>NC_060121.1:359574635-359893385 GCF_021461395.2 Schistocerca americana | reverse complement strand
GATATATGCGGGAAGTTTTATGGTCTTGTGTGATTTTTGTTTTCATTCTTCTGTGTGTCAGATGCCAAATGCTCGGATGAAGGCATTCCACTAGTTACAACCACACTTGCATTCTGCTGATGATACTGTTGTGTTACTGGTGTGCAGTGATGGGTTTCTGATTCATGTTGCATTAATTCACTGAATAAAACTGACAGTTTCTGTTCACTGCTCCACCTCATATTCACTGTACAATAGGCTTGATACTTCTAGGCGCATGGGACCAGGACAATCTTGAGCTGTTGAAATATTTGAGTATAGACTGTGCATTGAGATCACATCACCATCTGGAGAGCAGGATGTCAGTTGATGTCTCCTCAGACTGTTGTTCCATATAGCTCAGGATAGCCATCGATGTGACTTGGCATTGGTACAATCTCAGACTCGTCATGCTCATCACTCTCACATTGTTTCAGGGTATTAACCACGCCAATTTTAGAAGAGGCTGTAACTTTCAATTGTTGTCTGATTTTAACAGTTTCTGTGGTTTCTGCCTTTTCACAGACTGGCAACCTGTCCTCTTTGTCAAAATCTTCAGTTTCTGTGTTTAGCCTACTTCCCTGTAAAATTTTTCTCCATGACTTATAAATTGTATCCTGATTTTTCTCTCGCTCCTAGATTTACTGATCTAGTACACAATGTCCTTCATAGTCACTTTCCTTAAAGCTCGTACCATGCTTCCATGACTCCCTAATGCGCAGTTGGTGGCAATTGACGATGATAATTTTTCTTCAGGAAACGGAAACAATGTGTGAATCCCATCACGCAACCATTTTTAACACTTGTCTGTGAGGATGCATTATCTGTTGTCAAAGCAGCTTTGCATGGCAATCCCTTTGCTTTTAACACTTTAAGAGCCAAACCTGTAAAATTTACTGACCTAGGATCGCGCAAAAATCACCAGACCCGTAAAATTTGTAATCATGCCTTGGCGGGGTTTATCAGACACAGAAATTGCGTATTTGATTAATGATAGCGGCACTCTGGATAATGTAGTGTGATTCTGACGATTCTGAATACAATGGTGTGTTTGAAGGTATGTGTTCCCGAATTTTCAACGACATATCACTGCTCGTAATTGTGCAGTACACACATTTCTGCTGAACATGTCTTTTGTGAGATATATATGTAGTTACATATCATGTGATACTCCTTTTAGAGGACAAGATCAACGACGGCTTGTCTTCAGATGCACACGAGAATAATGTTAAAGGTGTTATTTGAAATCCAGCAGCTGTGCTGTATCCAGAAGATGTTAAGTGGACTGAATTGGTCACCTATCGACCTCTGCCTGTCAACACTATATCCAGGCAGATTCTAGTGAATATTGATGACTCAAGTTCTGTACTGGATTGCAGTAAAGTGTTACTAAACAGTGACGTAAAGGAACTCAAGATACAAATTTGTATGCATCACAGACAATCCAGAAGAAAAGAGGAGGAAATAACATGAAGCTTAATTCAGTTTTGAGTTCCTGGAAGCCAGTGACTAAAAGTGAGATGAGGTGTTTCTTGGGTATGCTTTTCCACATGAGTATTTCAAGAAAGCCAAAAATTGTGGACCACTGGGGCACTAATCCTGTTCCTATTTTAAACTTCTGTCCCCAAGTTATGAGTCGTTTGCGTTTCACTCAGATACTGTCGTGCTTGCACCTTGTTGACAATTCTAAACAGAAAAAACCAGGTGAAGATGGATTTCACCAACTTTATAAAGTTTTACCTTATTATAAGAATTTGGACAAGCGATGTATCTAGGCATATCGTCTCTCAGAAAAACTGACACTTGATGAAGGAATATGCCCATTTCGAGGTTGTGTGAGCTTCGGTGTTTACATGCAAAAGAAGCCTCAAAAGTATGGACTGAACGTTTATGCTGTTGCTGAAGCCAGTAGTGGCTCTGTTGTAAACTATGAAGTTTATTGTGGTAAGCATATTGTTGACAATTCATCATATGCTGTTGTATTGTGATTGTCGTCTGACGGTGGCTTGGTGAATAAAGGTGATACTGTGTATTTAGACTGATTTTATTCCCATCCAGCGCATTTTCAACGACTGGCTATCAAAGGTACTGGAGCTGTTGGTACTGTGAACAAATGTAGGAAAGGATTACTTAAAAGATTTAGTATCTACTAAGCTGAGAAAGGATAAAACGTCTTCTCGGTGTAAAGATAATGTATTAGCAATGAAGTGGAAGGATAAGAGGGATGTGTACACATTGTCTACAAGGCATAAGGCCACATTTGGTACGCATACTAAGAAAAATGGGTCTGTAGTAATGAAACCACTTCAGGTACTGGATTACAACCTGAATAAAATTGGAGTGGATATTGGAGACCAGCACCTGCAGTACAAGCCATTCCAGCACAAAACTGTGAAATGGTGCCGAAAATTATATTTCCATCTGCTGCTGATGGGTGTATCAAATGCTTTTGGCTATACAATGCAGTGCACAACAAGAAACTCGCAATAACATACTTCATAACAGTGCTTGCAGCTCAGCTTGTTGAAGATGATACATTTGAAGTCACACAAAGGAAAGAAGGAACGAAGTCTTACAAAGGAATGAAGTGTAGGTCGGCTAACAAAGAGACATTTTTTGTAGCACATACCTCCAACTACGAAGAAATGTGCTGTTCGTGTGTGTCGTGTGCAGTGCCGGGAGCTAGAAAGAGGATGGCAAAACTTCTCGCAAAGAGACACGGTACGAATGTGAATGGTGTGGTGTTTCACTCTGCCTGGAACCTTGCTTCAAAATTTTCCGCACTAAAAAACAATATGATTCTGTGTGAAATTTGTATGCAATTATTGTAGACTGGCAGAAAGATGTTACGTAGTGCCACAATATTAGTTGAAAATAAATAACAACTGCATTCTCTTATCCGCATGACTTTTCTAAATTCTTAAAAACATCTATGTGATTTCTATGCATCTATGTGATTTCTATAACTGTACCTTAAAGCTGAGAAGACAAGAAAAGAAGAGAATAGAAGCTTTCGAAATGTGGTGCTACATAAGAATGATGGAGATTAGATGGGTAGATCACATAACTAATGAGGTGGTACTGAATAGAATTAGGGAGAAGAGAAATTTGTGGCACAACTTGAGTGAAAGAAGGGATCAGTTGGTAGGACATGTTCCGAGGCATCGAGGGATCACCAATTTAGTATTGGAGGGCAGCGTGGAGGGTAAAAATCGTAGAGGGTGACGAAGAGATGAATACACTAATCAGATTCAGAAGGATGTAGGTTGCATTAGGTACTGGGAGATGAAAAAGCTTGCACAGTATTGCGTAGCATGGAGAGCCGCATGGACTGGAGGCAACAACCACCACCACCTTAATGCTGTGCATTCCAAAGTAGTTTCTTCTGCACAGAATTAAAGTAGAAAAGTGAAGCTTCAGAATGTTAACAGATTTGCCACAATCGAAAAATTGCATTTGATGCAGCAATTTTTTAAATATTGGCAAAATTGCCTGGTTTCTAGGGGCGGGTACATAAAATAGGCCTGGTACAGAGAGTGTTGAAAACATCTTGCCCTCCAATATAAATGAGAGTTCAAAGGCCAGATCTTGAAGATTTCCTGGTACAACCAGACATTATTTTGACACATGTAGATAACCAGTAGAGCTGATAATAGACTTCCCAATCACAGCCAGTGTGTTTGTGTTGTGGTAGCCAGTTGCATTTTAGCTGCCATAACTGTGAGCAATTACTTCCATTTTTTTGTACCCAGGAGCAAGTATTTTTTCGTAAGAAGAAAGTGTTTTTCCTAACAACATTTTGAAATTTAAATCAGTTTTGTCACTGTTGTGAGTTTGTTCACTACATAATTTATTTATTTATTAATATAAACTCCATAGTAAATTTCTCAATGACCTCAGTTACCAGAGTTATTCTCCGTGTGCATGAAGTTGACACTCTCCATATATCTTCTTCCATTTGCTAGGCAGTGCGTACTAGTTACAAAAACTGTCAACTTCAGCCTGCAGCTGGTTTCTAAAAGAAAAGAAAGCAAGGCTTTCTTCAGCAAGAAGTGGCAAGAAATTTGAGGCCCCTGCTGTCTTCGTTCTGTAAACCACATGAACAGCTTCTCACTTTTTCTTTGAGACTCTGACTTCTGTATAGTTTTTCGGTTAAGAGATTCTACGGTTCATTTCTTTCAAGACAACTGTTCCATTTGTAAGTTGGTTTCTTTTCCAGATGTCAAAAGTAACTTTCCCAACACCATATCAGAGAGCAAGATTTTCATTGTTCTTCTTTTGTCATGTTGTTGCAATGCTTCTAACTTAACATTCAAAGGCACAAATTTCCTTTTATTTGTTATAGCTCTCACTTTTAGAAGTTGTAAAATAAAACACAGTGAACAAAGAAAACAAAACATAACACCATACTTCACTGACAAGTGGCAAACGTAAAACACCACTTTCAACAAAATATTTGCTTGTGTGAACAATTAAAGTCTAGGGGTAGCATATGCCTGGTTTCATTTATACAGACACAATGAAGGAAGTGAGTGGTTCAATAGGCTTGGATTCACGGGAAGCTTGTATTTCTGAGACTCAAAATATCAAAATTGTACTTTATTAAATTGGAAGCATACTACAGTGATACAAGCCACTTTCCAAATTACATTGAGGAATATGTGGGCACACACTGGAGAATGTGTTTTTGTTGTTTCACAGGATACACATTTCCTCTTACTGCAGAGAAGTGGTCAACTTCATGTTCAGTTGTCGTATTAAGTCCAGATGGCATGTTCATTAAGATCAGGTTAAACTTTTTATTCCATAGGTTGATGGCAAGGAGATAAAGGATGTTGAAGTTTATCAGTTTCATGTTCTGTGGTTCATTTGTATAACAATCCATTCATACGTAAATAACGCTACATGCTAATCTTCCTCTTCTTGTTCTTGCACAATGCATATTTACAAGAAAATGCATGAAATTGTTCCTTCCTCTGCTCATATGTTGAATGTTACCATGATTGTCATGGATGTGGAAAAAGTAGAAAACGCGACATTTTCATTTAAGAGGTAATATTGAAGTTTTCACAAATGCGAAAATGTGTATTCACATAAGTGAACAAGAGAATTCTGTTAATTTGTAGGCTATTGTAGCAGCATATTGTCAACAGAAAGTAGTAGAAAATTCATTACATTGCTGTAACAAAGATGCATAGAACTCACATTGTATGTAACAATCACTTTATTTGTTATAAATAATACATACATTAATACACAATGGTGAAGGAAATGACCAACAATAAATCCTTTAAGCTCTTCTTCCTGAGTTCACTGTACAAATAATTTCTATTCCAATTTTTTGGACTGTTAAACTTTAGCTTGGCTTGATGAGTTACCCAAACGTGATCCAGTAGGACATCATGGGAGGGCCATAAATGAACTAAGCCAGCCTTTTTTTATTTTTTATAACATCTATATGTAACTATTCCATTGTGAATAAAGATTTGTTTAGGTGTCCTGCAGTACTGTCGTAAGCTCCTCACGAATTTATCATCAAGTTGAAATCTTAAAAATGATATTCTGTAATCTCTTTTAGTTGCTTGTCTGCGTATTGCGTACATACACGGGAAGGAAACATCTTCAGTGTTCTGAACTGCATATGGTGTGTCTCTTCAGAGATAAACATGTACATGAATAATTTCTTAACTGCACTTTCTACAACTATACTTAGTTTGATTGTTGTTGCAATATTTGTATCAACTGCAAACAAAACTAATTTGGCACGTGATAATTTTACTAATGAAATTTTAATATAGCGAGAAAAAGTAAGGGCTTTACAATGAAGCCTTCTGTGATCACATGCATTTAGTATCCAGTTCGACGACTGACGACTTAATAGAGCACGTGTCTCTATTGACAGCCTTTGTTTCCATTCAGGGATAAGATCAGCATTACCTTTTGTAATTTTATGATACAGCATAATACTTCAAATTTTCGTAAAAGGATGATGTGATTTACACAGGTAACATAATATACGATTAGCCCGTAGTTTGTCTGATGTGAATTGCATACATTCTTGTTGTATGTGTGCATACCCTTCTCAGTATAGGAAATACAAATACTGATTCCCCCCCCCCCTCTGCTATATATTATTTGTGGTTGGATTGTTAAAAAGCTCGTGTGTATTGCCAATTCTCAAACTTTGTGCAACCATCAAATGCCCGGGAAGGGAGTTTTAAAATCTAGTCAGGGAGACCATTGGTGCAAGGTTGCTTAATCTTTCAGTTGCGTAACACTGTTGAAAACTTTTCCATTTGAAGTTCCGTAGTGGAACTGTTCATTAATTGTAGGTGTGGACAACACCTGGGATTCGGCTATCGTACATAATAGGAATAGCACTGTTGAAACTTGCGTGTCACAATATTTTGAATGCACTATTCACTCTTTCTTCTGTATTAGAATGTCTAGTAGCTCATTTTTTTTCAAGTGCTTTGGACTTCATGCAGCTTTTACTTTTTGAAGTTACACCTAATTTATATGAAAGAATATGTGAGGGGTTAATGGCAGGTAAGTTGGTATGTTGTAATAAAACTTGAATGTCTGCAACAGCAACCCATTGTTAAAATATAAATTTTTATCATGTCTGCTGAGAAAGTAGAGTAGCTCACATTAGTTAATACATATTTCTACAAGGTTCTAATGTTTAATGACATGAAACACTTGTATGGCAAGTATATATGTTCTGTGTTATAAGACTTTCTACTGATATTTGGCATTTTAGGAGCGTCTTAGACAAGTGGAGTGCAGGATGTTATACAGTGAAACATTCCTGGAAATTGGTTGTTCGCTGTTAGTACATAATGGAGATGAATAGGTGGTGTCAGTACATATACCCATTATATTTCCTCCATCATTGATTGTCCTGCATTTCGTTTGTGTGTGTGTGTGTGTGTGTGTGTGTGTGTGTGTGTGTGTGTGTGTGTGTGTGTACTAGATGACTGTTATAACAGTAAATGCATAGTGTCTTATTGTTTTGAAACCTTAAACTTTGAGGGGAAGTAAGTTTTTCCACCTTGTTGGAATCTTGTATTTCTCAATTAGACCAACCCTGTTTTAAAATATTGACAGAATAGTTCGTAAAGGTAAGAAATGTACTGGGTCATTAGTTGGGGTGCTTTGGAAGAAATGTTGATATACTGGCAATTGCCGTTGCAGGTGCAACTCAATCTAAGGTTCTGATTCAGTGTCCCGCAGGTATGAGCTGGGTTGTTGTTCATATTGATTCAGTAGTAATTAATGGGGCACTATACAGTATTCACCAGTTAAATAAATAAATAAAAGTATGTTGACTTCATCCATACATTATTCTAAACCATTAATCTCATTACCCACACATGCTTTCCTGCAACTGAAATATTGTATGGCAGAAAACTGAAGTCTGTAGCAGCTTTCATGGACAAACTGTTTTGATTACCTATGAATCTTCTAGTTTACTTTATATTCATAGTACAATGTGTACAGTACCACTGGTACTTTCCAAGGCACATCACTCTGATAATGAACTCCTCATTCAGAAAGGTGTCACCTCATATTCTGGTTTGTCAGTTTGGATAGAGTTAAATAGATATTAGTTGGCAAGTAGTGACCAATTCTGTTACATCCTCCATCCGAACCTGTATCCTGCCCCTGTCCCCTCCCTCCCCTCCCCACAACTTCTCACCTCACAACATAAAAGATGTTACAAATAATTAAACATGCCACTCCTAACATTGCTTTCATTTATTGAAATGCAATAAGGTGCGGGCAATTTAATATTCCACAAGTCATGCATTTAAAAATGTCATCTTGATTATTCATGTTTTGCTAGCTATTATTATTTAAATACAGCATAATCAGTTGTAAGCAATTTGAAAAGCAATCATTCAGAAATGAATATTAGAATTACTGTTGTGCTTCCCTGCGTAAAGGTTTTGAATACATGGTTGACTGTTAACTCTTTTGATGTTTTGTTACTCTTAAACTCAAATAAATCAATGTTGTTTAGTTTAAATCTCTGTTTTGTGCATCAGTGACTATAAAAGCAACACTTCCCTCAAGAAAAGAAATTTTAAGTGAAATATTGTTTCTGACCACAACATTATAAACCCAACAGTATGTGGAAATGTGCAGATTGTTAGGCCATTGATCAGTTTTCTGTAGACGACAAAATAGATAATTCCAGCTGCCCATACACAATAGACATTGCCTGTAGATTAAATGAGATGATAGTGAGCTTAGAGAAAATGTTTCATGACGTCAACATGTCTTGAGTTAGTATTCGACATATTTCATCTCTCTCTCTCTCTCTCTCTCTCTCTCTCTCTCTCTCTCTCTCTCTCTCTCTCTCTGTGTGTGTGTGTGTGTGTGTGTGTGTGTGTGTGTGTGTGTGTGTGTGTTTTTACACAACACCACAGACACATTGGCATTCACAAATTTTAATGCACAGTTCCGAAAGAGTAGTGTTTGCCATTTACGTCACATGTAGAAGGGTTCAGAAAAATGGACACACACTGTGATATTCAATATTACTAGAACAAAATGAGATGCTGTTAAAATTCTTGCATGGGGAGGTAATTTTTTTTGTTAAGAGACCCCCATTAGCAACCAAACAATGTCGATGCCACTGTACTGTTGAGTGAACTATAGTTGCCAGTGTCATTGCTGTACAGGATGCCTTGATGGTTTCTTGTAGCTTGTTCAGTGTAGCTGGTTGTTGTTGATAGACTTTATTTTCTAATTTAAACTAATTTAATTTTTCAAGCTGCCACATGTTAGAAGTCAAGAGGTGTAAGGTCTGGAGATCGTGGTCGGTACTCAACAGCTCCTGTTAGGCATACCCATTGTCCAGGTAGCTTTTCATCCAAGCAGACTCTGACATCTCTGTGGTCGTGAGGCAGAGTGCCGTCTGTTTTTAAGCAAAGTCTTTCATTTCCAAACACCTCTCGGATGACAGGAAAAATCGCCGTTCGCAGCATATGAAGATACACCTCGCCAGTTACAGTACCTTCAACAGAGCATGGGCCTGTCAAGCCACGTTATGGCAGACGACACAACACATTAACACTCAGTGGATTAACATGTTTGTCCATGCAAGTGTGAGGATTTTTAGGAGCCCAGTCCTCATAGTTGTGGAAGTTTACAGTTTGAATTGTGCTTTGTCAGACCAGATAATAGTCCCTGCAAACCATTCATCCTCACGAAACATGCCTTAAAATTTCTCTCCATCCTTCGATCCAGCTCATCCTCTTTCATAGCATGCAGTGATCTTGGAATGTTCACTTCCCACTTTTCAGCCTTCAGAATTCGTCGTATACTCGTTCGGCTTACCGTGCTTTCATGTCAACCCTGCTTCATACGTTTTTTTGGTGGCCTAGTGAAATGTTTCAACACAGCTGTGCTGGAAGCTAGACTGACATTTTTTTATCGGTCGGACTTTTATTTATCTACATCTGGAACAGTACCATTGGCTTCAAATTTATACCAATTATGATAAATTGTTCTACATGTTCGTGGTTTAGTTCCATACACATTACACCACTGCCATTATACCTTCATCATGTTTTTGTATTTCCAGTACCATTTCAATATGGCCTTGCTCAAATGACAGTCTTACTGTATTCATTAATGCGCTGTTATCTGCTGGAAAACGAACACTCTGATGTGTTGAGAAGACAATGGGCTACGCTACCAAGCAAAACTGCAGCAATGTATCGTTTTGTTCCAAAGATATTAACTATCAGAGTGTGTCTGCACTTTTCTGGACCCCTCTATATGTTATTGTGACCCATCTGTGGGGTGGGAGGGATCTTGGAAAATGTGAACTACCTCCTCTGGACTAATCAGTCGCTAGCATGATATGGAGAACATAAAGGATTTATGATTGAAACTTAAAAAATGCTTTCTCTTTTACTGCAACTTACTGCTTCTTTCATTGTCCTTTTAGGCTAGGTTGACATTCGCAAGTTCCAAATCGGAAACCATTCTGGTGAGGGTCAGTTATTTTAGAATAGTGGGTTAGAGTGTTAAACGTGTCACAGGTAGGTCTGTTAGTGTCAGAACATCGGTGCAGTGAAATTTGCCTTTTCCAATCTCCGCAACATTCAGTCTATAGGCATACAATTGCTATGGGACTCAAACCACATCATTAGGAAAATTTTTCAAACAGAATAGTAGTTCCACCATTCGTACAAAATAGTGAGAACGCAAGAACTCGGTGAAATATATTGGGCCAGTCGCACAGCTCGTTGTGAGACTATCATAGAAGTCATTTCAACTGACAGCAGTCTGCTGGCTAGTGGTAAAGCACACTTTTATCTGTCAGGCTATGCCATTAAACAAAATTTTTGGTACTGGACCACAACCAATCCTCTCTACATTGTTCAGTGCCCACCACAGCGATCATGTTAGTGTTTGGTGTGCTATCACTGGTTTCAGAATTGTAGGCTCATACTTCTAAGAAGACAGAACTGTGATGGTAACATCTGATCGTTCCATACAACTGCTACGCATCTTCCTGCAGCAGACTCTCGTTGACCTAGAGAATCCTGCTGTGTGATTAAAACAAGATAGTTCTGCTGCACACCCAGTCAAGGCATTCATAGGCCTCCTAGGTGATGATGATCAGTTGGCAACCCATTCCCCCAATCTTCCCTCCTGTTAATTCTTTCTCTGGGGATACTTCAAGGTGCATGTCTCTTGTCGTAAGCTGTGAACCCCACATGACCTGGAAGCTGCCATCCATCATGAAATTGGGGCAGCATCACAAGACATGACCAAGAGGGTCATGCTGAACTTACAAAGTGACTTCAAATGTGCGTAGAAAAGGAGGGTCATTGTCTGGATGATAAGATTTTCGAAGGTTAGTGTGTATGTGATGTAAATGGTAGACACTACCCTTTCAAATTGTGCATTAAATTTGTGAATGTCGTTTTGCATTTTTGTGTTATCTATGTTTAAAAGTTCTGGAATTATTTCTACTACACCCTGTATGTCAAGGCACTATTTACTACCGAAATGGAAAATAAAACTTGTGTATTACAGAATAAAGTTTGAATGCTACACATTATCCTCCCACAACGTCTTAAACATTGTCAACTTCACAAAATATAAATTCCTTGGCTCTACTACTTACGGCAGCACAGCATGTAATACTCCTTGCTGTTTCAGTGATAATTCTTCTTGGGTGGAGGACATTTCAAGGGTTAAATATGTAAATTTCATACTCCATCTGATTGTCGTAACGTGGCGGAACTGTATATATACACTTCATAATTTGTCTGTAAAAAGTGTCTTTGAGTATTATGCAAGAAACCTAACAATGCTTTACCAATACAGCAGTAATACCATACAAATCTGTTTATGCTTTTATTTCCTAGGCGTGTGCCCCCCCCCCCCCCCCCCCCCCCCCACACACACACACACACACACACACACATGCTGACATAATTAACAGTATTTTAGGTTTTTCTATCAATTGAAAACAATAAAATGTTGTTCATTGAGGTAGGTGCAGTTGTGAGGAAGGTAATCAGTTCCTCAGTCGTTGGAACCATTAAGTATTTTCCATAAGTAGGATATCTTTCATTTTGTAGCAGTTCTCATATGAAATTTATGTTAATAACTCTATCCATCATCATAGTTTCGCATATATGCAACTAAACGTAATTCTTCACTGCCTTATTTCATAACATAGATACCATACTGACCAGTTGTGTGGCAACTATCTACCACATATCTTGGCTTTTATTAATACTGGAGTGTTGTAATGGGATTAAGAGCCTTAACTTTGCCAAATTGTATGCAAATCAGAAATATCTGACAAAATTATCTGGCCAAACCATCTCCCATGAAATTGAAGCAAGTTTCTCCATTTACAGTTCCATCAAAAAAATGAGGACCGATGATAACGTAACAAATCGCTTCCCACAAGCACACTCTTGGTAAGTTGAAACCATTTTTGATTGTCACATGGGGGTCTCCTCACACCAGTGTACTTGATTTTAGTTTTATGTGGCTGTGGGGTTTAAGTACTGAGGTATGGGGAATGGGAATTAACTTGGAAAGAAAGGGGTTCCTCAATAAATTTCTTTAGCACCTTTGATAGTGACTGTGGAGTCTTAACCTTTAGATGGCTGTTCTTGTGATAGTGTCAATTGTGTTTTGATACTTGAGTAGAATGTTTGCTCTTTGTTTTCATCCACACATGTATCATGTCCTTCTCTCCATTCAAAACTTGTGTGTCTCAATTTATTGAAACCACACATCATGAAGATTTCAGAGTTCTGGGAATAGTTGGTAATGGTTTACACTTTTTTCTCTGCCAGCTCTGATGTCATTGCCCTGAAGGCAGTACAGTGTGTGACTAACAATTCCATTGAAAACAGTGGGTTTCAGAATAAATGGTGGTGCTGTCATAAAATTGGTTAAGTCGTACATTGTTCTTCAAACACACATCACTACATATAGCTTTATATACACTTACATACAAAACTTAATGTTTGAACTTAATATGTTTTAATGTATCTTTTTCCTGATGTATTACATGTGTTCTGATAGTGAAGTGCACTATTAACGGTAGGGAATGGGGCGGTACCACATTGCATGGAAACAAAATTGTATTTCAGTGCATTGTTGATACATTATCATGTATTTTGTTGTTCGTCATGTTTCTTAATAATAATAATAATAATAATAATAATAATAATAATAACGTATTTTGTGAAGTATCGTACCTGTATCAGTTTTTCTCTTCCATTAGCCCACAGGCATACAAGTGAAAGTCAGTTGGATATGATTGTTTTATTGTTCATGCCGAAAGAATTCTGATTCTACACATAATAGTTGTCAGTAGTTTTGCTTTTACGAAATGAGTGCTGTAAGACAAGACTTTCATGCACATTTGGATCCAGATTTGTTTCCTGTCAAGTTTGTTATTCCAAAAGCTTTTTTTTTTTAATCCATCTAAACTTCAACAGAGACTAAACTGTTCCAGGCAGATAGATTTCAAATGGGGATGTCATTAAGGAATAGATATTGCTACTTGGCTTCATATATGACAATTTGGGAATATTATATACCCAGAGACTGGGGAACTAAAAGATAGACTTAGCTGAGAGCCTGCTTTTCTGTTTGCATAATGGGAGATAATGTTAAGATGTATATCTAAAATTTGTGTGTGTGTGTGTGTGTGTGTGTGTGTGTGTGTGTGTGTGTGTGTGTGTGTGTGTGTTCTGAATGGTAGGGCACACACAAGATTTAATGCATTTGAAATATAAAGTGTTACATAATTACTTGTTATATTTGTGTTTATTTTTTCTTGACTCAGCACTTGTTGTTCAGTGAATTCACTTTTTCTTTCCAGCCTCTGAATACACCAGACCCATCTAACCACCATTCGCAGAAGCCAGAGCCGTCAGAAGTGCATTAACAGGGTACACCCTGAAAATGCTCCCACAGGCCCAGCAAAGGAGAAACTTATCCTGCGAGGAGGAAAAAATTCATGTCTTTGTTGATTTTTGTAATTGAATGTTTAAGGAAAAACCAGAAGTTAACGATTTTTCCCATCTCCTGCACAATATCGCCTTCAGAAGAATGAAGAGTTTACAGGAGCAATATTAACATTCACATCTTCATATCTACTGGTGATACAGCATGTTCTTTATTCTGAGTGTGTGTGAGTGGAAGAAACTGGTGAACCAAAAGTGGCCAGACTTTTGATCTGTGACTTGTAGGAAAGGGTTGAATGTTAGACATACAGATGTAGCCCTGGTGTTCCTCCATTTTCTGCTACCTGGGTGTTCCAGCACTGGAAAACTTAAATAAGTTCGCATTTTCTACATAAGGAATACAACACAGTATTGTTTCTGCAGT
Source organism: Schistocerca americana (assembly GCF_021461395.2). Lineage (NCBI taxonomy): Eukaryota > Metazoa > Arthropoda > Insecta > Orthoptera > Acrididae > Schistocerca > Schistocerca americana. Next base: position 359,879,477 of record NC_060121.1, on the reverse strand, counting down.
TTCAGATATTAAATCTGTAAATCATTCTAATTGTTTGTCGTGTTTGGACAGTGCAATTTGATATATGTACAAATTGCGATGTCTGTGTTGGACAGTGATAAAGAGGGATTCTGACACATCACTTAGTGTAAAATTAAGATGAGAAGTTCTCTGAGAAATAGTAGTAAGAGTGATAAGATAGAAATAATTGATTTTTATTGTAATAATTCAGTTTTAGTTCTAAATGAACAACATTAATTTTGAGGAGGCACATTTTTTAATGATTTGAAGAAATTGTTCTTGAGATGCTCCACTTCATCTACTTTCTGTTAAATAAGAATGAAGACATGCTTATTCAGCATTGCCTCCATGAAGCATTATTATCGAAGACAGATGCAGTAGCATGGCAATTGGAACCAAAAGTGTAAAGATTTTCTCATGTATGTATAGTTTCTGCATTTATATTTGCAAATGTACATTTTGTTCTTCTCACATTTGTGTTGTCAGGTGATAAAACGATGCATCTGTTTTTGATAACTGTTCACACATCAGCTGCTGTTGAGTAAAAGGCAACACTATACTTCTCATGGTTTCAGTGTTCGAGTGTTTATAAAAAATAGTCTAGGTCTCTCAATAATGTTTGTTAAATACTTTTGACGAATTCTGTGGTGTAGAGAACCAAATTTATTACCAAAATGCTGAAATAAGGATTTTATTGCATGTGGAAACTGTGCAATACTGCTTTTGTTCATTTGGATATTGGTAAAAAGTACATGAATTTTTAGAATACAGTTTTTTTTTGTTTTGTTTTAAGATAGATCAGTTGTGAATCATATTAAACCATTTCTGAAACCCCACATTTAAAAGTTGTGCATGTGTATACTGTGAAAAGTTCAAAAGTGCTGTTTAGTTCCAATTTGTGAAATTACCAGATTTTGAATAGTGCCACTTAAGTATTGAAGAGTTGTCACTAAATGAGCTGTCATTTGTTTTTGTAGCAATCATAAAAAGTAAATATCAGTCGAATGAAATAACTCTTCAGATAAAATTCATTTCAATCTAATTTTAGTGCCCAAGTAGTAATAAATATGGGGTTTCACAACTGTAGCAATTTTAGTGACATTTTTGTATCACTTATATGCCCAAATATAATTAACTTTATTTCTAAATCTTAAGGTTGTTTTTTTTAATCATTGGTCCCAATTTTTGTTGTTGTCCTGTTTACAGTGTTGCTAACTTACATTTGTCTGCCTGTTGAAAACATTGTGACCTTGAGTTTTTGCAACACAAATTGTATGTCACTTGTTACACTGTAGGCATACACTTAGAACTGGGGAAAGAGAACTTTTGGGAGCTATAAGAAATTGCTTACAAATCAAGAGATGCAGAAATTAATGACACTTCACCATACTTGTTACTCATCTTTTACCAACAGTTGTAGATACTGTTAAATACTATTCTCAGTTAAAAGATAGTCCACTCTGCAATGCCCAAAATTTTAGAAAATTAAAAACACCTGGGCCTAATTATTTCAAACTGCCATGTCACAGCACTTGTTAAATAAAAAATTAGAACATCAGATTATATTCATTGAGTTCACTTCAGCAAGCAACAAACCACTGTCAGCTTCAATTATCATTATTGTTTTTTTTAATGTGATGTGTGGCACTAGTTGATAATGTCAGATACTCAAGTACTGCTATCTAGAATCTATTTTTTAAGTAGTGCTGTGAACAGTTGATGTCTTCCTATTTCCGCTGCCTTTACCAGGGCACATCTGTCATGTATTAACATTCAGGATAAAATATGCAATTTGTCAGACAATTTGGGAAGTAATTTTGTAGAGCGGCATTATTTGGTTGTCAGGAGGAGGCAACGTAAAGCGTGAAAGCTGCCAGTGTATATCAGACTTGTTTGCAGAATAAATAAGTAATTATGAAGTGACTTGAGAAAGATTTCAAAACTTCGTACCATCTGTGAGCACTATTTTCAGTGCTGTGGGTTTCTTTTGCAAAAATGATCATGTTTGGCTGGGTAATGAAGAACTGTCTTTGAAAAGTAAGACAGAAAATCATTTGAACTGGTTACTTTCAACTTTGTTGAATTCTTTGGTTCCTACTACAAACAGGCATTGTGCTAAAAGAAGATTCTTGCTTCCGAATATTCTGGCAGTGGAAAAAGTGCATTAAATCTGTGAGGCTATAGGGAAATTCTAGTTACTTCTGTTCTCTAGATATTACTTCAATCAAGTAATATTTGAGTTTTAACAATGGATAATATTAGTGCATCGTGCATTGTTGCTTTGCTGTATTCCACATGTTACAACTTTTTTATATAACATACTTTCTTAAATTCAGGGAATGGCTATGTTGGTATTTGCTCATTACTCAGAGGTGCAACTTCAAAAAGGGAACCTCTAGTTCTGTCATGACTCCATACCCAGTATAGTTAAGTGATAAACAATCTGCAAAAGGTGGTGTCTCAGCCAGTTAAGTATCATGTAATTTTTAGGTTGAAATCTTTTTTTGTGACATTGCTGAGAGTTCCAGCGACAATTGATGTTTGCTGTACTGCATATTGTAGTATAGTTATTAGTGTTGTACAGGCACTGATGGAGCAAGTGGGAAAACTGTAACAACCTTGTCATAAAATGGGAGAAACAGTAAGCTGAACATTTCAGGTGAAGCTGCTGCTGTTCCAAGATATTTTTTATAATGATGTTTTGCTGTTCATTTGCATTGTTAGAATGTTCAAATTTTAAATTTTTGAACTATGATTGTGCCAAGTTAAGAAATAGATGATAAAACATATCGGCTTGGTCTCATTCCACTAGTTAAAGTTTTTGAAGGAGTGCATCATAAAATATAATTATTATGAAACATCACTTTCAGGTATGTGTGTGTGTTTGGAGTGGTTTTTCTGCTGATAAACATCACAAATTCAAGGACTTGATGCAGTATGTAATGGACATTTCATGTAAGCCATTGTGTAGTAATTTGGTGGGTCAATCCGTATTGGATGATGCAGTGAAGTAATACAAATCAGTAGCTTCCTCTAAGAAGTTCAACTGCTCTGTATTCATGTATTGAAATTATCTTGTCATGATCTCTAGTGAAATGCTAGTGTATTTTGTTTCTTGTAGTGTTAAGTGAAGGAATTTCACCACGTTTGGAAAATAAAGTATTATTCACCATGGCACACAATTTCTGAAATGCCAGTGTACTGGCCTTTTCAATGGACAGGTGTATTAAAAGATGAAGCATTGGTACAAACTGTGCAGTTATTTTTGTTCACCTATTTTTGAACTACATAACAGTTAAATCACTGAACTTGCTACCTCATTTCCTATAAAACCTCTCCTCACACAATAAACTTCTTTGAAAACTCACATGATTGACTTTTCGGTAGCCTGTTTTCTTATGTAATAGCAATATAAAGGGCGCTTTAAAAAAATGCGTCCTTACAATGTATTGGTAAAAACTAGATGAAATGTTGTAATATACCTAGGAACCCATTCCTGTTGAGATAAGGTCCAGTCTATCCTCAGGGCCCATCTGTCCTCTCTTTCCCATCTGATTGTTACATAGTAGATACTGTAGATCGTGCTGCATGTGGTTACACACATTCAGACACACCTTCCAGCCCTTCTTCGCAGTGAGGTATACCCTATTCGAAATACATCTGGCTCAATTTGGAGTGCATCACATGCACTGGCCTCACACTCTTGTAACATAGGTTGGTCATGCAACAATACCTTTGATTGCCCACCATAGCAGAAATCCAATGGATTCAGGTCTGGTGAATGGGGAGGCCATGCAGCTGGACCACGTCACCCATGAAACTGTGCGGTAGGTACTGTCACTCGTGGCCCATCATGCATAAACGACAGTCATTGTCTTTATGCCATTGTAACAGTCTCAAATATTGTAGGTGATTTGTTGCAAAGAAATTGGTGATACAGCACCTGTTAATCTATTTGGTAAAGTGCATGGCCCTATGCGTCTTGCCACAAACGATTCTGTGCACATTATCAACACTTCCTCACCTCCATGATTGATCAAGAATTTGCACCTGCCCACGTGTTTTGTGAATCCTGCCTTATATTACAAATTACTCACCACAAGAAAAATGAACCATATCAGCATAGATATTGGTTCCTGGACGTACAGTTATAGGCAGTTTTCTTCTAGGTTTGATCAAAACTTCATCTTTAAACGGTCTGTAATAGCAAAAATGAAACAGCAATAATCGAAGTCAGTCATTGCTCAGAAATGTGTAAAAAGCATTTCCATTCTTATGCAAACAAAGACCAACAAGCATTTTACATTTTTTTCCTTGCCCTAAATCTTTCATAGAAACATTTTATGGGGTCAGTATATGTAAAATACTTAAACAGCAGCAGTAACAAGTACTTCATGCTGGTATCAAGTAATCATGATGATATAAAATTTCATCTTGGAGTGGGTAATATGTAGATATCTAATGAGACTGCAATTGCAGCAAAGTACAATAGGGCTGATAGTGGTTTTGTGCTTTTCTTTCATAGTTTATGAATTTCACAAATGTTTGTAAGAATTGTAAAACATTAGATGAAAATTTTTAGGGGAAGGGGGGGGGGGCAGTTACTGTGGTGTACAATGTTATGATGAAAGCAAGAGATGTTTTTGTCTTCTTGGCTAGTGGGATAAGGAAATAACTTACTGATCAGCTCCCATATTTTAGGTACTGATATTTATTGTATGAGTAGTAGTAATATATTTTTAACCACCACCTTGAAAAAATAAAAATATGTAATTTGTTCGTTTGAAGATACATCTGCAAGCCTGGCACAGATTGAAATCCCTTCACCTCAGTACTTCAACGAGAGGGGGAGGGTGGGAAAGGGAGAACGGGAGGAGAGAGGGGCATTGTTAAACATTTTGGCTCCACTAGCAGGGTGCTGTGGTACTGTGATGTGAGCGGTTTGTTATTCGAGACTGCAGATTAGTACCTACAGACAAACGAAAAATCAGTTAAATAATTTTTTTTTGTAAGTGATCATCAAATTATTCACAAAATAGGTATCGCATAAGTAAAGATGGAAAAAAAGGTATCAAACATCTTCAGAGCATCTGTTTGGCCTGCCTCAGTAGTTGTTTTGCAGGAGTGTCCCCTTTTCACTATCCAGCAATAGTAAATATGGTTGTACTCTGTTCCTCTCAGCACCTTTGCACTATTAATGATATTCTGGTGATAAGCACTCATTGTTCACATCAATGCAATTTGATTGGAAGAAATCAGATGTGACAGCAAAAAAGTTCATTTTTTAGTGACATTTTACCTTGCAGATATCCATACTAGTACACTAGACCATCCTAAAGTGTGTGTGTGTGTGTGTGTGTGTGTGTGTGTGTGTGTGTGTGTGTGTGTGTGTGTGTGTGTGTGTGTGTGTGTGTGTGTATATATATATATATATAAAAAACAAAGATGATGTGACTTACCATACGAAAGCGCTGGCAGGTCGATAGAAACACAAACAAACACATACATACACACAAAATTCTAGCTTTCGCAACCAATGGTTGCTTCGTCAGGAAAGAGGGTAGGAGAGGGAAAGACGAAAGGATGTGGGTTTTAAGGGAGAGGGTAAGGAGTCATTCCAATCCCGGGGTGGGATTGGTATGACTCCTTATCCTCTCCCTTAAAACCCACATCCTTTCGTCTTTCCCTCTCCTACCCTCTTTCCTGACGAAGCAACCATTGGTTGCGAAAGCTAGAATTTTGTGCGTATGTTTGTGTGAGAACTATTTAATATTCTAAGCATTTGCCATGGTATTCTCTCTCTGCCCTTTGGCACTGCTTCAAATTCTCTCTCTGAAAAATTCTCTTATCTGGGATTTTTCAAAACTAAACTTTGGGACCTTTTGATGTAAGTTAATGCAGAATTTTATATGTATGGAAGTATTGTACTTGGCTCCAAGAAAAGAAGAGGCCCTGTGTTATACTGAATGTGATATTTGAAGCTATCCGAGTGGTGTTATTTCTTAAGGCTACGCTGACGCTTGAGCAAGGCCACATGATGTTGCATTGCGATTTGGTGATCAATGCTGCGTTGTCAGTAGTCAGTTTGAAGCTTGTTCCGAATATAGTTCTGCAAAAAGCCTTTCACAATCAAAGAAAGAGTGTTTTAACAATAAACTTTTTTGGATGTAAATTGTTTAAAATTCTAAGTGAAAGATCTGCAATAAAATATCCAGAGACAGCTGCTCGTACAAAAGGTTGTGCAGATACTGAGCACAAAACTTTGAGCAACTGATTCACTCACTAATGCCAAACACAACTGTGTAAAGAAAATTTGTTAGCTGGAAAATATTGATTATGTTCAGTAGTCTATGGTAAGAAGTCCATGGAAATCAACTAGACTTCTGTCCTCCAAACTACAGACCAAACGAACAACATGCCAGAATATATTAGAAGCTGTTACATGTGTGACCGTACTGAGGAACAGCGATGCAAGCATTAAAACATATGGATTACACACGATGACACTATTGCAAATGATTACTCTGCATGTTGCTGATGGTTATCTGGATCCATATCTTTAATTCAGCTCGGACGAAGCATGGTTTCGCCTTAACAGCTATGTGAATTCTCAAAACATGCTATTGGTCAACAGAAAATCACAGTGATTGCTTTCAGGTGCCTCTGTTTGGTTGGAAAGTAGGCATTTGGTGTGCAGTTCTAGGCCAAGGGATTGTAGGCCCCATTTTCTTTAACAATAATGTGAAATGTCAAGTGTATGTAAAGGAATTGTCAAAGCCATTTATAGTGAAGCTAATAGAGGAAAAAAGAGACTATGCGTTTTCACAGCAAGCTGGTGCCATGGCGCATACTTCAAAATTTTCAATGTCAATGCCTACAAAGCGTATGGAGAAGAATGTAGAGGTTCAACAGGTTTGTGGCCTCCTAAATTGCTCGATCTGTTTATCTCTGATTTCTATTTGTGGGGTAATTTAAAGGCTAAAGTTACAGTAACAGTCTACATGCAGTTAAAGAGTGGAAAACAAACATTTGCAATGCTATCGCAGAAATCATACCAAATGAATTGGCAAAAGTTTCCAGAACAGTTTGAGGTGTGCTGAGTTGTGTATTGAAGTCTGATGATGAACATTTTCAGCACCTCGTGTGAACTATTCACCTATAGATTGTTCAGTATGTGTTTTTCGACTCTATTTTGAATTAACGATAAATGAGGGGAATTGCATGTATATTGTTAATAAGACAAGGGCCTCTTTTTAATTTTGCCTCCCTGTGCAAGACATTTTGCAGAGTACATCTTAAGAGTATACAACTCCTCATTGTTTCTTCATGGTGACACTTTTTTATGGGGGAATTTTTTGTAATTTTGACTGCAGAATTGATTCTCTAGCAAAGAATGTTATTGTATCCTTCTACTGGAGAATGATACTGCAGCAATAAAATATAAACGAGAGGGAAAAAATATAACTTTAGTGGCAAAGGAAATGTGCAATTTACAACAACAAAACACCGTGTACGCACAAGACAAGTGTCTGCAAATAGCAAAAATATGTCAAAGGCCGTAGGGCACAGACTGTAGTTCTTCGTAACAATAAACTGCTTTCTATGAGCATGACGTCACTATCCAATCTCCTGGTTTCCCACCTCCGGAAAGGCAACTCACTCACCCTTCACAACCTTTCCAGCAAACCTCAACCTCCTCTCATTGCACACAAACCCAGTCTCTCCCATCTACTCAATCTCCCACTTCCAGCTCCACTCCCTCCAAAACCTCAAAATTCCGATCAACACAATCTGGAACCACAACACCCCAATTCAGTAGTTAACCTTTCCTCCAAACCTCTCTCCCAATCCGAAACCTCTGTCCTATCCAAAGGCCTCACCTTCAGCCCCACTCCCAGATTCAACCAAACAGCCCTCGTCAAAGATTTACTGTCCTACACCCGTACTCTCTGCTGGAAGTATCACTTTGCCACGAAGAAAAATGATCCTAATCCTACTCCTAATGATCCGACTCCTCAAGACACCATCCAAATTGAACCCTGCCTGGAACAGTTCCGTCCTCCGTCACAGCGGGACCCACCTCCTCTTCCTCAAAATCACCCTCTCCAAACCTTCCAGGAATTTCTGACTTCCAGCCTTGCATCTCAATCCTTCTTAAAAAACCTTAATCCTACACCCAACATTACCACTGCTGAAGCCCAGGCTATCCGTGATCTGAAGGCTGACCGATCCATCGTCATTCTTCCGGCGGACAAGGGTTCCACGACCGTGGTACTTGATCGTCGGGAGTATGTGGCTGAGGGACTGCGTCAGCTTTCAGACAACACCACATACAAAGTTTGCCAAGGTAACCCCATTCCCGATGTCCAGGCGGAGCTTCAAGGAATCCTCAGAACCTTAGGCCCCCTGCAAAACCTTTCACCTGACTCCATCAACCTCCTGACCCCACCGACACCCCGCACCCCTACCTTCACCTTCTTCCTAAAATCCACAAACCCAATCATCCCGGCCGCCCCATTGTAGCTGGTTACCAAGCCCCCACAGAACGTATCTCTGCCTACGTAGATCAACACCTTCAACCCATTACATGCAGTCTCCCATCCTTCATCAAGGACACCAACCACTTCCTTGAACGCCTGGAATCCTTACCCAATCTGTTACCCCCGGAAACCATCCTTGTAACCATTGATGCCACGTCCTTATACACAAATATTCCGCACGTCCAGGGCCTCGCTGCGATGGAGCATTTCCTTTCACGCCGATCACCTGCCACCCTACCTAAAACCTCTTTCCTCATCACCTTAGCCAGCTTCATCCTGACCCACAACTTCTTCACTTTTGAGGGCCAGACATACCAACAATTAAAGGGAACAGCCATGGGCACCAGGATGGCCCCCTCGTACGCCAACCTATTCATGGGTCGCTTAGAGGAAGCCTTCTTGGTTACCCAAGTCTGCCAACCCAAAGTTTGGTACAGATTTATTGATGACATCTTCATGATCTGGACTCACAGTGAAGAAGAACTCCAGAATTTCCTCTCCAACCTCAACTCCTTTGGTTCCATCAGTTTCACCTGGTCCTACTCCAAATCCCATGCCACTTTCCTTGACGTTGACCTCCACCTGTCCAATGGCCAACTTCACACGTCCGTCCACATCAAACCCACCAACAAGCAACAGTACCTCCATTATGACAGCTGCCACCCATTCCACATCAAACGGTCCCTTCCCTACAGCCTAGGTCTTCGTGGCAAACGAATCTGCTCCAGTCCGGAATCCCTGAATCATTACACCAACAACCTGAAAACAGCTTTTGCATCCCGCAACTACCCTCCCGACCTGGTACAGAAGCAAATAACCAGAGCCACTTCCTCGTCCCCTCAAACCCAGAATCCCCCACAGAAGAACCACAAAAGTGCCCCACTTGTGACAGGATACTTTCCGGGACTGGACCAGACTCTGAATGTGGCTCTCCAGCAAGGATACGACTTCCTCAAATCCTGCCCTGAAATGAGATCCATCCTTCATGAAATCCTCCCCACTCCACCAAGAGTGTCTTTCTGCCGTCCACCTAACCTTCGTAACCTGTTAGTTCATCCCTATGAAATCCCCAAACCACCTTCCCTACCCTCTGGCTCCTATCCTTGTAACCGCCCCCGATGCAAAACCTGTCCCATGCACCCTCCCACCACCACCTACTCCAGTCCTGTAACCCGGAGGGTGTACACGATCAGAGGCAGAGCCACGTGTGAAAGCACCCACGTGATTTACCAACTGACCTGCCTACACTGTGATGCATTCTATGTGGGAATGACCAGCAACAAACTGTCCATTCGCATGAATGGACACAGGCAGACAGTGTTTGTTGGTAATGAGGATCACCCTGTGGCTAAACATGCCTTGGTGCACGGCCAGCACATCTTGGCACAGTGTTACACCGTCCGGGTTATCTGGATACTTCCCACCAACACCAACCTATCCGAACTCCGGAGATGGGAACTTGCCCTTCAGTATATCCTCTCTTCTCGTCATCCACCAGGCCTCAATCTCCGCTAATTTCAAGTTGCCGCCACTCATACCTCACCTGTCTTTCAACAACTTCTTTGCCTCTACACTTCTGCCTCGACTGACATCTCTGCCCAAACTCTTTGTCTTTAAATATGTCTGCTTGTGTCTGTATGTGTGGATGGATATGTGCGTGTGTGCGAGTGTATACCTGTCCTTTTTTCCCCCTAAGATAAGTCTTTCCGCTCCCGGGATTGGAATGACTCCTTACCCTCTCCCTTAAAACCCACTTCCTTTCGTCTTCCCCTCTCCTTCCCTCTTTCCTGATGAGGCAACAGTTTGTTGCGAAAGCTTGAATTTTGTGTGTGTGTTTGTGTTTGTTTGTGTGTCTATCGACCTGCCAGCGCTTTTGTTCGGTAAGTCACCTCATCTTTGTTTTTATATATATATATATATATATATATATATATATGTATATAATAGAAGGAAACATTCTACGTGGGAAAAATTATATATAAAAACAAAGATGAGGTGACGTACCGAACGAAAGCGCTGGCAGGTCGATAGACACACAAACATACACACAAAATTCAAGCTTTCGCAACAAACTGTTGCCTCATCAGGAAAGAGGGAAGGAGAGGGGAAGACGAAAGGAAGTGGGTTTTAAGGGAGAGGGTAAGGAGTCATTCCAATCCCGGGAGCGGAAAGACTTACCTTTGGGGGAAAAAAGGACAGGTATACACACGCACATATCCATCCACACATACAGACACAAGCAGACATATTTAAATATGTCTGCTTGTGTCTGTATGTGTGGATGGATATGTGCGTGTGTATACCTGTCCTTTTTTCCCCCAAAGGTAAGTCTTTCCGCTCCCGGGATTGGAATGACTCCTTACCCTCTCCCTTAAAACCCACTTCCTTTCGTCTTCCCCTCTCCTTCCCTCTTTCCTGATGAGGCAACAGTTTGTTGCGAAACCTTGAATTTTGTGTGTATGTTTGTGTTTGTGTGTGTATCGACCTGCCAGCGCTTTCGTTCGGTAAGTCACCTCATCTCTCTCTCTCTCTCTCTCTCTCTCTCTCTCTCTCTCTCTCTCTCTCTCTATATATATATATATATATATATATATATATATATATATAATCTTTCTTTTTATTATTAAAAGTCTCTTCAAAACTTCTCTGCCCCGTCTTTTCTTTTTTTTCTCCGGTAAGTTCTACGCGATTGTATAAAATGTTAACCATTCAAAGGATTGATAAGTTTCACAGTTCTGAGGGAAAATATACGGAAAACCTACTCTACTGTCACTTAGCACAGAAAAAGTGTATTTTCGCCCGGGAAAGAAGCATATTTTTTAAACGGGATATCCGAGAATGATCCGGGAATTTTGTTTCCTTGTCCCCGTATACACCCTGTATGTGTTGGCAGACTTTGTCCAAATCTAAAGGCGGTGCCCATTATTGTCCTGTTCCCTTGTCATAGAGCCAAAATATAAGAAATATGCTTTTTTAGTATATAGAAACTGTAACTGAACAGGTCCTCAGAGCAGATTGTGTCACAGTTAATACAATGGAAACTATTAGTGTTTTTACGAGGCATATGTCTCTGTTAACAGTTGATTACAAACTGTAATTACATCACAATTAAATGTTCGTGTAAACACTTAGAGAAACTTAAAAACACAACCATTAGTGTAGTTCGCCACTGCTTCATAAGACGTTGCATTTATATCCAGTTGACGTATTTTCTCTGGTTAATTGTTCATTATGGTTGCATACTTTGTGACAGCAGTTTGCTACTGGAAGATATGGAACTTCGGTTATTCACTATTATGGATTTTTAAGGATATGTACTGAAAGGTCAACATGTGGTACTGAAGATATGACAATGTCACAAAACTATCTGTGGCCAATAAATCGTTTTGACGCAGCTGTTCATAATAACTTAACAGAAATGTTTACAGTTCTTTGGCAACGTGTGAAGGACACCTGCAGAGCATGTAGCAGATTATGGGTTGATACCTTGCCGTGAACCGAGCTAGGTAGCACAGTGGTTAGCACACTGGACTTGCATTCAGGAGAACGACGGTTCAGTCCCACGTCTGGCCATGCTGATTTAGGTTTTCCACGATGTCCCTAAATCGCTCCAGGCAAATGCTGGGATGGTTCCTTTGAAAGGGCACAGCCGATTTCCTTCCGGTCCTTCCCTAATCCGATGAGACCGATGACCTCACTGTTTGGTCTCTTCCCCCAAACAACTCAGCCCAACCCTTGCTGTGAAAAGTATGATAGGATCGGGTACTGCCTTCAGTTGCTTTTGTGGGGGGTGTGATATTTATTGGAAAAATTTAAATAAAACTTTGCCTTGGAAAAAGAAACCTCTGTGAATGAGGAAATATTAAAACACACATCCATAAGAACAGACGTCCTTTTAATTAATTTAGTTGTATTGATATTTATTCAAACCATGACCGGTTTTGAGATTCTAAAGTCCCATTTTCAAGTGTATGAAATTATTGTATTTGGTAAAACACAACATACGCTGGGCCATTTTGATCCTGCAGCCACTATGAATCTAGACACAAAGGAATTAGACATTAGCTGCTAGTGAATGTTTATGTATATCAGTAGGCATGTTCAACATTTGTGGTGGACTGTGTTTCGAAGCTGGGTCTCCTGCTTACTAAGCAGATGTGCTGATCATTACACGAAGTGGATGCGGGTCGCTGCAACTTCATGGACTACCCTAGCGCACCTCCCATCAAAGACGCTCAACTTCTGTCGGACACTATTGATGTAGTGCCACTGATCATTAGCCTCAGTACTCACGGCATGCTGATTCCTGTATGAGTATGAGCCGAATAAGGTGATTACAGCCAACGATCCCTTTAGTGCACATGAACACCAGGGTTGAACTCTTACGAGAATCGGCGGGATACCCCAAGTAATGAGCCTAACGAGCAGGGGCACGACGTAAGTAGTTTGTGGTCTGACAAGAGACATGCTAGGGTAATCAGTACAGTTGCAGTGACTGCTGTGTCCAGGTGGCATAGTGTTCAATGCATCTGCCTAGTAAGCAGGAGACCTGGGTTTGAATCCCAGTCTGGCACAAATTTTCAGTTTGCACCATGATACAAATCAGTGCCCACTGGCAGTAATGTTTTTAATTCCTTTGTGTCTTAGTAATAAAAGATGAAAGTAACTGATTAAATGAGGTAGCATAAACTTTTTTCCGTGTATCATCTTCTAAATAACCGAGTTCCATGTAGTTGGAATTTTCACAAATACTATTAAGCACTCCAGTTACAGTTAGTTATTATAGTGTGCAGATCAAAAAGTTGTTTGTGGGGTCCAACAAAAGTTGATCCTGACAAGGAAAAAACCTGCAATTACTAAGGTTTTATTGATTGCTGTGGAGGCATTGCACGAGTGTGTGTGAAGAAGCTTGTGACACTAATGTAATTCTACAATGCCTGCTAAAGGTATTAGTTCCACTTGCTATTACTAGGTGCCAGAATCAAATGTAAGAAACATTATGGGGTTAAAACAGCCCATGAAGTTGGACATGAGAATGTCATTGTCTAAAGCTGTATCCCCTAAAACTGCAGTTACTTCTAGTCGATTACATCAGTTCCATCTGTCTGTCGTACTTTGTAATAACACAGTCAATATCTTTACTGACAAAGCCATTTCATTTGAATAGTGAAGTAAGTGGAAATTGATTAGTAGGAGGATGTGTGCAAACGTACCACTAGTATCGGGACAATTTGTGTGAGTGAAAGTTAATGTTGCCTAGCATACCATAAAACTCATTTGTCAAAGGCAGTGTTGTAATGACAATTGGGTCACAGAAAGCCTGCTTTTTCAGCTTTATGAGAACAATGATAACTTCGTACTGCAGCAGGATAGTATTCAGCTGCACTAGTAAGGTCAGAGCACCTTTTAACAAAATACCTACTGTTTCATACATATGTATGTCACAATACAATTTTCATGAAAGGATTTACAAATTGCACCTTTTTCCCAAAATTCTGGATAACGTTGTGCACTAATGTGTTGCCTCCTAGTAATTTAAGACTGTTGTTAGTGAATAATCAACAGTTTGCAGATCCAGAAAGATTGCTGAAACCTGGTCCTCATTATGTATCTTCACTTAGTACTCCTATCATTCCTCTTAATGTGTACGCGTCCCGAGATTCTTCAGGTAATCGTGTGTGTGAACAGGTCTCTTCGTAATGGAAACTTCTTGGCCACATTAAAGATGGCGGCCAACGAAAATATGAAGTCTGTCAAATTGGTTACAAGGTAAAATGCTTGGTGAGATTTAATGAAACATTATTGCAACTAAGTTTGACTTTTGTAGGTGCAGTCCCAAAATGAGATTTAAAATGTCATTTTAATGGGATGTAGTTTCTAAGGAATTCCAATAAGTAAACAGTGTTAAAAATAAGCAGACTCCAGGCACACTTTCTACCAGGAAACTGGTAGAAATAAAGACCTGAAACTTTTTTTACAGAATATAGATTATGCAAATTGCATAATAAGTGGTTACTGTTTTATATGTTATGAGAAAAGCTTTTTTATTATAAAAGAAAAAATTAGTTTAACTTCGTGGAGCTTGCAAATTTTTTCTTGATGTCACTACAGGTTCCTTTTTTATGTGATTAATCATCATTTTATTAACGACAGATACTGAAAGTTTCAAGTATTTATCAGTCTTACTTTTTCAGGAAAGTGTGCCAGAATATATAAAAAGAATTTTGAGAAAAACTGTGTTAAAGTTGTAAATATAAGAAATTAATTTACATTTTCGTCCTGTTCATTTACTTTTGTTTGCTTATCTGGCTATCCTGGCAACTGTGGTAGCATTTCCTGTAGTAATTCCCAAATAATGGATCATGTCTTTGTTGATGCTTTTAGTTCTCTTTCAATACTGATGCCATTTGTTGCTCCAAGAACCTTAACACCAAGTTTTCTTCGTCACACCAGGATTGAAACACATCATTGTATCATGAATCTCAAACTTTTGTAATAAAAACAAATGTCAAAATAAAAAACTTTCATTCATATTCTTAGTGTTACAATGGATACACTCTTTCAGTAGCTCTTGCAAATAGGATAGCTTCTGGACTGGAATGTTTATGCTTATAATTGGAAGCTGTAGCTGGGCTATAAAATTTGCACTGGTTGCCATGGGCAATGATGATGATGATGATGATGATGATGGTTATGTGGCTTCTCATTTGTTAATATTTCATGAAAGAATATAGCCCAGATATGTCTGTCTGTTGCAGTTATTCGTAACTGTCATACCATAATTATTCTGGATACTGTATACTTAAACCTTTCCCAGACCCCTATTACCACCTAACTTCTTTTTCTTACATATCTCCAGAACTTGTGACCCTACTTGTTTTTGTACATGCCGTATACACTCCAGGATATCAGTGTTGACTGTAGGCCCACACAACTTCTCCTCTACCACTTTCTGATTAGCCTCTCCAAAATTAGTTGACTGCTTAGAGCTGATGAAAATGTGAACAACGTTGGCCACTTCCATTCCTCAATTAGAACCATTAATCCTTACTGCTCATATGTGGATTTTTGCCACAAATACTGCAAAACTTAGTAATTATTTCAATATCCAGTACCAAGAGAAATGGTTCACATAACACGAATTACAGATTGTGCCCATGTTTCTGTCAACTGCCATCAAGACCACAGCAATATGCCTTGGGTCAGATTTCAGATCAGTCAACTGAACACTGTTTTTGCTGCTTTCACCATAATACAAGGTGTACAACTATGCTTCTGCCGTTTTTTCCCCAACATTTGAGGCTTTAATGAAACAAGTTGGTTACACATGTATCATTCAAAGTATATTCCATCGCTGGCCACTACTTTCTCCCATCTTTTGGCCAGTGTACGAAGCCTGCATTGAAAAAATTGCTCGTCTTTTGAAGCGATCAAATTTGTGACTTCTTCATGAGATTGGAAGTGTTGGCCAACCAGGCCACATGCCATTAATCTACACAGGTGATAGCCAGAGGGAGGATTGTCTAGAGAATACGGCGGGTGTGGTAGGACTTCCCATTTTAACGTTTTGACCTCTTTTGCAATGTGGGGTCAAGCGTTGTCGTCCTGCAAAACCACGTTATCTTGCCTCTCGCTGTATTGCGGCCATTTGTCTTTTAATGTTCTGCTCATATGCATTAATTGCATTCAGTAATGAGCACCTGTGATTGTTTCACTTGGTTGTAACACCTCATAGTACACGATGCCGAGCTGGTCCCATCAAATGCAGAGCATGATCTTGGAACCGTGAATATTCGGTTTGTCCGTCGACGTGGAAGCATGACCGAGATATCCCCATGATTTTTTGCATTTAGGGTTACCGTAATGAACCCGTTTTTCATCCCCGGTCACAATGCGGTGCAGAAATCCCTTCCATTTTTGCCTCTGAAGCAACTGTTCACAAAAACACAAACCCCGTTCAACGTCTATTGGTTTCAGCTCACACGGGACCCAAGTTCTTCTTTCTGACTCATGCCCAAGGCTATGAGACATTTTGAAATGGCTTGCTGTGTCACTCCCACTAATCTTGACTTTGATGCAAGTCTTCACTCAGCAATGTCTCCAATTCTGTATCTTCGTAAACAGTCTCTCTTCCACCACTATGCTGGTTTACGACGTTAAAATCACCTTACTTGAAGCGTTGAAACCACTCACGACACATTCTTTCACTAATGGCATCCTTACCATATGTACTTGTATGTACTTGAGAGACTCAGCTGGTGTTTTCTTCATATTGAAACAAAACAGTAACACCTCCCGCAATTGACGAGAATTAGGCTCGTAAACTGACAGCTTCAATCAAGAACAACTTTTTGATGCAGACACAAATTGACTAATGTTTGAATGAGGTTATGTTGACCAATGTCCAAGCTAACTGCCTGACGTCTGTGATCTGTTTCTTTCGACCGCTACTTACCGTTGTCGCCACCTGTCGGCAAACGGCGGAAGCAAAGTTGTACACCTTGTAGACTCAACTCAGCTACAGCAGCACCATTAATCTTGTTGTAAACAAACTTTCTGGGAGGTGGGGGAATATTTATCACTCCACAAAGAATTGCTCCTGAATTTCACCCTTTCCCAATAGATGTAGGGGCATATAGTAATCATTTCTTGTTTTCATACACTCTGCTTCTTGTTGCATGAGATAACAATATTGGCAGAAAATTTACATGGCAAATATTTTTGAACTATGTTAGAAAACAGTTTCCTAGGTTTTCCTCACAACCTTATACAAAGTGATGTAGAAAACAGTTTCCTAGGTTTTCCTCACAACCTTATACAAAGTGATGTTTCCACCACAGTCATTATAGCACATGTGTTTTTCCATAAGTTTACATTATAATCTCATGGAAATCAGACTGTGTGTGTTAGTAGAAGCAGAAACACTGTTCATGCCACATGTTTCACTGTCAAGCATTTGAGAGGCACCTGGAAAACAGAAAGCACCAAGAAGTTAATTACTTGAAGTGCTGACACTCGGGCTGGTTTCACGATTTAATTTTGTAAATTTATTTCCATGAAACCTGCGATTGTACCCAAACTTCCTTATTCTACCCATTCTGCTTATACCTTTCCAGAACTCACACTACAACATCACTTTTGTATCACCAAAACATAAACAACAAAGATGAGAGCTGACAAATTATAGTCAATAATGCAAATAGGCTGGCAAACATCGAAACAGTTCTCTGTTGCAACCAAAATAAGAATATCTGTGGAACTCAAATAATGGCTGTACTGTAGGCATTTCTCAGCAGAAGTGGGCCTGGAAACTAGTTACTATGCATCATGAAAAAAATTAATAACTCAGTAACTGATGGTCAGATTTGAACGAAACAGATGGCATTTTGTAACCAAATAATTGGAGCACTAAATAAAACTAAAAAAATCAATTTTTTAAGCCTTTTAATGACTGTGTCCCTTCAATGTTCTACGCTCATTTGCCTTTTTAAAATACTTGTCAAACTACATGGAGCTCCTGTCCAGGATTCTGTACCCTACAACTATTACACGAGGAGGCCCACACCTCTTTCTACGCACTTGTGTGCCTTATTTACATATGATGTAAAAGGGTAGGACTGTTTAGGGAAAGGGAAATGAATGAAACACTCCAGAATTTCTCAGTGCATTTTTTGGTATGCAAACCTTGTGAGAGCCTTGGGAGTGTAAACATGCATCCGATGATATGATTTTGCACCAATGTCTGAGGGCAACAACAAATTCAGACATGGCCAAAGCAGAGCCATTTACAGAGGTGCGACCTTCTGTTCATAGCACAGTGCTAAATGGTAGTGTTGCGATGCCAAACACTGTACTGGGAAAATTGTAGTCCAGTGTCACCAAACACAATATTAGGATTTTTCAGTCATTTCATTTTGGTGTGAGAATACTGCATATCTATATTTAAAATTAATGGCGATGAAGAGGAAATCTTGGGTCAGGAAATATTTTGTGGATTTCACAGAAAATTAAGTTCAGTGTCATTTTGTTCTCAGTAAATCAGTTTAGAAATCTAAAATACAACAGACATAATTTGCCATTTGAAGAATCAAGGAATATTTCAAGGCATTCAGTTGTCAACGAGTAGCTCTAGTTTGTGAGTTACTACTACAACCGAAAACTTGAATATCGTACTCATTTTCTGTAGGTGAAGATTTTTTTTTTTTTTTTTTTTTTTGCATGTGTTCTATGTTACTAACACAATTTGTGACAGTTTTGCCATAAGTATGGTGTACATTGGATTGATTTTCTTTGTAGCAGCTATCTTCATACACCTACAGTAAGTGTAGATTGCATCCAGATGCCGAGATATATTTGCTTTTGAGTTTAAACAAGTTTAACAAGATCATATGCTGCAGTATTTATTAAAATCAAAAAAGTGAAACACTGCTTGAAGTTTTATTGTAAATGATGCAGTCATCCATTTTTGACCACTAGCAAGTACTCTCATTTAAGGTTCCTATTTTTTCTTTTAATTGTCTGTGGTCATATCCTCATGGTAACATCAGTTGAATGAATTTATTGTTTTTTTGCACAACGACAATTTGACGTTGAAGATTTTGTGGAGATGAATAACTGTTGCAGCGTCAGCACACAGCAGACCAAAAATTCGAAATTGTTTCTCGAGAAGCGCAGTGAAAAGAAATAATATACATATTGTCATACTAAGTGCTATTGCAACCAGATGTTTTGTTTCCTCCATTCAAGTACTCTTTAGAATCATAAATTGACCGATTCTATCAATTTTAATATCCCCGTTTTCTTGGGCACCATGTACATAAGTTTTATTTGCAACTTGATTGCTTTTAATGCTGGTTATTCCATGAAAGTTTTAAGATGTGTAAATCTGGAGATTGGATTTTCTCAGCTGTTTCGGAATGTTTTTTGGGGACCTCATTTTAGTATTTGTGGCAGTATGCTTAATACCATTTTCCTCTTGGAATATGAAATTTTCTTATACATTTATAGACACCACCATGTGATGTGTGATTTTTTTTTTTTTTTTTTTTTTGGGGGGGGGGGGGCGGGGGGGGGGGGGGGGGGGGGGGGTGGAGTGATACTTCACGTAACAAAACTTAGTTTTTCCACACTCTTGCACTGCTGATTGATACAATTAGTTCGTGTTGCCCATTAGTCCATCGAAATGCAGGTTTCTGATTTCAGCACAAACAAGGAAGCACTGACTTACCTCCATATTTCGTGATACAGTACTTCTTTGGGCTACACCTTTGTGTGTTATAGATACAAAGTTGAAAAAAATAAGTCATGGATGTCAGCATACTAAATTATTTTGATATAGAAAATGCTATGTTCATTTCATTAAGAACAGAATAAACTCTTCTAGGAGGGAGCAGCAGTTTGTGTTTGTATAGAGTATGTAGTTTAGTGTTTTCTTCTCATGAGCTTCTATCAATTTTAGTGACTCTACCTAATTCCTTTGGTCCTTATAAGGGCATAGGTCATCCATGAGAACTTGCAATTCGTTTGTCTTTTGCCATTTCCCTCATTTCATCCCAAACCTTGCTAATTCTCCTTGCTTTCCCTTCCGCTCTGTAACTTGGATATTATCTTCTTGGTTGCTTTCCAACTTCCAGTGGCACATATAATCACAGCCTTCACAAAAAGGAAATTTTTGTTTTGCATGTGATGTTTCTGTTTCACTATATTGAGTACAACTGACGTGCTGAGAACAGAAGGCCTAATGATCATTGTTGTCAATTTTGAGATTGTAGCATGTATGCCTTGCTTCTGATGCCTGTTGATCTTATGGAAAGCCAAGGTTATCCTTGCTGCAGGCCAACGTTGTATATATGAATATTCATGAAAAGCTGTCTCACCAATTTATCTGATACTCACTTCCATGTGGGCCCAAAGCATAAAGCATAATTTTGTTGACAGCTACACTTTATTGGTGTATGATGTTGACTTAAGTCATATCAAAATAGTGATGTTTGGTACCAAGTTACCTGCGAAACAAAGCTAGCTAAACCTTTCATAGTCTGTCAAATGAACACTGAAGATTTACAATCTAATATTGTTACCGATCTCACTACCAAACCAAAAGTTGATCTACATGGTAAAAATGTCTCTTCAGGAATTTTACAATGATGTTTTCAACAGGTTGCAGAGAACTGTTGTTTAAAGTAACATATTCTTCATTATAGTCTTTGGAGATTTCTGCAAGTCACCCTAAGGGAGACCACAGTTTGCCATTTCCCAGTATCCTGTATATATCTTGCTAAATCTAGTTCCCAAATGAGTATGTGGATGGCAAATATCACCCTTGAAAAACAGGCTTAATAAAACTACTAGATTTCATGCTGGTAGTGGGCAGGCAGGTTTATCTGAACCTCAAGCCACAGAATGTGCATGATGAAAATAACAAGGACCATAAAGTCTTAGAATAGATCAACTTGTGTGTGTGTGTGTGTGTGTGTGTTTTTGTTGCATTTACTATCACTTTTTATGGTCCGATTCTAGTTTCACATTATTAAAAACTTTACAACTGTTAAAAAGTCACTATTTTCGCTAGCGTATATATGAAAGTTTCGTGGATTAACATCAATAGTAATAATAACCAATAGTAAATAAAATTTTCTAACAAAGTGAGTACATTATTTTTTCATGTGAAGTATGGGATGATGATACTTTTTTTAATCAACTCCAATCTGTGAGACGTTTGCTTACAAATTTGATTTTCACAAACATCTGTTTTTCTCAAAACTTATAAACAAAAGTACTTTCAAGTTCCCAGAATTTAGTTTCATTTCCTTTGTATTACCTTCATTTATCTGGAGGCCAGCAATATCAGCTTCTCTCTCTCTCTCTCTCTCTCTCTCTCTCTCTCTCTCTCTCTCTTTCTTGACACGTCCAGAAATGCTACAGAGTAGCTTCAAGAACAATCTTCTGAGTTTTAAACACTTTCGCTGGCCACCAAACTCCCCGGACATGAGCATTATTGAGCATATCTGGGATGCCTTGCAACGTGCTGTTAAGAAGAGATCTCCACCCCCTCGTACTCCTGTGGATTTATGGAGAGCCTTGCAGGATTCATGATGTCAATTCCCTCCAACACTACTGCAGACATTAGTCGAGTCCATGCCACGTCGTGCTATTAGGCAGGTGTACCAGTTTCTTTGGCTCTTGAGTGTAGTATCAACTGAAGAATAGAATGCTAGTAGTAGTGGAGACAATAGCAACGGCGAGAAAGTTGACATACATTAAATTTGTATATCGTATTGCAGTTAACCTATATAGATCAGGTGAATTTCGGGATACAACTTGTATATGTCAACTGAGGCAGACCATGTTAACATTACTTTTGTCCCCTTTTTTTCCACTAGTATTCCATTCTTCAGTTGAGATGTACTGGTCAGCTGAAGATAAGGATACTAGTAGGACTAAAAGGAGCGATATACCTAATATTATGTTCGGAATATATATGTACAATATGTTCTCTCCTTCCTACATTCCTTTGTTTCTCAATATTTGTACCGAGCGAGGTGGCGCAGTGGTTAGCACACTGGACTCGCATTCGGGAGGACGACGGTTCAATCCCGTCTCCGGCCATCCTGATTTAGGTTTTCCGTGATTTCCCTAAATCGCTTCAGGCAAATGCCGGGATGGTTCCTTTGAAAGGGCACGGCCGATTTCCTTCCCCATCCTTCCCTAACCCAAGCTTGCGCTCCGTCTCTAATGACCTCGTTGTCGACGGGACATTAAACACTAATCTCCTCCTCCTCAATATTTGTCTTTGACGTTAAAACTGTGCAATACGTCATCTCTGCTAACTATTGACATCATTCGTCAAAGCCGACAGGTTGTACCCATTCTTCAATCCAGTACCGTGTTTCCCAAGCATCCTGCATCCAGCACTAACGAAAGACATTTACACTTTGTATGGTCTTTGTTAACTGTGTATAACGCCAAAATGACGTTGTGTGTGCATGAAGTGTTTGAACTACAGGTCTCGCTGTGAACTGTCGTCTACAAAATGGTCCGCCATCGTATCACTGGATTTAGTTCACTTTTGCACCAGAGATAACTGTAGATCTGAGATATGCCAGAAGAGACAGTATGAAAAAATACTTCATTGTCAAGCCAGTCTTGTTTCGTAGGCCACAGGAATAGTTATGATATTTTACATAATTTTCAATAGGAAAATCAAAATGTCCAAATATGACATAAGACCATCCAATTAATCTAAATGGATTCTGGTCAAGGTTACGAGACTGGCTTGAGGGCGCGTGATTTTCCCATGACAGCAGGTGTTTTCCCAGAATCCGTTGGAAAGAAATAATTCTTGCAGGAATCATCAACTCTCAAAGAAGTTCTATTAGTCAGAGCAGGAAGTAACAAATGGAGGAAATGCTTGTATTCTCCTTCCATTGTTGTTTCCCTGAAAGGCCTGGATTTTGAAACAATTTGACTGAGCTGTTTGGAATTCATGAAATTAGAAAGATAGTCCGTTGGCAGGCCTTGCTACAGTGAGACATACATAGTGAGCAGGGGCGTAGCTACCGCCATATCAATGGTACGGGGAACCGGGCTACAGGGACCCCGACGTGTTAGTGAAGATTCATAAAATGTGTGGTGTCCTGCCCATTCGTCTCTTATAGGGTGCCTAAAAGATGCTGCTTTCTCGGATAGCTATACAACAATTCAAGCAAATCACGTTAGTGGTTTTTATTACAATAACGCAGATTGACAATAATTAACTTTGGGTCGCAAGCAAATGGCGACATGCAAATAATCAATATCTTTCGCTATATACAGTGTCCAATAACTAATTCACACAAGTTCATACCGATCACTAATCACGGCCCTTCTAGTGCCTCTCTTCTAGTGCGTGGTTTCTAGTCCGGGTCTGCTAGTGCGCATCTTCTACTGCCCAGCCAAGGCTGGCAGGAGCAGCGCTTATATTGTCTTCGGATAGAGGCCGATCCTGTCATGGTGCGGTCCTACTCAGCATACTATTGGCTGACGTTGCCTCAGCCTTCTCTGCGGTTACGTTCTTGATGTGCCGGCGCTTGTCGTTACGCTGGAATATTCCTCCCCCCCCCCCCCCCCCCCCCCAAAAAAAAAAAAAAAAAAAAAAGGCGACGGACCGTCGTCGTACAGTGAGACAGGGAGTGCGACAACGGCGAGGGAGGCAGAAGTGTGGGCACATCACTGGACCGGAAGCTGTGGCTGCAGGGTACGTCAGGATTCGCTCGTAACCCACCATCCACCCTCTTCGCTCTGGCGGAAACATCCCCCAGGAAATGACCAGAAGGGTACGTGTTCACCACCTGCTGCCATGAACTAAATGAAGGCGGCGACTCCTGCGGTGTGGGCGTTTCCAGCTCCATTATTTGAACAGTTTACGAGAAGTGAGTGTGTCTGCAGAGCGTTTTACATGCGTTATTTTGATATTTTACGAGTTGTTTTCGTGTGTTCAATTCAGTGTACTGTAATGTATTATTTTGGTACTGTAATGTAATGTAATACTGTAATGTATTATTTTGGTGATTTACAAGTAGTTTACAGATCAGTATGCTGTGTGCTGCAGTATTTCGGTAATTTATGAGTTATTTGCCTGTCTGTACATCAGTGTACAGCATTATTTATGAGTAGTTTGCAGGTCTGCAGACTGTGTATTGTGACCCCAAGCACATCAGGGCAAGTGTTTCATAACAGTGTGATAAATGAACTAAATGAAATCCGTCCCTAAATAAAGTGTTCCAAAACTTATAAAGTACACTCCTTCCTCTCTCCAGCAGCCCAGTGCAGGTTGAGTCATTTTCCCACAATTTTCTCCTACAGACCACCATCTTGGATTATGTCACAGGAGGGATGACAGCGCCCTCTGGTGGCAGTACTGTGTACCAGGTCAGTTGGACTCCGGACCCCATGGTGAACACACTGGATGGAGGTACTGCCTATAATTGTTTAAATAAAGACTGCATGCAAAATAAAGACTTACGTCCAGAACAGTGTGAGTCCTTTTCTCCACCAGTTCCTAGGAAGAGGTGGTGGTTGGATGACTTAGGTTAGTGGAAATAGCCCAAGTGCCCTTTCTTTCCCAGCATTTTCTTAGGTTAGTAGAGATAGCTGTGGTGTGTTGCATTGTCCTGCTGGAAATTGAACTTCCTGACAGTTCCTAGGAAGAGAGGGCGGTCAGTTGAATTAGGTTAGTGGAGGAAGCCCAATTGACCTATCTTCCCGCCATTTTCTTAGGTTAGTGGAGGTAGCTGTGGTGTGTTGCATTGTCCTGATGGAATTTGAACTTCCCACCATGGCGGCACTTTCCCTCCAAAAGACGCCATCTTGGATAATGGTACTTGCCTCATCAACTGACGTCACGCCCACCATATTGGATAACGGTACTAGCGTCATCAACTGACGGCACGGTCGCCATCTTGGATAATGCTACTTTGGAGTGACACGAAGATTGTCCCCCTACTACTGGGTGCTGGACCTTTGCCTGTTGCGGGTAACTGCTGTAGCAACACATGTGGGAAAACTTGTGAATGTAAAATTATGGAACATATTTTCCTATAAAGATGTATACTGCATGAGTACAAATCTAGTGAACAAGCAGCTCGCATTTATTTATCCAGTGCAGTTTGTTCGACTAGACGACAGACCTAGATGCAACTTTT
This sequence comes from Schistocerca americana, assembly GCF_021461395.2. Classification (NCBI taxonomy): domain Eukaryota; kingdom Metazoa; phylum Arthropoda; class Insecta; order Orthoptera; family Acrididae; genus Schistocerca; species Schistocerca americana. The sequence continues at coordinate 359,854,255 of NC_060121.1, read as the reverse complement.
CATATGCCACTGGTCTCTACCGACATGCACTGCAAGCGCCCCCTTAATCTAACCCTATCGTTTATTACCCTAATTCAATAAATTTACATATTTTGTACACTTCTGTGATGATGTGTAATGATACTTAAACGAATTCCACGCTGCGTAACCTGACCTAAATTATAAACAAGAAGTCTTTTTTCCATGGAGGAAGATAAGTTTTTAGTACTTACCATTGCAAAGTAAATCGCTCACAGAATGTGATTGCTGAAAAAATGAAGAAATTTTGGGCAATTTCTTTAGAACTTCCTCCTTTTATTTATTTATTCTATTCATAGCTCCACTGGAGTAATCTCTCTTTCTTTCACAATTAAACTTACTAACGAACAAATAATAATTAGATTTACAACGTTTGAACGTCATGAACCGCATGTACAGACTGAAATAAACGCGTGTAGATTGTTCCCATTGAACTGAAAAGGAGAAATACCGTAATCATTGTTATCTGGTCACGAGCGCCTCGGGAAATCTGAGACGTTCACTGTTGCTAACATTTGGGTGCCTGGTTGATTAAGTGTTTAGTGTATGGCCTAAGACTTAAGCATTCACCTTGAGTGAAATTGTTGAAAACATTTTGTTCCGGCGTAACGACAACCGCTGGCACGAAGTTCGAAAACGTAACCGCAGAGAAGGCTGTGGGATGACGTCAGCCAGTAGTACGCACCACGACAGGAAGAGAATATAAGCGCCCCTCGTGCCAGCATCGGTCGGACAGTAGAAGACGTGCACTAGCAGACCCGGACTAGAAAACGCGCACTAGAAGAGAGCCACTTGTGTGAATTACTTTTATGGACATTGTATGCAGGGTGTTACAAAAAGGTACGGCCAAACATTCAGGAAACATTCCTCACATAAAGAAAAGATGTTATGTGGACATGTGTCCGGAAACGCTTAATTTCCATGTTAGAGCTCATTTTAGTTTCGTCAGTATGTACTGTACTTCCTCGATTCACCACCAGTTGGCCCAATTGAAGGAAGGTTATGTTGACTTCGGTGCTTGTGTTGACATGTGACTCATTGCTCTACAGTACTAGCATCAAGCACATCAGTACGTAGCATCAACAGGTTAGTGTTAATCACGAACGTGGTTTTGCAGTCAGTGCAATGTTTACAAATGCGGAGTTGGCAGATGCCCATTTGATGTATGGATTAGCACGGGGCAATAGCCGTGGCGCGGTACGTTTGTATCGAGACAGATTTCCAGAACGAAGGTGACCCGACAGGAAGACGTTCGAAGCAATTGATCTGCGTCTTAGGGAGCACGGAACATTCCAGTCTATGACTCGCGACTGGGGAAGACCTAGAACGGCGAGGACACCTACAATGGACGAGGCAATTCTTCGTGCAGTTGACGATAACCCTAATGTCAGCGTCAGAGAAGTTGCTGCTGTACAAGGTAACGTTGACCACGTCACTGTATGGAGAGTGCTACGGGAGAACCAGTTGTTTCCGTACCATGTACAACGTGTGCAGGCACTATCAGCAGCTGATTGGCCTCCACGGGTACACTTCTGCGAATGGTTCATCCAACAATGTGTCAATTCTCATTTCAGTGCAAATGTTCTCTTTACAGATGAGGCTTCATTCCAACTTGATCAAATTGTAAATTTTCACGATCAACATGTGTGGGCTGACGAGAATCCGCACGCAATTGTGCAATCACGTCATCAACACGGATTTTCTGTGAACGTTTGGGCAGGCATTGTTGGTGATGTCTTGATTGGGCCCCATGTTCTTCCACCTATGCTCAATGGAGCACGTTATCATGATTTCATACGGGATACTCTACGTGTGCTGCTAGAACATGTGCCTTTACAAGTACGACACAACATGTGGTTCATGCACGATGGAGCTCCTGCACATTTCAGTCGAAGTGTTCGTACCCTTCTCAACAACAGATTCGGTGACCGATGAATTGGTAGAGGCGGACCAATTCCATGGCCTCCACGCTCTCCTGACCTCAACCCTCTTGACTTTCATTTATGGGGGCATTTGAAAGCTCTCGTCTACGCAACTCCGGTACCAAATATAGAGACTTCGTGCTCGTATTGTGGACGGCTGTGATACAATACGCCATTCTCCAGGGCTGCATCAGCGCATCACGGATCCCATACGACGGCGAGTGGATGAATGTATCCTCGCTAACGGAGGACATTTTGAACACTTCCTGTAACAAAGTGTTTGAAGTTACGCTGGTACGTTCTGTTGCCGTGTGTTTCCATTCCATGATTAATGTGATTTGAAGAGAAGTAATAAAATGAGCTCTAACATGGAAAGTTAGCGTTTCCGGACACATGTCCACATAACATATTTTCTTTCTTTGTGTGTGAGGAATGTTTCCTGAAAGTTTGGCCGTACCTTTTTGTAACACCCTGTATAAGCGCCCCTCGTGCCAGCCTCGGTCGGACAGTAGAAGACGTGCACTAGTAGACAATTACTAGAAAACACGCACTAGAAGAGAGGCACTTGTGTGAATTACTTTTATGGACATTGTATATAGGGAAGGACACTGATTATTTGCATGTCGCCATTTGCTTGTGGCCCAGAGTTAAGTATTGTCAATCTACTTTATTGTAATAGAAACCATTAATGTGATTTGTTGTGTAGGTATCCGAGAAAACAGCATCCCTTAGGCACCCTATTAGAGACGAGTGGGCAAGACACCACATTGGCGACGAGTTATACAACGATCCAGTGTCTGGCGGCCACGGAATTTTCGTTTATATTTTGCTGGCGCTTTAATTCTCCCTTGTCTTCTCTCTGCAGAGGCGTTTACTTGTTTTAACAGTATCTTTTGCTACAGTGTTTTAGGTGGGCGTCGCGGAAATTTTCTTTGCTCTTGTCCTTATTTTGGTTGCTTGCCTTGTCTGTCTGTTGCATTGGTCTCTTCCAAAATGCCCACCCCGCCTATCCCGCCCCCCAGCTCAGGCCCCACAGCCGCAAGCGTTAGATGTCACACAGCAAATGCTGATGTTTCAGTTCCAGACTTTGGTTTATCGTGGCTTTTACTGTCTGGTTTGAGTATATCGAAGAACAAGCAAATAATAATAACTAATGATAATAGTATGTGATCAGTTTATACGAACTTTGCGCACTTGACAATGACTTTTGCGTAAGGCCCGTTCATTGTGAATTGACCGTGATTTTTTGAAAATATCGGGCTTCGTAGTTTCAATAATTCCAAAGCTTTGGTTCTTACTGGACCTTTGATATAATTTGTAACACGGAACCTTTAGCCTTGCCAAGACGCCGTTTAATTGGAACAATAGGTTGCAACATAAATGAAACACACGATTAAATAACATCACTGTATTCATAAAATATTATACTAAATTAAACCATATAGACACATTAATTCTGTTCTTGTGTGCAACTATGAGTACGCCTAGTGAGATTGCGTCTCCTAGAATGACGGCGGTGTGCCAAATAATTATCTGCAGCGGTGGCAGAAATGCGTCCGGCCAGGACGGCTTCCAGAACAAAAAAGGTGCTATCTTCTCCGCAAGACAACTGAACAGCGTAATTATTCTGAAGTTTCAGCGGTTGTACGCCACAATCGATACAACCGCTTATACTAATTAATATATTATGTAATTCTTTATTTATATTCTGAATTTATATCTACGTTTTTGCTATATATCCACGTCCACAACACGGTGCAGCAGCTACTGGTCAACGCTGCGCGTCCAACGAAACAAGCACCACCTACAGCAACACATACTGCTATACCGCCTTTTTGACAGTTTCGTGAACAAGAAGAGGAATGGCTCGAGTGGCTACAACAGTTTGAAGCACACATCCTCGCTCACAACGTACCAGGTACTGTGAAAAGCCATTATTTCTTATCCACAGCAGGACAGACAGTTTTCCGCTTCATCACCAAACTATTTCCTAACGTCTCTCCGAGTGAACTGTCTTGTGAACAAGTTATCGAGTCGCTAACTAACAATTGAATGTGGTAGCAGCTAGGTATAAATTCTTCAATTGCAAAAATGGTCAGAAAACACTCATCGTGAATGGGTGACAGATTTGCAGGATACGACCATGAAATGCAAATTCAAATGTGTTTGCAGTGCTTTATATTCAAATGTTATGTTGCATGATGCGATTGTGTGCAATGTCCCAGATGCCAAACTCTGAGAACAGGTTCTGGAACAGTTTGATCCATCATTTCAGCAGGTAGTGCAAATACTACATCAGTACGATTCCGGTGCCTTGTCGACCCACAAATTTGAGCAGCCAGCTATTTGTCGGGTTGAGTTCTATGTATGCGATCGGCCCATTCAGTGGCAGCTTGCACTAGCCACGCCTCGTAAACACAACTACATGCATCGTAAGCAGCTAGCTAAACAGCCGACTACACAGGCTAACAGAATTAAGTCTTGCCCTCGATGTTATTCACGGCACAGACGCCAAGACTGCCCCTCCCAACATGCTCAGTGTTACACTTGTGGAATGAAAGGACATGTACAATTCGTATGTTTGCAACGCAACTAGCATAAGAATTTGGTACACTTACAAAAATCTAGTCACAAGGACCATGTCATTACTGCAGTATATTCAGTCTGCAACAGGCATTTGCAAAACTAGCAAGCGCGCAGTTTCTTCAGTGATACGCCAATCAAACAAACTTTTTGTTCATTTTTTGTTGTTGTGGGAAACATGGGAAATTTCAGTTGGATACGGGTGTCTCTGTCACATTGCTAAATGGTCACACATATAAACTGTTAGGCTCCCCACACCTGTCTAAAACTAGTACGTAACTGATGGCTTATAATGGACAAGACATTCTTGATCTAGGAAAATGTACTTTGCCTGCCATGTATCGCTTGCATACACGAACAGTGACTTCTACTGTGCTACAATCACGCGAGTGCGAAAACATATTTGGTATTGATTCATTTGATTTGTTTGGTTTCAACATTCAGGACAATGTGTTGTCAGTGTCTTGCTAGCTTGCTAAAAGAATCCTTGGACCTCTTTTCTGAACGTGTACAGGTGTATGTACATGGATGTCAAATTTTACGCATTTCGTGCAGACCGTATTAAATAAATTTTTATCGTGCACAATCAACAAGACGGTGATACATAAAATTTGTTTGCAACAGTGAGATTACGTCAGGAAGAGATCTCTTCCAGCCAGCACATGTGGTGTTGGAAGGGCGATGAAAAGTAAAATCAATGTAGATTTTATTAAACACACATTTAATAAAATAAAATTTTAATCAGTATAGTATGGCATTACTGTTTAACCTCGCTAGTTCGAAATCGCTCAAGACAAACTCATGGTTAACGCGAAAAAAATTTGGTCCAGGCAGGAATACATTAGTTGTAATAGTAAATTTCATCGGTTAGAACGAATTTCGGTTTAGGCGAAGTACGAACTCTTTCTGAGTCGCAAACGTAATTAAATTTCATTTTAACACAAACTTCCAATATTATAGTAATTTATTCCGAAATGAATGCAAGAAATGTAACAACAGAGCTAACTACCTATTGTTGACTTGTTTCTAACATATTGTAGGTCGGGAGTCGCGTTTATCAGCGTGTACCGTTCATTTCACAAAAGATTATAAAAGCATGTTTTACAGATATTTGCACATTGAAAGATGAAAACGTCTGAACCAGCGATGCTATGGATGGTATGTTAGATGTGTTGCCTTAGCTGGTTAGATATTCCCCAAGATCATTAATTTCGTCTTAGAGCTGCTACAAATATTTGTTTCTAATTTTGATGCCCCTTGGAAAACATCACAGGTCAATATGCTTACATAGTATTTATTTCAACATTCATTTGCCACGAATGGAGAGTATGAAAAAATAGTTCACCAAAGAAAGGGAAGGCACATTTTATATCGAAAAAGAACAGGGACACTACAGTATATGTACATAAGTAATATTTTGCTGAAGTGTAACGCGAACGAACAGAAATAGTTCTCGATATACACCGAACTTACAGAGGGCTACAAATGGGGAGGAGCATACATTCAGAGAGGTCAGTCAGCGCACATTGCAGTTTAGCAGCTATTGCAAATTGATATTAGCGTGGAATTTTTTTTTTTTTTTTGCAAACAAATCGCTAATACTCTTTCATAACACACAGACCAGTCACTGTTACGTTCACCGGTGCCTGCGCAGCCGCGAATTCTATTTTACATTTCACATTTTAATAGGAGTGTTATACTTTCAATCTCCAGTGCGGACTTGGTCCACTCGGTTCTATAAAAATCTTCCCTTGGAGGTGCCGAAACGCTGTTCCGGCTCAAATTAAGCCCTGTTCTCCACTATTTTATTCTTATTTTGACGATCCCCCTATTTCTGAAGAAATCTCGCCTGTGATGCTTAGAACTGCTTTGAAGCATCACCTATGCGGTGATCATTTGTGTTGCGCTACAGTGTCAGTTACGCCGTGTATGTTTTATTGTTGTTATTATAGCTTTGTTGAGCGCTAAGTTGAATTTCTAATATTACTAGATGGGCGAAGAAAGTTTTCCTGGCACATTATCTATTACTTTTTCAACGCCTCAAGGGCACGTAATAGGATCGTGTAAGTTTAAAATATACCGTATTTTAAATGTCAGTCTTCTCTTACTTATGAAATACACTATGTGAACAAAAGTATCCGGAACTTCCAAAATCATACGTTTTTTATATTAGGTGCATTGTGCTGCCACCTACCGCCAGGTACCCCATATCAGCGACCTCAGTAGCCATTAGACGTCGTGAAAGAGCAGAATGGGGCTCTTCGCGGAACTCACGGACTTCGAACGTGGTCAGAGGTGATTGGGTATCACTTGTGTCATACGTCTGTACGCGAGATTTCCAAACTTCTAAACATCCCTAGATCCACTGTTTCCGGTATGACAGTGGAGACGTGAAAGAACACGTACAGCACAAAAGAGTACAGCCGACTTCGTCTGTTGACTGACAGAGACTGCCGACAGTTGAAGAGAGCCATAAATTGTAATAGCCAGACATCTATCCAGACTATCACACAGGAATTCCAAACTGCACCAGGATTCACTGCAAGTACTATGACAGTTAGGCGGGAGGTGAGAAAACTTGGGTTTCATAGTCGAGCGGCTGCTCACAAGCCGCACATCACGCCAGTAAATAATTACTATTAAAAACAGTATTGATCACTATTTATTTAACAAGGTGACCGGTTTCGACCACTACTGTGGTCATCTTCAGACCATTGAGTAGGAACCCCTTTCTGTTGTGATTCTCCAACAGAAAGGGGTTCCTACTCAATGGTCTGAAGATGACCACAGTAGTGGTCGAAACCGGTCACCTTGTTAAATAAATCGTGATCAAGACTGTTTTTAATAGTAATTATTTTTTTTTTCTCCAACAGAAAGGGGTTCCTACTCAATGGTCTGAAGATGACCACAGTAGTGGTCGAAACCGGTCACCTTGTTAAATAAATCGTGATCAAGACTGTTTTTAATAGTAATTATTTACAAGACATTGATCACTGCTGTTCCCGTAATGCATTCAAAAAAAAAAAAAAAAAAAAAAAAAAAAAAAAAAAAAAAAAAAAAAAACGCCAGTAAATAGTAAATGCCAAACGATGCCTCGCTTGGTGCACGGAGCGTAAACATTGGACGACTGAACAGTGGCAAAACGTTGTGTGGAGTGACGAATTACGGTACACAATGTACCGATCCGATGGCAGGATGTGGGTATGGCGAATGCCCGGTGACCGTCATTTGCCAGCATGTGTAGTGCCAACAGTAAAATTCGGAAGCGGTGGTGTTATGGTGTGGTAGTGTTTCTCATTGAGGGGGCTTGCACCCCCTTGTTTTGCATGACACTGTCACAGCACAGGCCTACATTGATGTTTTAAGCACCTACTTGCTTTCAACTGTTGAAGAGCAATTCGGGGATGGCGATTGTATCTTTCAACACGCTCGAGCACCTGTTCATAATGCTTGGCCTGTGGTGGAGTGGTTACACGACAATAACATCCCTGTAATGGACTGGCCTGCACGGTGTCCTGACCTGAATCCTATAGAACACCTTTGGGAAGTTTTGGAACGCCGACTTCGTGCCAGGCCTCACTGACCGATATCGATACCTCTCCTCAGTGCAGCACTCCGTGAAGAATGGGCTGCCATTTCCCAAGAAACCTTCCAGCACCTGACTGAACGTATGCCTGCGAGAGTGGAAGCTGTCATCAAGGTTAACGGTGGGCCAACACCATACTGAATTCCACAATTACCGATGGAGGGCGCCACGAACTTGCAAGTCATTGTCAGTCACGTGTCCGGATACTTTTGATCACATAGTGTATCTGTATCAGAACAAACTTACTTTAATGTCATATTCTTTGATAGAAAAATGTGCCAGATACGAATATCAATGGCTCTGTAAGGAAAACGCTTTCACGAAGTATCACTTGTATTCATTGATTCTCCACCACAGCATTTGTGCGGCACGACCGGAAAATGGTACGTGTGGGCTCGTGCGCGTGTGTTTTGTTTGCATTGAATAAGATGGCGCAGATTTGGCCTATTTATTTCACTCCTTTCACCGCACCGTTGTTCATCCGCCTTCTGCACCTTGTACTCCCACTCTGAACAACCTATAAAATATGGCCCGCTTTGACGTCGCACGTCATCAGGGAGGCCCGTGAAACAATTTGGGTTCGCAGAGCCTGGTTTAGAGATTAACTAAAAAAATTAATGATTTGTTTAATTAACATTTTTAACTTTACTGTTTTGAATAATTTCCAAAAATTCTCAATATTAATTTTACTTCATTTTACTTTTATATTCATCTGGAACACATTGTCTGCCAGAGGTTCGAAAATAGGAGAAACTCATTCCGAAGATCTTAATAAGCCTGAGAAATGTTTTGATACATCTTCGTCAGACAGAGGAAATTTTGGCGACAGCCGTACTGAATGCGAACGAAAAATAGTTTTTAAATTGGGCGCACTTAAACCACAAGGACCGTTTCCAGAGGATCCAGAATAAAGCGACGTTTTTCAGCCTGTCATTATTCATACTTCAATAAGGCTGGTATAAAAATTTCAAGGCCATGACTATGTTATTCTAATGTTCTAAACAAACCGTATTGTCACTTCTGTTGGTTGTTTGCAGATGGTCAAAACGAATCATACTCCTCCGCATGGGTTACCGGTGTATCACTTAGAAGCAATTTTACACAATGTGAATCTGACCATGAAAACTCACAGCAGCATATTAACGTGGCTCTATCTTATAATAACTGGTTACAAGGTAATACCATCGGTACTTTACTGCAAAGTGCAATCAATGGTAAAATTAATTTATGGCGAGAACTATTGCATCGTGTTATTAAAGTCACAATTACTTAAGTTTCATGCAGTTTACCTTCTGAATCTGGAAATATCATGTCAGTTTTACGTTTACTATAAAATTATGATCCCATTTTAAAAGAACTTCTTTTAAAGTAAAAGTGAAATAAATTATTTCAGCCCCACGATTCAAAATGAGATTGTTAATTTACTTTCTAGGCCAGTTAGAGAAAATATCGTTTTAGAAATTAAAAAACTTCATTTCTGGCGATTATTTTGGATACAACTCAAGACCTGTCAAAAACTGGCCAACTTTCTGTTGTTTTTCGATACGTGTCGATAACAGAAAATGATGATCGTATGCTTAAGACCCACCATGAACCATGGACCTTGCCGTTGGTGGGGAGGCTTGCGTGTCTCAGCGATACAGATGGCCGTACCGTAGGTGAAACCACAACGGAGGGGTATCTGTTGAGAGGCCAGAAAAACGTGTGGTTCCTGAAGAGGGGCAGCAGCCTTTTCAGTAGTTGCAGGGGCAACAGTCTGGATGATTGACTGATCTGGCCTTGTAACACTAACAAAACGGCCTTGCTGTGCTGGTACTGCGAACGGCTGAAAGCAAGGGGAAACTACAGCCGTAATTTTTCCCGAGGATATGCAGCTTTACTGTATGGTTAAATGATGATGGTGTTCTCTTGGGTAAAATATTCCGGAGGTAAAATAGTCCCCCATTCGGATCTCCGGGCGGGGACTACTCAAGAAGACGTCGTTATCAGGAGAAAGAAAACTGGCGTTCTACGGATCGGAGCGTGGAATGTCAGATCCCTTAATCGGGCAGGTAGGTTAGAAAATTTAAAAAGGGAAATGGATAGGTTAAAGTTAGATATAGTGGGAATTGGTGAAGTTCGGTGGCAGGAGGAACAAGACTTTTGGTCAGGTGAATACAGGGTTACAAATACAAAATCAAATGGGGGTAATGCAGGATAGGTTTAATAATGAATAAAAAAAAATAGGAGTGCGAGTAAGCTACTACAAACAGCATAGTGAACGCATTATTGTGGCCAAGATAGACACGAAGCCCATGCATACTACAGTAGTACAAGTTTATATGCCAACTAGCTCTGCAGATGATAAAGGAATTGATGAAATGTATGATGAAATAAAAGAAATTATTCAGGTAGTGAAGGGAGACGAAAATTTAATAGTCATGGGTGATTGGAATTCGAGAGTATGAAAAGAGAGAGAAGGGAACATTAGTAGGTGAATACGGTTTGGGGGTAAGAAATGAAAGAGGAAGCCGTCTGGTAGAATTTTGCGCAGAGCATAACTTAATCATAGCTAACACTTGGTTCAAGAATCATAAAAGGAGGTTGTATACATGGAAGAATCCTGGAGATACTAGAAGGTATCAGATAGCTTATATAATGGTAAGACAGAGATTTAGGAACCAGGTTTTAAATTGTAAGACATTTTCAGGGGCAGATGTGGACTCTGACCACAATCTATTGGTTATGAACTGTAGATTAAAACTGAAGAAACTGCAAAAAGGTGGGAATTTAAGGAGATGGGACCTGGACAAACTGACTAAACCAGAGGTTGTATAGAGTTTCAGGGACAGCATTAGGGAGCAATTGACACGAATGGGGGAAAGAAATACAGTAGAAGAAGGATGGGTAGCTCTGAGGGATGAAGTAGTGAAGGCAGCAGATGATCAAGTAGGTAAATAGATGAGGGCTAGTAGAAATCCTTGGGTAACAGAAGACATTGAATTTAATTGATGAAAGGAGAAAATTTAAAAATGCAGTAAATGAAGCAGGCAAAAAGGAATACAAACGTCTCAAAAATGAGATCGATAGGAAGTGCAAAATGGCTAAGCAGGCATGGCTAGAGGACAAATGTAAGGATGTAGAGGCGTATCTCACTAGGTGTAAGACAGATACTGCCTACAGGAAAATTAAAGAGACCTTTGGTGAAAAGAGAACCACTTGTATCAATATCAAGATCTCAGATGGAAACCCAGTTCTAAGCAAAGAAGGGAAAGCAGAAAGGTGAAAGGAGTATATAGAGGGCCTATACAGGGGCGATGTTCTTGACGACAATATTATGGAAATGGAAGAGGAGGTAGATGAAGATGAAATGGGCGATAAGATACCGCGTGAAGAGTTTGACAGAGCACTGAAAGACATGAGTCGAAACAAGGCCCCGGGAGTAGACAACATTCCATTAGAACTACTGACGGCCTTGGGAGAGCCAGTCCTGGCAAAACTCTACCATCTGGTGAACAAGATGTATGAGACAGGCGAAATACCCTCAGACTTCAAGAAGAATGTAATAATTCCAATCCCAAAGAAAGCAGGTGTTGACAGATGTGAAAATTACCGATCTATCAGTTTAATAAGTCACAGCTGCAAAATACTAACGCGAATTCTTTACAGACGAATGGAAAAACTGGTAGAAGCCGACCTCGAGGAAGATCAATTTGGATTCCGTAGAAATATTGGAAAACGTGAGGCAATACTGACCTTAAGACTTATCTTAGAAGAAAGATTAAGGAAAGGCCAACCTACGTTTCCAACATTTGTAGACTTAGAGAAAGCTTTTGACAATGTTGACTGGAATATTCTCTTTCAAATTGTAAAGGTGGCAGGGGTACAATACAGGGACCGAAGGGCTATTTACAATTTGTACAGAAACCAGATGGCAGTTATAAGAGTCGAGGGGCATGAAAGGGAAGCAGTGGTTGGGAAGGGAGTGAGACAGGATTGTAGCCTCTCCCCGATGTTATTCAATCTGTATATTGAGCAAGCAGTAAAGGAAACAAGAGAAAAATTCGGAGTAGGTATTAAAATTCATGGAGAAGAAATAAAAACTTTGAGGTTCACCGATGACATTTTAATTCTGTCAGAGACAGCAAAGGACTTGGAAGAGCAATTGAATGGACAGTGTCTTGAAAGGAGTGTATAAGGTGTACATCAACAAAAGAAAAACGAGGATAATGGAATGTAGTCGAGTTAAGTCGGGTGATGCTGAGGGAATTAGATTAGGAAATGAGACACTTAAAGTAGTAAAGTAGTTTTGCTATTTGGGGAGTAAAATAACTGAGGATGGTCGAAGTAGAGAAGATATAAAATGTAGACTGGCAATGGCAAGGAAAGCGTTTCTTAAGAAGAGAAATTTGTTAACATCGAGTATAAATTTAAGTGTCAGGAAGTCGTTTCTGAAAGTATTTGTATGGAGTGTAGCCATGAATGGAAGTGAAATATGGACGATAAATAGTTTGGACAAGAAGAGAATAGAAGCTTTCGAAATGTGGTGCTACAGAAGAATGCTGAAGATTAGATGTGTAGATCACATAACTAATGAGAAGGTATTGAATAGAATTGGGGAGAAGAGAAGTTTGCGGCACAACTTGGGAAGAAGAGGGGACCGGTTGGTAGGACATGTTATGAGGCATCAAGGGATCACAAATTTAGCATTAGAGGACAGCGTGGAGGGTAAAAATCGTAGAGGAAGACCAAGACACGGATAAACTAAGCAGATTCAGAAGTATGTAGGTTGCAGTAAATACTGGGAGATGAAGAAGCTTGCACAGGATAAGAGTAGCATGGAGAGCTGCATCAAAGCAGTCTCAGGACTGAAGACCACAACAACAACAACATGCCTAAAGAAATAAAAATCTAAGAGTCATTTTCGGGATTTATATCAGTAGCTGATTGTAGTACAGAAGGGCTTAAAACTGGAATTTTTAATAGTATAAAAGAATATGTAATTTATTTGTCCATATCTAGAGGGCAGAGCTACGATGGAGCGAATGTTATGTTGGGTGTGTATAGAGGATTACAACCCCTTATAAATGAACATGCACCAATGCCGATTATATTCATTGGGCGGCACACGCATTAAATGTAATTTTAAATGATGCTACGAAATGTGTTCCTAAAGTGTCAGTTTTTTCGATAATTTGGAAAAAATGTGTACCTTTTCTTGCAATGGTATAAAACGCTTGTCTTTGCTGAGTAACGATAAATATTTAAAATATAAAATCATCCTTAAGAAGGTATGCTTCACTAGATGGTCTTCAAGACACGACGTTTTATCGGGTATAAAGATTAAATTTTTCGTTAATAATAAAAACTCTGTACCAGATAAATTTAATTTCCACTAAAAAGGCGAGCGTGACGAATGTAAAAGTATAATTAATATTTTACAGAACTGTGATTTTATAGTGCTTGTCGCCTTTTTAAATTCATTATTTGAAAACATTAATCCAGTTTGTGAGGCTCACCAGCATGAAAATAATGACTTATGCAAAGCTAGTATTTTACTAAGCAATGTTTTCACTAGACTGAGCGAAATAAGAAATCAAAATCATTCTATGGTTTGCTAGGCGAGTCCAGAGACCTATCAAAAGCGTGGGGGGTAACAACTGTTTTCAAAAATAAAAGACGGAAGATGACGAAGCGATATTTTGATGAGTTATCAGAATATGAGAGAATTTCAGACCCCGTATCGTACTTCAAAGTCAATGTGTACTATTGCTATTTAGATTTATTAATTCGTCAAACTAAATAAAGATTTCGAAGCCTCTGTGACCTTGGTAATTCATGCGAAGTATTACAACCGGAGAAACTCCTATCATTTGCAAATGAAATAATAAAAAAGGAAGCGGGAAAACTGGCTGCTAAATACAGTGAAGACATGTCGTTTGATCTGTATGAACAATTAATTTTTCTTTGAAATTGTGCTTAAAAACATAAATTCAGAAAATCCATTCCATTAAGGAACTCACGGAATTATTACTAATTAAATCCAGTAGCCTTGCATCCAGTTTTCCAGAGGTAATAACAGGATGTTTCCTGTTTTTGGTCCTTTCTGTAAAACTGCAACAGCTGAAAGAAGTTTTCGAAATTAAAACTAATTAAAAACTATCTTACGACTTCTATGAGCCAAGGAGGCTTTCACACTTGTCAGTGCTGTCTATAGAGGCATAACATTTCGAAAAACTAAAATCATGTTCAGCTATGGATATTTTAATAACTAAGTTTGCCGAAAAAAGCCGAGAAAAGTACATATTTGAATTGTTTGGTTAGCTTGGCCCTAGGAACATTAATTGTAAATAATTACTTATCTATGTAATGCTTATTTTATTCAAAATGAGAGTTTTTGTTTCATTTGAGCTTCGACCCGCTACAAATATTGATACAGGGCCCTCTAAGGCAAGCTACGACACTGATAGTGAGTCCAGAGGGATGGAGATGCTGTTTTAAATGTTGAGTCCATCAGATCAGTGGTGAGAGATTCCAGGTTGTTGTGGTTTCGGCCAGTATGGGAAACTTTGAAAGTGTTCCCAGGTGCGTTTCCCTCGTGCAGGTGTGCAATTCTGCATGATCTTCTAGTTTTCACAGTGAATGTTGTGGATGAGTGAGTGTGCACATGCTTAGCAGCAAGAAACCTTACTGGAGAGTTTATAGAATTTTTCAACTTGGGGAAAATACTTATATGGGTGCGTAGTACTAACAAGGGAACCTCCCCATCGCACCCCCCTCAGATTTAGTTATAAGTTGGCACAGGGATAGGCCTTGAAAAACTGAACACAGATCAATCGAGAAAACAGGAAGAAGTTGTGTGGAACTATGAAAAAAATAAGCAAAATATACAAACTGAGTAGTCCATGCGCAAGGTAGGCAACATCAAGTGTTAGCTAACGAGCGCCGTGGTCCCGTGGTTAGCGTGAGCAGCTGTCGAACGACAGGCCCTTGGTTCAAATCTTCTCTCGGGTGAAAATTTTAATTTTTTATTTTCAGATAATTATCAAAGTTCAGGCACTCACACATAATCAACTTCGCTCTCCAAAATTCCAGGACATGTTCAGATTTGCTTGGACATATACAGAATTTGACGGTCTACGCACGGAAACATTTGAAAACGTAAAAAACATATGTTTTGACAGAGCACAGGGAAAACTGTGCGACTCTGAAACTGTTGCATTCATTTGATGCAGTTTATGTGACAAAATCTTATGTTTTCATCACTTTTTTTGGAGTGATTATCACATCCACAAGAAAACCTAAATAGGGCAAGGTAGAATAATCTTTTTACCCATTCGCCAAGTGTGCAACTTAGGTGGGTCGACATCATATTCCTGTCATGTGACGCACATGCCGTCACCAGTGTCGTAAAGAATATATCAGACGTGTTTTCCTGTCGAGGAATCGGTTGACCTATGACCTTGCGATCAAATGTTTTCGGTTCCTATTGGAGAGGCACGTCCTTTCGTCTACTAATCGCACGGTTTTGCGGTGCGGTTGCGAAACACAGACACTAAACTTATTACAGTGAACAGAGACGTCAATGAATGAACGGACAGATGGTAACTTTTCGAAAATAAAGAAAGTAAAATTTTCACTCGTGGGAGGACTCGATCCAAGGACCTTTCGCTCCACAGTCGCTCACTCTAACCACGAAACCACGGCGCTCATCAGCTATTGCTGTCCTTTATGTTGCCTATCTTGCACATGGACTACTCAGTTTGTACATTTTGCTTATTTTTTCATAGTTCCACACAATTTCTTCCTGTTTTCTCGATTGATCTGTGTTCAGTTTTTCAAGGCCTATCCACTGTGTCAATTTATAACTAAATCTGAGGGGGGTGCGATGGGGAGGTTCCCTTGTAAGAAACAGATAAGTTCTTCACCGCCTCCTCCTCCCCCCCCCCCAATAGGGAGGGCGCGTCCTACATCCCCCCCCCCCCCCCCCCCCCCACACACCAAAAGACAGTTTCCTCCATTTTTAATCTTTTGCACAAAAATTGTTTATTTTTAGAAGAGACAGCTTTATGAAGTTTCCGGTGTGTTCAGTGTTGTTGAAATGAGAATTATGTGCCCAACAATGAAAATGGGAAACTCCCCATCCCATTAACTCGCCGTTGCCCTAGCAATGTCGTTGCCGTTTTTTCCTATACGTGTCCAGTTTATAGTTTTATGTCGTGAACTTCTAAGATTCGTTCAGGACAGTTCAGTTTGTTGTGTAATGTAGCGTTTTTCCTTATTCTCTTTGCTCTTCTGTGAACCGAGAGAAAAATAACTCCTGGCCCTATACCTGTTTTGATTCGGAAGGAGGGACACCAAAAGCGGTTGGAAACTTTGATACGTGTCAGCATGAGGCTCACACTCCTCTACAAAACGTTGGGATCAATGAACTACACAAGCTACGTCAAGCTGAATATATTAAGCAATGTATCGTAAAAAAACTAAGTAACCAGGAAGCTGCACAAATAGGGGAAAGAAGTTTAAGATCGCTTTCGTTTTATCCATTCAGTTAAAACAATGACTATTTCACACGTGCTGAAAAATGTGACTTAGAAGCTAAAAGAAAAACCACTCCAAAAACGTCGTGGAATGTTTGAAGTTCGTGGAAGAAATGCCAGTTAGGGAAGAAGAGAAACAACGTAGTAAAGACTGTCTTTCTGGCTTGAGTGGAAATGCACCATCCTTCGACGAGTCGGAAAAGATCAGGTGATGCGAAAACTGGGAAATCAATTTGTTGACAGGGGTGATATCAAGCAAAGAGAAAACACCTCACAATTGTGGATACAATACTGAGAGCTCGTTGTCCTGGCATTGCATTTCATCCAGACAGAGCGCATTGGGAATAGAAAACTCCACGTACGTGTATAACGTGTGATGGCTAAGCTTCCCATTTTCCACTTTCCCTATGCTAAGACGGGCCATTTGTACCTCCAGTAAATGAACAAGCTGAAAGAAACCATGAATCCTGCGCAGTTTGATAAATTCACAAAGGACAGCTTTATCACTGTTAACTCTCTGATAAGTATTTTTATGGAGTATGGACCGACATAGTGATCGAACAAACTCTGATGAAGAACTTGAAGAACGCTGGGGGGACGTTCCACATGGAAGAGGTTTCACCAATAGTGTGTATACCAATAGCCCATTACGTATCTGCAGCAATAGAACAGTTCTGCAATGTCTTCAGTGAGCAATATGTTGAACTGAGAAGTTGGAGGATAAAAACTAATGGGAAAAATTCCCAAAACATTTCACCTACGGCTGCAACAACACTTTCCATTTGTGTACAAGGAACAATTGTATCCAGTAGCATCTGGATCAGTTGCTTCTGAGGACGTAAACAGCAACGAAGATGTGTCCGTTAGTGAACAATCTCTTCAAAGAATAGGAACTGACTCGACAAAATTTCGTTCTCTGAAGCTTAAAGTCTAGAGGTCCGATTTTTACATTTTCAACATTTTCTTTGAGGTGAAATAAGATAAGTCACACAATGGTTACATGCTTTGATCAATGCATCTTTTACCTGCATTAAAAATTTTTTTTATCCAAAAATGTTAAGGGGCTACTAAACAAAATGGCGCCGATGATCGTAATGCACGCCGTGCACCACTAGGCGGGTGGATCTGGTTCGGGTAACTAGGTGGTCTGAAACAGACCAGACCTAAAAATTATTAAAATATACGAGTGTAGCTATGCTCAGACTACATGAAAACTGAAAAAGTCATTTTTTCACAATATTGCGGCTATTTGAAAAAAGTAAGAAAAATGGACTTTGTTCGGGCCTCCAAAGGTACATAATAAAATCGATATTTTGAAAATTGGGAGGTTCCCCTGGGTAACCCTGGGTAACCTTGATCAATTCTCGGTGGTTCCCTGGGGGAGAGAGTGTGGAGGTGAACCCGAATTAAGTCGGCCAAGTGTGTAACCTGACATCGGATGTCCTTATCAATAACCTTGTGATAAGAAACCGGTTACAGCTGATTTGGTGGTTGAAATGATACTGATAGCCTACTAACATTGACCAGTGAGTGTAACGTGTTCAATGGTTCAGAAATCAGTATGCCCATGCAACAGTATACCTCCACACACTGTAACACCTGGACGACCGAAGAGGTCGACAATGCATGATGTACCCTCATATGTGGAGAGGTGGGAACACGTAATGCACCAAGGAACCATTGTGTCCAGTTTTTCTCTTAAAAAACATCAGATGGTAGAGCACTTGCCCGTGAAAGGCAAAAGTCTCGAGTTCGAGTCTCAGACCGGCACAGAGTTTTAATCTGCCAGGAAGTTTCATATCAGCGCACACTCCGCTGCAGAGTGAGAATCTCATTTTGGAAACATCCCCCAGGCTGTGGCTAAACCATGTCCCCGCAATATCCTTTCTTTCAGGAGTGCTAGTTCTGCAAGGTTCGCAGGAGAGCTTCTGTAAAGTTTGGAAGGTAGGAGACGATGTACTGGCAGAAGTAAAGCTGTGAGGGCGGGGCGTGAGTCGTGCTTGGGTAGCTCAGATGGTAGAGCACTTGCCCACAAAAGACAAAGGTTCGGAGTTCGAGTCTCGGTTCGGCACACAGTTTTAATCTTCCAGGAAGTTTCAAACATCAGAGGTGTTTGGCCATTGGAACCTATGGATCTTTCCACCATCATCTACAATGTCGAGTTCTGCCTATTGAGGCGTGATATAGTAGTTGCTGCTTTCGTCGTCAACGCTGCAATTGCAAACAACTGTCACTGGTATGAGAATGCAGTTTTAAGTAGTGATATTCTTAAGTAATTGCTTCACCTAGTTCTTGCCATTTCAGATTAGTTCAAGTAACTGGGTTGCAGTCGTCTAGTACCTATGGGTCTCATAGCAACGCTCAAAACAATAGCGAGAGTCTGAGGTGCAAGTAACTGAATTTTTTTATTGAAAGAAGACAGAAATTGTTGTGCTCTTTATTCTTGAAAGACTTTTGGAATTCGGATTTGCATCAATCATCTGTCTTAAAAAAATGCTATACTGACTTATTTGATACACGCCAATTATTTCTAGAGTCGAAGGCAGAATTATTAGTCCGCCTGCTTAGCTGAGTGGTAACTTGCTCGCCTCCCATGCAAGTGGGTCCGCGTTCGATTCCCGGCTAGTTTGGTGATTTTCTCCGCTCAGGGACAGGGTGTTGTGTTGTCCTCGTCATCATTTCATCCTCATCACCGGCGTACAGGTCGACGTCACATCGTCGAATGAAATAAGACTTGGTGGCCGAACTTCGCCGAATAGGGGCCTCCCGGCCAACGATGCCATACGCTCATTTCCATTCCCGTACCATTTAACATGGCCCCCAGAGTAGAGGACGTCACATTTCATGTGTCATGCAAATGACAGGACATGAATATGGGGACACAAACACAAATATCATGGAATGAACTTGGAAAAAGATACAGGAAAGAAGATGAAGATACAAGGAGAAAGACGAAGACCCAAGAAAAGAGGAAGAAGCAATTTGGGGAAGAAGGGGAGTATATCTGTCCAGTTGGTGTTATAAATTCGAGTTTGGCGAACTTCCAAGACGTCCAGCTGCAACTTCACTACTGGCCATTAAAATTGCTACACCAAGAAGACATGCATATGATAAACGGGTATTCATTGGACAAATACATTATACTAGAACTGACATGTGATTACATTTTCACGCAATTTTGTGCATAGATCCTGAGAAATCAGTACCCAGAACAATCACCTCTGGCGGTAATAATGGCCTTGATACGCCTGGGCATTGAGTCAAACAGAGCTTGGATGGCGTGTACAGGCACAGCTGCCCATGCAGCTTCAACAAGATACCGCATTTCAGCAAGAGTAGTGACTGGCGTAGTGTGACGAGCCAGTTGCTCGGCCACCATTGACCAGACGTTTTCAGTTGGTGAGAGATCTGGAGAATGTGCTGACCAGGGAAGCAGTCGAATATTTTCTGTATCCAGAAAGGCCCGTATAGGACCTGCAACATGCGGAAAGTGCTTTATCCTTCTGAAATGTAGGGTTTCGCAGGGAGCGAATGAAGGGTAGAGCCACGGGTCGTAACACATCTGAAAAGTAACGTCCACTGTTCAAAGTGCCCGTCAATGCGAACAATAGGTGACCGAGACGCGTAACCAATGGCACCCCATACCATCACGCAGGGTGATACACCAGTATGGCGATGACGAATACACGCTTCCAATGTGCGTTCACCGCGATGTCGCCAAACACTGATGCGACCATCATGATGCTGTAAACAGAACTTGGATTCATCCGAAAAAATGATGTTTTGCCATTCGTGCACCCAGGTTCGTCGTTGAGTACACCATCGCAGGCGCTCCTGTCTGTGATGTAGCGTCAAGGGTAACCGCAGCCACGGTCTCCGAGCTGATAGTCCATGCTGCTGCAAACGTCGTCGAACTGTTCGTGCAGATGGTTGTTGTCCTGCAAACGTCCCCATCTGTTGATTCAGGGATCTAGACCTGGCTGCACGATGCGGATAAGATGCCTTTCATCTCGACTGCTAGTGATACGAGGCCGTTGTGATCCAGCACGGCGTTCTGTATTACCCTCCTGAACCCACCGATTCCACATTCTGCTAACAGTGATTGGATCTCGGCCAACGCGAGCAGCAATGTCGCGATACGATACACCGCAATCGTGATAGGCTACAATCCGACCTTTATCAAAGCCGGAAACGTGATGGCACGCATTTCTCCTCCTTACACGAAGCATCACAACAACGTTTCACCAGGCAACGCCGGTCAACTGCTGTTTGTGTATGAGAAATCGGTTGTAAACTTTACTCATGTCAGCACGTTGTAGGTGTCGCCATCGGCGCCAACCTTGTGTGAATGCTCTGAAAAGTTTATCATTTGCATATCACAGCATTTTCTTCCTGTCGGTTAAATTTCGCTTCTGTAGCACGTCATCTTCTTGGTGTAGCAGTTGTAATGACCAGTAGTGTATTCTATCGAGACAGAAGCATCATCAGAGTCGTAATACTGAACCACCTCTCCTACTACACGATGTGACGAGGCAGGAGCAGTATTTCACAGGCGCATTCCAGGTGCCACCAACAGCACTCGCAGTTATGACTATCCCAACAAAACATGTTATGCATCGTGAGTAAGATCGATTAATAGAAATTTTGCTTATAATCACTGACTGTGTGTGGGAGAACAGACATTGTCTGCGAGGAAAATAGATTAGGAAAGACAACATGAAGTCGGTACCAAGACTATTGTTTAGGTTAGAAAATACTACACGAAGTATCAAAAAGAATCTTTCGTATTGGCACGTCTATATTTCTGAAACTAATGAACATAGACAACGAATTTTGTTTTTTAATGAACAGGAAACTCAAAAGTTTTTTTCCATACCTTTTCATAGGTGTTCAATATGCCTCCCCTTGAGATACACGAATTGTTCTCACACTGCAGCGAACATGTCTTGAGCTACAGCTTCCAAGCTGATGTTATGCGATGTCTCAATTCATTCACATTATGACGGTTCACCTTGGAATGTAGCCTCGTCACTAAACACTAAGAGCGGAAGAAAACTGTCATCCCCCATCTTGCCAAGAACGAAATTACTGAACTCCACATGTTGTTGTTTGTCACCTTCACGAAGGGCTTGCAGTAGCCGAATTTTGTACGATTTCATGTGTAAACGTCGCCGCAACACACGCTGGATAGACATCGGGGGCATGTTGAGCTGTCGAGTTGCGGACTCCTTCTGAAACTATGGAGGATGAGCTCGACGTCTGTGTCGGACACTCGGGGACGGCGCGGGGATTTGCCTTTACACAAAGAATCTGTTTCTCGGAATTGTTCATGCCATCGTGTAACGCTATGTGCTGTAGGAGGATCCACACCATACATAGAACGAAAGTCACACTGAACAGTTATTACTGACCCACACTGCGCAAAACGTAGAACACAAAGCGTTTCCTGTTGTCCCGACACCATTTTTGCTGGAGCTGAAGTGGGCGCATGCTGCTGCTACCTAGCGGGAACCATGTAAAACTCAAGAGTTTGCCCTTTCCAACAGTACGTTGTTCACGTGCGTGTTTCAGATAACGTATCAGTTATATTTTTTTTTCAAATCGGATGATTCTTTTTGATACACCCTGTATTTGGTCAATGAGTACTTATTTCTAATAGGTGATGACAGTGGAATCTGTTACTACTGCTGCTAGGAATTTATGTATTACTGGATTATCATCATTAAGAAGTGTAACATGTCTCGAGTGTGTATTTGCTAAGCATGGAAAAATACTTTAAGGTAAAATTTTAAGCAGTTTCAAATACTTGCTTATAATATTTAGAATAACGGAAGAATTCGATACATGTGAGCGTAAGTGGAGAGAACGTTTAAACAGAATGCAACAGAGGAGATAACGTATCCTAAAATAGCATTGCAACATACACTGCTCTGCAGAACTTGAGGTAGAGATAAATAATGTAACATAACATAGAAAGGAATCGGTGGAAATGAACGAAAGTGCGGGAACGTGTTGCCAAAGGTCTGCTAGTCGCGCACAGTAAGTTGGACGTCGCATGCGGTGACCGAGCGAGGTAGCGCAGTGGTTAGCACACTAGAAATCGCATTCAGGAGGACGACGGTTCAATCCCGCGTCCGGCCATCCAGATTTAGGTTTTCCGTGATTTCCCTAAATCGCTCCAGGCAAATGCTGGGATGGTTCCTTTGAAAGGGCATGGTCGACTTCCTTCCCCGTCCTTCCTTAATCTGATGAGACCGATGACCTCGCTGTTTTGTCTCTTTCCCCAAACAATAAAAAAAAAAAAGTCGCATGGGTTGACGACAGCTGTCTGTAGCGCCAAACGGGGCTGGCCCCGCAACGTGGAACAGTTGAAGGAACTTGAAAAGACAGAGACAGTTACGATGTACTGTGATGGAGTTCTTCATTACAAGACGGTCCAGAAAGAACATATGGATGATTTCACATGGAGAAGAATTATCGGGAAACTGGAATAAGAACGAAGTGTGATGAGCATTACCGAGATGTCTGGTACTCCTCAAAGCATTGTTTCAGGTGCATGGGGAACTTCCTGAACCACAAGCTTTGCTGCCCAAAGGAAAGGAAGTGGTTGACCACAGTGAACTACCGCAGCAGCTGACTGCTACATTGTGCAACATGCAGGAAGAGACTCTCATCACAGCGGGTGCAGTCGCTACCATATTCAACAGGACTGCGGAGCGTGCATGGTTACGCTCCATGGTGGTATGGCTCCTGTGTGGGGTTGGCCTGCTTGCCAGATGACCAGTAAGTTGTGTACCGTTGACACTCGTACATCGTCGGCATCATTTACGATGGCACCAAGAGCATAGAGACTGGATCAAAGAGGACTTGGATTGTGTGCTCTTCTCGGATGAGAGCTGATTCCGGACGTACCCTAACATGGCGAGAGGTGGGGACACCTAATGCACCCAAGAACATTGTCGAACGTGATACTTTTGGTGGTCCCGGTGTCAGGCTGTGGTAAGGCCTGATATTGCATGGGCATACAGACCTCCAAATCTTCGAACATAGTACACTCACTGGTCAACCTTATTGCGACGCTATATTCCTTCCCCACGTGCTTCTGCCCAGGGTGCGTTCAGTTCTGGCTTCATTTTTATGGATGTTGATGCGTTGGTAGGGGAGCTCTTCGAATGACAGGATATTCATCGAATGGATTGGTCTGTCAGTGACGGCGACTTATATCCCACCATCCCATTTAGGATGTGTGGGATCCGTTGAGGAGACATTTGGAGAACATCCACGTTCACCAGCGACCATCTAGCGGTTATTAACCGCGCTCGTGGAGGAAAGGAACATCCTGCCACACGATCTCCGTACCCACTCTGTGGCCAACATAGGAACACGTTGCAGAACGATGTATTGTCGTCCGTGGTGTTCACAGACCCTATTAAGAACCACGTTCCGCCTTTTGTAATGTCCAGAGAGCCATCTTGATTCGCAGTGAGTTCAGTGTAAGTACTGTATTTGAATAAAAATGTCATTTGTGTGCCTCTCACAGCGTATTTCTTTCAGTTATCTTCTGTACTATACGGTCTGTTTCTAGTATATAATGAAAACGGTTTATCTGTATGAACAACAGCAGTACCACAATTCCTATCACCTTGGACACCAATGGAAAAGGTACGATAAGCAATAATGTCTCTGTCATAATATGACTCTAATCCTGGTAACGGTTTGTCACTCCCTCGCACTATAGCAAGAGTTAACCAGGAATTACCAGTCACAACCTCGGCAGTAGTGCAAGAGAAATTAACCTTGCAACCAGGCTCAGCGAACCCAAATTGTTTCACGGGCCTCCCTGATGACGTGCAACGTCAAAGCGGGCCATATTTTATAGGTTGTTCAGTGTGGGAGTACAAGGTGCAGAAGGCGGATGAATAATGGTGCGGTGAAAGGAGTGAAATAAATAGGCCAAATCTGCGCCATCTTATTCAATGCAAACAACTTCTGTCCTTAAGTCTTGGACACCAGTGTACATCGAAAGGGATGATGGACTTGAGAAATGATGGACCTAAGACGCTGAAGCCGAAGTAGGCTCTTCGAAACCCATGAGTGCAGATGATGATAATGATGATGGTGAAAAAGTACTAGATCCAAGGGTTGTAAAGTCCGGATAGGTTCAAAAATGGTTCAAATGGCTCTGAGCACTATGGGACTTAACATCTGAGGTCATCAGTCCCCTAGAACTACTTAAACCTAACTAACCTAAGGACATCACACACATCCATGCCCGAGGCAGGATTCAAACCTGCGACCGTAGCAGTCGCGCAGTTCCGGACTGTAGTGCCTAGAACCGCTCGGCCACCGTGACCGGCCCGGAAATACGTTCTGTGGTTATGTTAACATGGAAACTGATTATGATGCTAAAAATGTGTTCTGTTGTTGCGTTGATTCGGTGGAAGAGACTAAACGGCGAGGTCATCGGTCTCATCGGATTAGGGGACGATGGGGAAGGAAGTCAGCCGCGTCCTTTCAAAGGAACCATCTTGAAATTTGCCTGAATCGATTTAGGGAAATCACGGAAAACCTAAATCAGGATGGCCGGATGCGGGATTGACCTGTCCGTCCTCCCCAATGCGAGTCCAGTTGCGGCGCGGCACGTTACTTTTTACCGCACTGCCGGTGTCCAGCAATGTTCATTTGTATAGCTAAAAGCTGTAGTAGAAAATACTAGACCACTACTGTCTATTGCAGGTCGCAACATACATAGAATTGTCCGGTAAACGGGATGTGGCTAGCTACTGAAATAAAAATTTTAACTTGGCAATGTAAATTTTCAGGTGTATTTTTACGATAAAGATCACAGTTAATACTGCCAAGTCCGTACTAAGTGGCAACACAATGTAAAGTTCACACGCACACCCAATCACAAACGTAGCCAGTTTATGGCATTTACACCAGTTACTAAAGTTAATAGAGTTCACCGGATCGTTTAGTTATGAAAATGCTCGCTCAGATGTAGTGCACTCTGCTCTACATGTAATACCTGTTCCCGTCTTAGATCGCACAACACGCCACGCGGTTTTAACTAACAGTCAAAAGCAATAATTTTGATATTCCGTCCGAAATCCCACACGACTTCCACTATACCGTTCACTTAAATACACTTTGTACTACTTCGCGAACTCGTAATTAACATTTTTCCGCGATTTTACTGTACTTTCATCGGAGCTGCTTTCAATGAGATGTTACTAGTTCGAACCCTCAGCCCCGACCCGCCCCCCCCTAGATGACACCAAAGGCTTTGTTCCCAGCATAGACTGACGCGAGCTGATATCACAAACAGAAAATCAGGTTGCAGTATTATCCCGCGCTTTACTTCAATGACCAATCACAGTAAAACATTTCTTTCTATGGCAATTGCTAAATAAATAAATTTAGAAAAGTATCAGATATAAAATTACTCCTTCTGAAATTACCGATTAATTTGTGTTCTACTCACGATTTATTAGTACCGTAAACTGACTGCACATTTAATTATAGTAAATCCCCTGTATAGTTTAACTGGTACTTCGAGAATAAACAAAACAATTTTCATTTACTTCTGTTCTTCTCCACTCATACAACACTCACACTGCTAATTACTACACATATAAAACAATTATAATTATGCAAATACATTAAATATTAAGCAAACATAACTTTATAACATCGTTTTGACTACGACTGCTAACACTGTCCGTCAACTGCTGACCTCTGCCGCCTACTAGTACAACTATGTGTAGCTCTGTAACTCAGGTCCATGTCAGCTGGTGATATCTGTCGATGACTCATGCCTTTAACGATATCGTCCTAACAAGTGACAGGAACGACGCGAAGGCGCTACGCCTCACAGTGTGCTAACCACTGCGCCACCTCGCTCGGTATGTTCAGTATTTGCAGAGTATGAAATTACACGGGAGAATAACAGTAGTTGAATTGACAAGTCGATCTATTTTTAGCCAAAATACTGCAAAAGATGTAAAGGAAAATGTAAATAACGTAGAGGGTGTACCTCAGAAGGAAGTAGTACGTAAATAAAAAGATTTAAAAATTCTGAAGGAGAGAAGAGTTGCTGGAGTGGTCGGTAGACCAACTGCCCATCTAGTTTTCTCGCAGCTATGGAACGATAGCAGGGTTAGCAAATGTGGTAAGGACGGCACCATTTTCGACCACACTTGGTGCGTCGCGCGCCTCACGCAGCTGTATGAAAGAACGGCACTTGTAAGCCTCCTGCCACCAGGCCGGGGCCATGCTCGCTCTTCCATCGCTTGCTGTTCTCCAATGGGTGGCGTCACGCATACACCAGAGGACGCTAAACCGAGATGACGTCACTGCTTGCGACTTGGATTGACTGGTGCGTCTCTTTCAGCAGCCGCAATACATAGCTTCAGCTCATTTTCAGGGCTTCTATAGCCTTATCAACATTAGTATGGAAGAGTGCAGCGATGATAATACATGATGTAGTAGAACGCTTATAACCATTACTAATATTCAGAGTCAATGTAAGTGTATGTGGTTTCAAGACTTTGTTTCTCTTAAGAAGTTTCTCTGGTTGTATACAGGGTGTTATAAAAAGGTACGGCCAAGCTTTCAGGAAACATTCCTCAAACACAAATAAAGAAAAGATGTTATGTGGATATGTGTCCGGAAACGCTTAATTTCCATGTTAGAGCTCATTTTAGTTTCGTCAGTATGTACTGTACTTCCTCGATTCAAATGCGGAGTTGGCAGATGCCCATTTGATGTATGGATTAGCACGGGGCAATAGCCGTGGCGCGGTACGTTTGTACCGAGACAGATTTCCAGAACGAAGGTGTCTCGACAGGAAGGCGCTCGAAGCAATTGATCTGCGTCTTAGGGAGCACGGAACATTCCAGCCTATGACTCGCGACTGGGAAAGACCTAGAACGACGGGGACACCTACAATGGACGAGGCAATTCTTCGTGCAGTTGACGATAACCCTAATGTCAGCGTCAGAGAAGTTGCTGCTGTACAAGGTAACGTTGACCACGTCACTGTATGGAGAGTGCTACGGGAGAACCAGTTGTTTCCGTACCATGTACAGCGTGTGCAGGCACTATCAGCAGCTGACTGGCCTCCACGGGTACACTTCTGCGAATGGTTCATCCAACAATGTGTCAATCCTCATTTCAGTGCAAATGTTCTCTTTACGGATGAGTCTTTATTCCAAAGTGATCAAATTGTAAATTTTCACAATCAACATGTGTGGGCTGACGAGAATCCGCACGCAATTGTGCAATCACGTCATCAACACAGATTTTCTGTGAACGTTTGGGCAGGCATTGTTGATGATGTCTTGATTGGGCCCCATGTTCTTCCACCTACGCTCAATGGAGCACGTTATCATGATTTCATACGGGATACTCTACGTGTGCTGCTAGAACACGTGCCTTTACAAGTACGACACAACATGTGGTTCATGCACGATGGAGCTCCTGCACGTTTCAGTCGAAGTGTTCGTACGCTTCTCAACAACAGATTCGGTGACCGATGGATTGGTAGAGGCGGACCAATTCCATGGCCACCACGCTCTCCTGACCTCAACCCTCTTGACTTTCATTTATGGGGGCATTTGAAAGCTCTTGTCTAAACAACACCGGTACCAAATGTAGAGATTCTTCGTGCTCGTATTGTGGACGGCTGTGATACAATACGACATTCTCCAGGGCTGCATCAGCGCATCAGGGATCCCATGCGACGGCGAGTGGATGAATGTATCCTCGCTAACGAAGGACATTTTGAACATTTCCTGTAACAAAGTGTTTGAAGTCACGCTGGTACGTTCCGTTGCTGTGTGTTTCCATTCCATGATTAATGTGATTTGAAGAGAAGTAATGAAATGAGCTCTAGCATGGAAAGTAAGCGTCTCCGGACACATGTCCACATAACACATATAACATATTTTATTTCTTTGTGTGTGAGGAATGTTTCCTGACAGTTTGGCCGTACCTTTTTGTAACACCCTGTATAACTCACCATTACAAACAAACCTATAGCACTTTAAAGCTATGTGTATCTCACTTATTAAGTGTAGCCGGCCGGTGTTCCCCAGCGGTTCTAGGCGCTGCAGTCCGGAACCGCGCTGCTGCTACGGTCACAGGTTCGAATCCTGCCTCGGGCATGGATGTGTGTGCTGTCCTTAGGTTAGTTAGGTTTAAGTAGTTCTAAGTTCTAGGGGACTGATGACCTCAGATGTTAAGTCCCATAGTGCTCAGAGCCATTTGAACCATTTATTAAGTGTAAGTGTTGTAAACAAACTTATAAAGGTGTTACCGTTTTGTAGATGTCTGATGAACGAAATAGCAGTGCCTGTGTTTTCAGCAAGTTTGATGCAGTGTCCCTTCAGACTCGCATGTGTGTCCGAAGGAACTTGCATCGTACTTGTTAATGACACAGGCACCGCTATTTCGTATTTACGCGCCAATAGCAGGCCCTCGACTCTTAGTAGACACGTCCGTTCTGCACGGGAATACACGTAACGTATGAGTGCCAGTTGGGACACAAGGACAATGACACATAGAAGTTTAGGGCTGGCCGTCATTTCTGCATGGATAGCCGAAGCAGTTACGGCGACCGCTCAGGCAAAGCAGAATATCTGGTTCGAGTCCCGGTTCGGCACAAATTTTCACTGGCGTCATTCCAATATACAGCCGAAGGTCGTTCATACTCGCAACTGGGAATACATTTCCTGGAAATATTTTAGACCTTGCAGCTATATAAAGGCAGCACCTTATCGACGGTTTCACCATAGAGACCGTGATGTCGATACAGTGACTATGGTTACTAAAGTTAATAAATCACTCAAGAAGGCTGGGAGAGTTTTTCTGCTAGAAAGAGCAGATAAGCTTTTGTTAGCATCTCACTTAGTGAATTGAGATCATTTAGTTCCAGTATGATGGACATAGAGGAATTAGGGCAAATTTTAAACAGATGGTAAATTGCGCTCTGAGAAGTATGTGACTAGTAACTGGATTAAGGACGGAAGAGACCACCGTGGTTTAATAACGAAATTCGGAAAATGCTGAGGAAGCAAAGGCTGTTGCACCCTCGGTTCAAAAGAGAACGTGCAAATGACGACAAGCAAAGGCTAGTAGAGATTCGGGTTAACGAGTTACGTGCGTCTGTAAAAGGATCCATGCGCGGAACATACTCAGCTACCTCTCACACCTGGCTGAGAACCGAAAAAAATTATGGTCCTATGTAAAACTGCCAAGCGGCAATAAGGCTTTTCCATCCAGTCACTCGTTGACCAGTTTGGTGAGGCAGTAGAAGATAGCAAGAAGAAAGCCGAAGTTTTAAATTTCGCGTTTAAGAAATTGTTCACGTAGGAGAATCGAACAAACATACTGTCGTTGCGCAAACTCCCGTAAGAATGACATAGTAATAGTCCTCCCTGGCGTAGAGAGTAATGTCCTCCCTGGCGTAGAGAAGCAGCTGAAAGAGTTGAAAACAAGTAAGTCGCTACGTCCGGATGGAAACCCAGTTCGGTTTTACATTGGCCCCTTCCTTAGTTTGCCTCTATCGCGAATCTCTCGCCCACAGCGAAGTCCCAAGCGAACGGGAAAGATCGCAGGTGACTGCTGTGTATAAGAAGGGTAAAAGAAAGGATCCGCAAAATTACAGACCAATATCCTCAACACTGGTTTGCTGCAAAATTCTTGGACATATTCTCAATTCGAATGTAATAAATTTCCTTGAGACGTAAAAGTTTCTGTCCACTAATCAGAACGGTTTTAAAAAGCATCGCTGTTGTGAAACTCAGCTTGCCCTTTTTCTCATATTATATATTGCGAACCATGAATGAAGGGCAACATGCAGATTCCATATTTCTGGATTTCCGAAAAGCATTTGACGTGGTGCACCACTGCAGTCTTTTAACGAAGATAGGTGCGTACAGAATAGGTTCCCTGATATGTGAATGGCTTGAAGACTTCTTAAGTAATAGAACGGTGAGTGTTTAACAGAGACATGGATACTGTCAGGAACGCTCCAGGGAAATGTTATAGGACCTCTATTATTTTCTATATACATAAATGGTTCAAATGGCTCTGAGCGCTATGGGTTCAAAATGGCTCTGAGCACTATGGGACTCAACTTCTCAGGTCATTAGTCCCCGAGAACTTAGAACTACTTAAACCTAACTAACCTAAGGACATCACACACATCCATGCCCGAGGCAGGATTGGAACCTGCGACCGTAGCGGTCTCGCGGTTCCAGACTTTAGCGCCTAGAACCGCACGGCCACTTCGGCCGGCTGAGCGCTATGGGACTTAACATCTCAGGTCATCAGTCCCCTAGAACTTGGAACTACTTAAACCTAATTAACCTAAGGACATCCATGCCCGTATATACATAAATGATCTGTCGCATAGGGTGGATAGCAGTCTATAGTCGTTTGCTGATGCTTCTTTGGTGCACGAGAAGGTGTCGTGGTGTCGTCATTGAGTGACTATAGGAGGGCGGGAGTACAGTAGTGGAAATCAGTATAAAGGCACCGTTCCTACAGTGGTAATATACGAAGTCTGAAGCATACATGTATCGAGTTTATTATAAAAGTAGTAGATCCATATAAGACATGAACACTCGTGACTGAATTACAAATCTTCTTTCATAACAAAAGTAACAAAATTAGGCGTTTGCATTTCCTGTATGGAAATTGGTATAAAGGCAGTCACCGTTCTCTTGTGTTATCCCATTGTTAGTACTTTGTCCAACTTCCGTTCTTCCCAGTTACCTCAAAACTTCTCGTCCGCAGCTCGTGGTCCCGAGCACGGGGTGCCGGGTTCGATTCCCGGCGGGGTCAGGAATTTTCACTTGCCTCGAGATGACTGGGTGTTTGTGTTGTCCTCATCATTTCATCATCATTCATGCACGGGGCAAGATTGGACTGAGAAGAGGTTGGGAATTTGTGCGGGCGCTGTTAACCGCGTAGTTGAGCGCCCCACAATCCAAACATCATCACATCATCAAAAATTCTCTTCAGTATTGATTTTGTTAGGATTTGTAATGCTTGCAGTGAAATTGTCGCTCACTCTTTTCCTACCGCTCTTTTCAGCTCACATACGGCCTTAAATTGCCGTCCATCGTGACAAACACGCCTTGTAAGGATTCGCCCTAAGTTTTCCACGGGGTTCAAAGTCAGGCCGGGGCAAGACATCTTCAACCATTATTCCAACCGGCCATGTTAATTTTCCTGCAAATATCCATGCCTTTGTGCTGGTTTCCACCACTCTACACCTAACGGATGAGTGTAGTTTGTGACACATGGACGATGACGTATGGAAGTTTGTGCCTGGCCGTGGTTCGTGCACGGATAGCCGAAGCAGTTACGGGACTAGTCACGTGACGCGGGAAATCACTGTCGTCATTTCAGTACGCAGCCCATGGTGGTACACATTCCCAATTGCGAATGCATTTCCTGATGTCTGATTGTGTTTATTGATCAGCACTTCTAGCGAGACGTCACGTGTCACTTTAATGTGAGCGTAGGTTGTTGTTGTTGTGGTCTTCAGTCCTGAGACTGGTTTGATGCAGCTCTCCACGCTACTCTATCCTGTGCAAGCTTCTTCATCTCCTAGTACGTACTGCAGCCTACATCCTTCTGAATCTGCTTAGTGTATTCATCTCTTGGTCTCCCTCTACGATTTTTACCCTCCACGCTGCCTTCCAATACTAAATTTGTGATCCCTTGATGCCTCAGAACATGCCCTACCAACCGATCCCTTCTTCTAGTCAAGTTGTGCCACAAATTTCTCTCCTTCCCAATTCTATTCAATACCTCCTCATTAGTTATGTGATCTACCCATCTAATCTGCAGCATTCTTCTGTGGCACCACATTTCGAAAGCTTCTATTCTCTTCTTGTCAAAACTAGTTATCGTCCATGTTTCACTTCCATACATGAATACACTCCATACATATACTTTCAGAAACGACTTCCTGACACTTAAATCTATACTCGATGTTAACAAATTTCTCTTCTTCAGAAACGCTTTCCTTGCCATTGCCAATCTACATTTTATATCCTCTCTTCTTCGACCATCATCAGTTATTTTGCGCCCCAGATAGCAAAACTCCTTTACTACTTTAATTGTCTCATTTCCTAATCTAATTCCCTCAGCATCACCCGACTTAATTCGACAACATTCCATTATCCTCTTTTTGCTTTTGTTGATGTTCATCTTATATCCTCCTTTTAAGACACTGTCCATTCCGTTCAACTGCTCTTCCAAGTCCTTTGCTGTCTCTGACAGAATTACAGTGTCATCGGCGAACCTTAAAGTTTTTATTTCTTCTCCATGGATTATAATTCCTACTCCGAATTATTCTTTTGTTTCCTTTACTGCTTGCTCAATATACAGATTGAACAACATCGGGGAGAGGCTACAACCCTGTCTCACTCCCTTCCGAACCACTGCTACCCTTTCATGTCCCTCGACTCTTATAACTGCCATCTGGTTTCTGTACAAATTGTAAATAGCCTTTCGCTCCCTGTTTTTGACTCCTGCCACCTTCAGAATTTGAAAGAGAGTATTCCAGTCAACATTGTCAAAAGCTTGAGCGTAGGTAACAATATGATAACTTTGGACATTCGTCCTTCCAGTTTCACAATCGCGTCGCGGAGGTAGGTCGCACAGAGCGATGGCGTGTGAGTTGAAGCCTGGTGTGTGACACCGTTATCGCATTTTTTTTTATTCCCGAGTAGTAAACAAGTGAGTGGGTTGCCACAGACCAAAGTGGAGCCGACTCCCGCTTTCGGACGGTGCGGCTCTTCCTGGGGGCTGGTCGGCGCGTCGTTATACAACGAATGGGCTGTCCGAGCGCCGCCCGCAGGTGACCGGCAGCCGGCCAGCCGGTTCGCCTTGGCTGTTGCCGGACGTGTCCGCCGCAGAGGCGTGGCGGCCCGGCTCTACCGGAGAAAGGAGAGCGACGGCGCCCGCTGTTGCAGCGCGGGAAAGGTCGTGGCGGGGAGGGGGTGGCGGCAGGAGGAGGGGGCAGAAAGAGACAGCGGCCGGCTTTTTGCAGCCGCGGGGATTTCGACTCGTGCGGGCGAACCGACTGCCCGACCAGCGCTCTTCACCGCTGCCCCAGTCCGCCGACTCCTGAGGACACGCGAAGCTGACGTGACCGCGGGGGATGCTCATTGCTCAGTGCCACCACCGGTGACGCTCTTCCGCATCTCTAGGGAAACCGACCGCGGCCAGTGCGACGTAGGGCGCGCATGTGAGAAGACAGTGTGTGCTGCACCTGCGCTGCCGACATCTTATCTCGAGGGAGGAATAAACGACTAAGGTAGGTACGCCCGGTCGCCTTCTGTGTACAGTTTACGGCTGCGTTTCCCAGCAAATGCATTCCCTTTCCTGTCTCTACTGTTATCTCAACGACGATGTCGGCTCTTTTCGACAACTTACGTATGTACTTATTAAGTTAACCCCATATGAATCTACACCCACAGGGTGTTTCACAATTCATGTTACACACTTGTAGAGGTTGTAGAGCGGACATGGTAGGTCAAATTTTACATAGGAACCCATCCTCGGAAGTGTCATCCAATGATGCTCTAGAGCGTCAAAGTTATAAGCACCGGCGCCTGTAAATGTATGTATATATAAAATGATTCCGTTATTATGTTACGAACTTTCTAGAATGATGGAGAAGAATAAATGTATCAATTTGAGGTAAACGTCTCTCTACCGAAAACGAACGAGTCGAAAATTATAAGCGAAAATCGTCCTGGTACCTCTGACTGTGGAATACATGTGCCGGTACTGTTGTTGCTAAGATTGTAGGGTAGGCAAGTTTCAGAGGTGGCAGTATGGACCAAAACAAGTAAAAATGTCTGGTAAATATCGGCTCTAAAAGGCATACGCGAGGAGCTATGAGTAAGCATTTTAGAGCCCATATTTACTAGACGTTTTTTCTTAATTGGGTCCATACTACCACCCCTGAAACTTCCCTACCCTACAATCTCAGCAACAACAGTACCAATACATGTATTCCAGTCAGAAGTATCAGAACGGTTTTCACTTCTAACTTGCGACTCGTTCGTTTCCTGTACAGGGGACCTTGCCTCAAATTGATACATTTATCCTTTTCCATCACCCAGAAAGTCTGTAACATCATTACGGGATCACCCTGTGTATACATAAATTTACTATAACTTTGATGCCCTGTAGCGTCGTTGGATGAAGTTTCCGGAAATGGGTTCCTATGCAAAACTCGATCTACTAAGTCCCCTCTACAACCTCAAGAAGTGTGGAACATGAATTGTGAAACATCCTGTACATATTCATCCTTACTCTGGACAGCCAGTGTGAAGGACATGACAGAGGATACATGGCATTGTAACAGTTTCTAGTTTTTCCCGTTCCATTTGCGTATGGAGCGCGGGAAGAACGACTGTTTAATTGTCTCTGTACGCGCTGTCATTCTTAAAACTTGTCTTCGCGATCCCTGTGGTAGCGACACGTAAAGGGCTGTACTATATTCCCAGATTCATCATTTAAAGCTGGTTTTAGAAACTTTCAACATAGGTTTCCACCGAATAGTTTGCATCTATTTCCAAGAGTCTGCAGTGCAGTTCCTTCAGCGTCTTCGAGACACTCTTTCAAGGGTCGAACAAACCTGTGACCATTCGTGCTGCCCTTCCTTTTATCCGTTCATTTTTGGTGCAAGTTCCACACACTTGAGCAATATTCGAGGACTATGTGCAGTCTCCTTTGTTGACTGATTGAACTTACGCATTATTCTATCAATGAGCTGCAGTCTTCCAAGCTCTTTATCTACGACTGCGACTATATGATATTTTCATTTCATATCCCTATTCAGGTATTTTTATCAGCTGACCAATTCCAAATGTCCTCATTGGTATTGTAATCACAGAATGCTACTTTTCTGTGAGGTGCGCAGTTTTACATTTCTGTATATTAGAATCCAGTTGCCAATCTTTGTACCACTTGGAAATCTTATCGAACTCTGACTGAATATTTTTGCCCCTTCTTTCAGACTGTACTTCATTATCAGTAACTGCTTAGTCTGGGAAAAGTCTGTGGTTAGTATTAATATTGTCTGCAAGATCATTTATATTCAACATGAACAGCAAGCGACCCAATACCACCCTGGGATACACCAGGTGTTAGGAGAATGATTTTCCATCCAAGATAACTTGCTGCGTCCTCCCCACCAAATTACCCTCAATCCAGTCACAAATTCGCTTGATAACCCACACGATCGTACTTTCGACAGTATGCTTTTCGGGACTCGAGAAAGACTGTACCTAAGTCGCAGCCTTGATCCAAAGCTTTCATTGTGTCATTTGAGAAAAGTGCGAACTGGATATGACATGATCAGTGTGTTTGGAATTCATGATGGTTCGCATGATGGTGGTCATTCTGTTCGAGACACCTCACTGCATTTGAGCTTATAATATATTCTAAGAGTTTGCGACAAATCGATATCAGAGATATTGGATGACAGTTTTGTAGATCACTTCTGCTATCCTTCTTGTAGATGAGTGTGACCTGTGTTTTCTTTCCAACTACTCAGCACTTTTTATTGTTCAAGGAATCTACGGTAGATTATAGTTAAAAGAGGGGCTAACGCAGCCGCAAGTTCGGCACAGAATATGACAGGGAGACCATCGGGCCCTGGAACTATGTTCAATTGTAACGATTTCAGCTCTTTCTGAACACTACTGACACTAACATCTATTTCAATCATCTTTCCAGTAGTACGAGAATTTAACTGTGGCAGCACTGCTGGGTTTTCCTTCGTAACGGGACATTTGAAAACGGAGTTGAACATGTTCTGCTTTTGCTTTGCTATCTTCAGTTTCAGTTTCTGTCTCATTCAGTAGTGACTGGACACAAGTTTTGGTGCCATTAACAGCCTTTACATACGACCAGAATTTCCCTGGGTTTTGTAAGAGATCTTTCGTTAATATTCTGTTGCGGTGGTCATTGAAACCTTTACGCATTGCTCTCTTAGCCGGTAGTCGCGTGTCTTTCAACATCTCTCTGTCTATAGCCCTAAGCTTTCTTGTAAACCTAATACGGAGTAGTCTCTGTTTCTTTAGGCGTGTCATTACTGTGACTGTATACCATGGTAGGTGCCTCCCATCACGAGCTGCTCTACTGGTTACATATCTGTCAGTCATTCTTTTAAACTTGTGCCATAATTCCTCTACATGTCCCTATCCAAAGTTAAGAGTTTCAGATTCCACATTGGGATGTGACATAATTGCTTTTTTATCTAGTTTAGTGAACATATAAATCTTTGTACTTGATTCAGTTTCCCTTTGTACTTTGATAATCATTGTTGCTACAAATTCCTCATGGTAACCGGTACCAGTTTCGATGTGGACTTTCTCAAATAGGTGATGCCTATTTGTTGCTACTAGATCTATTTCCATCACGACAGACTTTTGAACCATTAGTTCTAGGTAGTTCTTTGGAGAAAGCATTTATTAATATTTCACAGGATGACTTGTCACCCCTACCACTAACAAAACTGTTATTGTCCCAATTCATTGTTGGATGGTTAGTCTCCTCCGATGATTGCAGTATGATTGAGGTTTTTACTAATATTTTCGGTTACATCAGGAGTCGGATATTGTAATTTTTTTAAAAATATTCTTTTCAGGCTCCTATATACAGTCAGGGAGTTTCCGGGCAAATACCAGACGTTTTAGTGCTGGGTCAGAGAGAGTCTGAGATGGTAATATGTAGGAGGGGATTTTCAGTTTCCGCATCTGCCTTACAGCCAAGGAAAACCTCTCCAAAATCTTGGTCAGAACCGGGGAACAGGAATAGTTTTAGTGTACAGTGTGAGCATAAAGTCTTTTCCGAATACGAAAATTTATTTCTAAGGAACCATTTTAGGAACAGCTACACGGTTTGTTAAAGTGATACCTTAACTCATAAATGTTTTTTTTTTAATTTTTATTTTTTTATGGGTACACTTCCACATGTCGTCCATTTTTTGCCCATATCACGTCTAGGTGACACTCACTTTCTCGCCATGTATTTACCAACTTCTTTTCCATTACCGTCTCTACAGCGCCTCGTATCCATGAGGGCGATGGTGACCTCGCCGTTGAGCGCCCGTAAGCACCAAACACCTCTTACCCATGACGCACGAGTTTGCACATCTGGAACTGCTGAACTGGGCACGTTATCCTTAACTTAACCCCGTAAAAAAGTCTAGAGAGATTATGTTTACCGGCCGTTGTGGCAGAGCGGTTCTAGGCGCTTCAGTCCGGAACCGCGCTGCTGCTACGGTCGCAGGTTCGAATCCTGCCTCAGGCATGGATGTGTATGATGTTCTTAGGTTAGTTAGGTTTAGGTAGTTCTAAGTCTAGGGGACTGGTGACCTCACATGTTAAGTCCTCTTTGTGCTCAGAGCCCTTTGAACCAGATTATGTCTGGTGAACGTGGTGTCCATGACATTGGACCGGCTCTACCGATCCACCTGTCCGGAAAGGAGTCACCCAAGAAGAACTGCCAAACAAACAACCCTCAGTGTGGTGGTGTACCATCTTGAAGCACTTGAAATTCCTGTAACAGATGCTGTCAGAACACATTTAGAAATGTACGTATAAAAACTTCATGAGTTAAGCTATTGTTTCGAAAACACTGTACTTACATGTGGAAATGATGTTGTCAGAGGACATGTAGAAGTGTCTGTACCAATGCTTTGTGAGTTAAGCTAGCTTCTGCAAATTACCACATAGATATGTTTTAGTGTATCCAATAGAGACGTTATTAGTTAAGCTGCCTAAAAAAATCGAAGCCTAATGTATGCGAAACTGTATTTGTTTATGCGTATACAGAGTCAAGTGAATCGATAGGAATAGTGAATCTGAATGCCTACCGATTACAGTGGGTGCGAACTTCGCTGATATTGTAAAAATCGTGAAGTATGTTAGCTGAATGAGAGCACACTTAACTACGAACAGCCACTTACGTAGTGTTACTTTATTTCCGTTAACTAGTGTTCGCACCTTTTCAGGCTCATCAACAGATGGGAACATACAGAATATTCTTCATTCACGGTTGAATGTGACGCTGGGTACAGGTGGTTGCCTGCAGCGGCAGTGAAGGCGGTACTGGTATTGATATCCGCATGGTAGTTTCCATTTCCATTGCCTGTCGGCGACACAACTGAGTGATTCTGTGGCCAGTGCGTTATGAAAAAGTATGCTACCAGGTGGATATCTACACCAGTACCGCCCACACTGCCGCTAGGAGCCACCTCCAGTACCCAGCATCACACTACACACATGGATACATATTATCTGCTTACCTCTTCTGAAGAAGAGCCTGGCAATGTTCTAGGACAGTTCAACGGAAATAAATATTTAGCAACTGACTCGTTACTGTTACCTGTATCTATTCTAAGTTCTACATCGATAGTATTCACCACTATGAAACTCATGGGTGCGGGTACTTTCCGCTGTACCTTTACATTAGGTTGGTATCCCTGTCCATCTGCATGTGAAGCGCTGCAGGGATGACTGCTCGAATGCGTCTGAGTGCGCTGTAATACTTTTCGCCTTCAAGCTCTCTACGGAAACGACAAGTAGAGGGCTGTAGCATATTTTTGGAGCCTTCCGTAATACTGGTTCTTGAAACTTTGTGAGCATGCTTTCGCGTTATCCATGGCGTCTGTCTGTCTTAAAGCGTTTGCCAATTAAGGTTTTTCTGTATCGCCGTGCGCTCTTCAGTGAGCCAAATGAATCTGTAACTGTTCGTGCTGCTCTTCTTTGTACACCCCCATTTGATGTGGGTCCTCAACACTTGAACAATATTCTAGCATGAGTTGCACGAGTGTTTCGTAAGGTACCTGTTTTGTAGACTTACTGTATTTCTTTTTTAAATGTAGCCTTTCGTGGACGGAAAAATCATACTTATTAAAATATTCTTTGATTTTTCTCAATAGATAAAAAGAATTACCGCAGACTACAACAGGACTACAATATGTGTGAACCACAAGTCCAGTTATTCAATTCACATAAATAACTGGGTGTAACAATCTGTGGGGATATGAAATGGAACGATCACATAGGCTCAGT
The DNA here is from genome assembly GCF_021461395.2 of Schistocerca americana. Taxonomy (NCBI): domain Eukaryota; kingdom Metazoa; phylum Arthropoda; class Insecta; order Orthoptera; family Acrididae; genus Schistocerca; species Schistocerca americana. The sequence continues at coordinate 359,814,510 of NC_060121.1, read as the reverse complement.
CTAAGATGAAACAGGTGGCAGACCGGTTCACAGGAAGAATACTAGGAAAATGCCATCACTTAACAGAATATTTCTGGCTAATGATGCTGTGGTGGAATGAATTTCTTGGAGAAAAGCAACGTTCCGTTCCCATCAATGGAGGACATCTTTAAAGGGCTGAATGCTCGGGTCATGGTGTGAATCAAACAGTCACAGAACGTACAACCTTCCCTCCTCCCCCTTGACTATGTCCTCCACAACTGGGGAAGAAACGTTGGATTTATCCAAGAGACTCATTCGACAAGGGCTAATTAGCCCAGAATATTCTGCTGTGTAGCTGCGTTTTTCCGGTACGCTCCCAATTTTCTGCGAATGGTCTCACTCTCAGTTTCGAAAAGACGCAACATATTCAGGCGATACATTACTGCAATGCCTGTTTTTTTCCAAATTGCGATGCAATTTACCTTCTAACATGCATGCATGTCCGGAGGATCGACACTACAGCGACTACGGCAGTTATGAAACACAGGAAATGTATTCGCAGTCGCGAATACGGACAACCATCAGCTGTATAATGGAATAACGACAGCGAAAATTTGAACCGGACCGGAAATCGATCGTAATTCGGAATAACACAGACACTGCTATATTTATCCGTCGACACCGGGCCAACGATTTTCAAGTAAACTGTCTCCCCTGCACGGGAATATACATAATGGATGTAGGAGTACAGATTGTAGACCCATGGTTGACGACATGTGGAAGTTTGGGTGTGACCGTGAGTCGTGCTTGGGTAGCCGAATGGTAAGGCGACCGCTCGCAATAAGCGGGAAATCTCGGATCGAGTTCCGGTAGCCGACCTTTGTGACCGACCGGTTCTAGACGCTTCACTCTGGAACCGCGCGACCACTACGGTCGCAGTTTCGAATCCTGCCTCGGGCATGGACGTGTGTGATGTCCTTAGGTTAGTTAGGTCTAAGTAGTTCTCTGTTCTAGAGGACTGATGACCTCAGATGTTAAGTCCCATAGTGCTCAGAGCCATTTGAACCATTTTTCGAGTTCCGGTCCGGCACAAATTTTCATTGCCGTCATTCCATTATACAGCTGATAGTTGTCCATATTCGCAACTGTACGTTTCCTGTACAACATATTCAGTTCTGCACATCTAGAGGTACTATGCCAGTGATATCACATGACGAGGAAATAATAATTGGGGATGGGCACTTCAAAGTTTTTAGATGTCCATATTGATGAGAATTTAAACTGGAGAAAACTCATTTTGTAGCTCTTAAAATAACTTATTTCAACCACATTTGCGCTTAGAATCAGTGACTATCTTGGGGAGAGAAAAATTAGTAGGTTGACGTATTTTGCGTAATTTAATTCAGTAATGTCACATGGAATAATGTTCTGGCGTAACTCAATTCTTTGAAAGAGAGTCTTCATTGCTCAGAAACGTACTGTGAGAATAATATATGGTGCTCACCCACGACCATCTTGTAGACATCTGTTTCAGGAGTTTGGTATTTTTATTATTGCTTCACAGTATATTTATTCCCTGATGTACGACGGTTGACTGAAAAGTAATGCCTCCACTTTCGTAACTCTTCAACAGTTTGCACCATTGGTATGCGGCAGGTACTGGCTTCTTCCGTAGCCTCTTCTCCGCAGCTCCAGCTGGCGGGAAGCCTTAACAGTGAACGGTTGTGTTGTTACAGTGTAAAGTATTGAACCCTGCGCAGACGGTCGGTCAGTGCGATTTAAGCAACGTGCAGTCATTGAATTCTTGACAGCAGGAGGTGTCACCCCAAAGGAGATTCATCAGAGAATGAAAGCAGTTTATGGTGATTATGTTGATGTGAATACTGTGCGTCGGTGGGCGAGTAAGTTTAAAGATGTTGAGGCGGGAACATCTGATCTGCGTGTCAGACAAGAGTTGGGCGTCCTGTGACAGCAACCACGGAGTTTCACAAGCAAAGTGTTGACAGATTGATTCACGACGATCTTTGTATCACTCAGAGAGAAACTGCAAGCACAATCGGCATTTCACAAGAACGAGTGGGTCACATTATTGCTTTGCTTGGCTATCGGAAGATCTGTGGACGGTAGGTGCACCGGATGCTGACCCCTGAAATGAAATCTCACCACCGCACGGCATCCTCTGTACATTCCAGATTTAGCACCCTCTGACTTCCATGTGTTCTCGATAGCGAAAGACGATCTGCGGGGACATCATTACGCTTCTGATGAAGACGTTGAGAGAAATGCGAGACTGTGGTTGCGGAAACAGAGTATCGACTTCTTCGGTGATAGCTTCAGTAAACTTGTTCATCGTTGGCGAAAAGTGAATATTGTTAATTAAAGATCACATTCTAAGGATTATTTATGCGTTTGATTTATTAAAATATTCCCGTCCAAACCCAATTAAAGACGGTGGAAGCATTACTTTTCATTCAACCCTCGTAGTTTGTCGTAAATAATCCATTGCAGTTCAAAAGGAACAGTCATGTACATAAATACAATACAAGAGGAAAAATATGACATTCATTATTCACATCTATATTAGAAAACACCTTGCAGGTAGTCAGCATGTAGCTGTATTTACAAATTAACGTGTAACGTGAGTGTAAAATGATTCCTTCCACATCATTACGAATATTCGTACAAATGATCCATGGAACATTAACTAACTACGAATCGGTGTCTGCCATCTCCATTACCTTCGACTGAACTGATGTGATCGTTCCGTTTCATACCCCCACAAATTGTTACACCTAGCTATTTGTATGAACTGAACGACTCCAGTTGCGGCTCATTGATATTCCAGTCGTATGATACTGCGTATTATCTTTTGGGAAAACACGGGCTCTAGATTTTAAGCTGTGAAAGTAGTTCTAAGGTAGTGTTCGCCTTTGTTCTCAGTGATGGTCAGTACCTAACTAAAAGGTCCGCCTTAGGCCTTGGTAGAAGCAACGGTCTTTCCCCTGTAGTTGGTGTTCTGGAACTACTGGACGAACTCAAGGCTGTGAGGGTACTCATATCAATAATTGGACCAAAGAAATTGAATCGTACTCTTATGCAGCTTTGGTTTTCTAGAATATATATTGCTGAGTGCGAGGTTGGAGTCAGGGGACACTACTGCGCAGTTGCGCCATAATGACCAAGCGCTGTTGCGAGTACCGCACGATAACGGAAAGCGAAAGTCCGGCGTGTGCGGTGGTCGGATTTATCGTGGTAAGAGTCGTTTGCTTATAGGAGAATAATACAATCATTCGAATTTATATGTGCAATAGCAGAATAATTATCATGCAGAACCCAAGAAGTGAGACAGAATTATTGCGATGTGTGGTCTCTGTGTTGACACTCCCCTCAACGTCCCACAGAAACTCTCCAACTCACTGGACGAAGTTTCCGCCCGCAACATTCAATGTCTCATTCTTACATGAGTGCAACTTTCTTAATGGTAAGTTGGACAGTTAAGAGTGAAATTCAATCTACGTTTCCTAATCGCAGTGGAAACTCAGATGCGAGATGTCTAATCCTAATTATACACACATTCTTCAATTAATTTAATTAACTATCACTCTGCTTCTATTTTACATACAGACAAGCAGTATTTCTTGATCGTGTTTCTAATCTTAGCTGAATCACTCTACGGAGTTTTGGAATCTACCTGCAGTATGGAATATTCCTCCACTGCACTGGCGACCATTTCGTGGCATAAGTTCAGCCATGTTGATGTGAACGACAATTGTAAGTGCAGCACGTTTGTTGCTTCACAACACTCTGAGGTAAATCGTCTTTTTTAAAAATATTTTCTCGGTAGCAATGCGAAAAATGTCTGAATGAATATGTCTTCATTCAGCTTGATAAGATTTCCGCAAGTAGCCGAAAGGCCGAATAATTATTTTTAAATTTCATAAATCGTTGTTTCTCCGAGCTGGATTCCGTGCACGTGTAGTATTAATATCATTTTCATTTGCTTCGAAGAGAGATGATTAGTAATAAAATTGATTCCAAATGTTAAAGAATATGTTCTAATATCCCTCCTTAAAGCATAATCGAGAGGAAACATACGTCGATAGCTAAATATGCAACTTCGTACAAAAATTGTTCGAGAAATGTAGTCGATGTCGTTTAATGACACTTCACTACATTTTTATTGCATACAGTGTGGACCTGTGTATTCATTTGTATGGAACAACTGCACTTTACAGTCAGAAAACACCGCCCTTAATTAAGATATTTGTTCCACATCTATCACTGAAAATGACAGACGAGCTCTTAGCATATCAGAAATCAGGGAAACTTGTTTTTCATGTTTGACTACTTTGCTAATATGGTATTAGCATGACCTAAACGGTCAGGGTCCAGCTTTCTATCGCTCCTGGAATTAATTTTGCCGTGTACCGTAACATGACTGACATATGTGGCCCAAATTAGCTGCATGAGGAAAGATTCACAAGTATAATTTTCTTTGAGTTTCGGTGCTAATGCTCAGGCACCATTATGAATGGGTGGGTGAAATGTTTCGGCACCAAGAGAAAGACAATTACTTATTATTTCCTACGGGTGGACACTTAAGAAAAATCTTCTGTTGCCTAACCCAATTTTACAAATATCTTAGGGAGCATGAGACGTAGCTGCAAGGTGAGCAGGTACGTGGTACTAACCGTCTCTAAGGAATGCAGTAAGGAAGCTCAGGCTTTAACGTGTCGTCAACGAGGAGATCATTAAAGACTGAGCACAACCTCGGAGACGGAGCGAGGTGTCGCCTTGGGAATACATTGGACTCGCTTTCGGCAGGACGGAGACTTCTGTTGAGTCATTCAGATTTACTTTTGCTGTGTTTATCTAAATCGCATAGGTCCTTTCAGTCGAACATTTTCGTGCAATTCTGAATTTCTCAATGGGATTTCGGAATTTTATTTCTCAAGAGGTATTCATCAAATACAGTTTGGCTCTTGTGCTATATTTGTATGCGTTTCTCACGGGAATCCACAACAACCGCTCCAGAAAAACTCCCCGATGGTACGTTACCATTCAAGTGTACGGCCTCTCTCTTATTTACAAATAACTATAGGCTGTCATGTTTCTTTGTTTTCAGTTAGCCACTGGTGCTATCAATTCTGAAAACGACTGCCACAGAGGTCATGCAACAATAAACTACAATCGGAACGAATGACTGACGCTACGATTACTTTTTGTTCAGTTGTAACTCAGAAAGAGTGTGTTCCAGTCAACACTGTCAAACGTTTCCTTCAAATTTACAAATGTTACAAACGCAGGCTTGCCTTTCTTCAGTTTAGGATAAGTCGTACAGCCAGTATTGCCTTGCGTGTTTGCACATTTCTTCGGAACCCTATCTGATCTTCCACAAATTCAGCTTCTATCAGTATTTCCATTCTTCTGTAAATAAAAAGGGAGCGAAAGGTTGTACGCAGCTTGTACAGAAACCAGACTGTAGCTGTAAGAGTCGAAGGACTCGAAAGGGAAGTATTGTTTGAGAAGGGAGAGAGACGGGGTTGTAGCCTAGCCCCGATGTTATTCAATAAGTACGTTGGGCAAGCAGTAAAGAAAACCAAAGAGAAATTTGGAAAGGGAATTAAAATTCGGGGAGAAGGCACCAAATCAGAAAAGCAGCTGAACGGAGTGGATATTGTCCCGAAATTCTTACGAATTAAATTTCAAAAATTTTTTAAAGAAGGTGATGGAGTCGAGTCGTACTAAAACAGGCGATGCTGAGGGAATTAGGTAACAGGACACTACAGTAATAGACAACTTCTGCTTATAAGTGACTGCTGCTGAAGGAGGGGCATAGATGATACGGACTGGCAACAACAAGGAAAACATTTCTGAAAAATAGAAGTTAATTAACATCAAACATAAGTTTAAGTGTTAGGGAGTCTTTTCTGATGGAATCTGTCTAGATTGTAGACTCGTACAGTAGTGAAACGTCGATGACATCGATCTCAGAGAAAAAGAATAGAATTTTTTGAAACGTAGTGCTACAGAATAATGGTTAAGATTAAATGGAATCGGATTATTAATGGGGAGTTACTGAATCAAAGTGATGAGAAAGCAATTTTATGGTACAACATGACTGCAAGAAACAATCGGTTGATAGGGCTCATCATTACGCATCAAGGAATGTCTATTTGGTAATGGAGGTAGTTTTAGGGTAAAGACTGTAAAGGGAGACTTAAATAGAGTAAGCAGGTTCAAATGAATGTAGCTTGCGGTAGTTACACGCGGTGAAGGGGCCTTGTATAGGATAGAATGGCATGGAGAGCTGCATCATACCAGTCTTCGGATTGAAGACTACAATAGCAACTGAGAAGATGGAATGCGAGATCTGGTGTGGCGATGAAACGCACACAGTTCGTAAAGTGACAGTGATGCCGCCCACTCAAATAGCGTAATTAGAGCGCCGCATGAATCAAGTTTCCAGAATCGAATCCTTCACTGTGCAACTGAGAATCGCCCCACAAAATTCAATAATCTTTCGCTACCTCACAGTGCAGAGCTAGCAGGAGACAGAACATGGTTTAGCGACGACCTAAAATTTGTTTCGCGGTGGAACCTTTCACTCTACAGCGATAGACCATCGGTGAAAGCTAGAGATCCAAGAGAATGACCGCGCGTAACGCTGTTTCATTTACCGTTTACTACAACCTACATCTTGTTGTAAGGATGAAATAATATTCCGCCTAGAAACTGTACAGGGTAAATATGCTTTTCCCGACAAGTTTACAAACGTAACAAGATAGCCTCTGCCAAGTTTGGAACAGCAGAAAAGAACACGTGTTGCGTAGTGATGTGTGATCCGGTAAGTCAGTGTAAACGAATCGAAACGTCAGATTTAGAGAGGGCAGAGCCACTCCTTTAATTTGTTTTGCCCTACTAGGAACAGGAAATACAGCAGATATGCAGTACTAAACAACCTGAAACATAGTGACGAGCAGATTTATTTTGACTTAAGAGCAAATATTACCCTTCGCTTCATTAGAGACAGAACATTATCTGAGCTCTCAAAAGGCTATGGGAAGCATGCGAATGTGGCCTTGTTGAGCGATGTAGCCTGGTGCGGGAAGCGAGGGAACAAGAAGGAAGGTATAACAAACCGTTACCTTCATGATCATTATAGTCAGAAAAATGCATCAGATGTTAAAGTAAATATAGTTCCATTCTGTTTTAATGTCCTTTTTTAAAGATTACCGGTTTCGAAGAAAATAATCTTCCAGCGTCAGGTAGCTTTAATAATGGGAAATCATTACCACGGGGCACAGAATTGGTTTCCAACCTCCAACCGTGGCACCAGGAAGAATATTAGGCGTGCTTCACCACATGATGTCGGCCTTCCAGAGAAACCGGGTTCCCAGCCCATTTTATTGAAGGCAAGCCACCCATTCCAAGCCGTATGGTTATCACTGCACATGATCATATACCTGAAGATGAAAGATTAATCTTCGGAAACTAGTAGCCTCTCTTAATGGACGTTTGTGTTGGAGATTGTATTTACTGTAATTAATAACTGCCCCGATAGAATTGTAAATGGATAAGCTTTAGATCACAAACATAGAGATCGCTGACGGAATCGGCAGCAGCCTTGTGAAAGAAATCATCCTAACTTCCCCTAAGGTGATATAGCAAACCACAGAAATCTAAACGACAATGGCTTTCTTTCGCTGGGTTTCACAACCTCTTAGAATTCATTGAAGATTAGAATAATGAATCAATCAGTACTGTAAACTTTTTTTGTAAAATTAAAAATTTATTGGAAATTTGTGCATGAAAGTCACGGAGGACTAAATTTGGCTCTATGGGCTTACCACAGTGTAGCACAGTGTAGGAATAAAACTGTCATTGAACTGGTGGCTAATAACATGTAGATAACGGCGATCACCTTCTCGTCTTGCGTTATAGAAGCCACTGTCTCACATAATTACCTTAAATAACAGCACATCACTGAGTACAGAGACTATTTCGGATGAAGGAATATAAGAGGGATGAAACTTTAATAGTGGCAACTATTTATTTACAGCTCGTACAAATTAGATACGTGTTTCAAAGTTTTACTGACCTTCAAAGTAGTCACCAGCATTGTGTATAACCCGTTGCCAGTGATGTGGAAGTCGTAGGATAGTCTTAGCAGTGCTAGTTGTGTTTTCGAGCGGCGCGGTCTATCGCCCGACGAATTTGTAGCAGTTCTGAAGAGAGTGTGGTGAAGTGTTTCCTTCAGTTCAGAAAACGAGTTGAACTCACGAGGGCTTAAATCAGGGGAGTGCAGTTGGTGGTATAGCACCTAGCAGCCCAATCAGTCAAACAAATCAGTAACAGCTTGCACTGTACGTGCTTGAACACTCTCCTGCAAAATGATGGTCAGGCCCTGCAGAAAGTGTCATCATTTCTGTCTCTATGCTGTTCATTTTTGGAACACAACCTACGACCAGCTTAGAGACAGAAGTGATGACACTTTCTGCAGGACCTGGCCATCATTTTGCAGGACAATACTCAAGCACATACAGTGCAAGCTGTTACTGATTTGTTTGACTGATGGGGCTGCTAAGTGCTATACCACCTACAGCACTCCCCTGGCATAAGTCCTCGTGACTTCAACTTGATTTCTAAACTGAAGGAAACACTTCACCTCATTCTCTTAAGAACTGCTACAAATTCGTCGGGCAATAGACCGCGCCGCTCGAACTGTCAACACAATTGGCACTGCTAAGAGTATCCTACGACTTCCACATCGCTGGCAACGGGTTATACACAATGCTGGTAACTACTTTGAAGGTCAGTATAATTTTTAAACACGTATCTATTTTGTACGAGCTGTAAATAAATAGTTGCCACTATTAAAGTTCTAACCCTCCTAGAAGCCATCGTCTCTACTAACCACACATCAGAGTGGAGTACAGAGTTTAGATCGTGTGAAGTAATATGGCCACTGGATGCTCTAAATGGATATGGGAGCCATCCGGATTGATGCTTGTTGGAAAAGCACTCCCGTCACAAGTTATTAGTGTGCCTAAATGCAGTGTGAAAGCGGGGTATATTTGATTGTGGTGATGATGCCCTGCTATGAGGAAATCTAGGTCGTGTAAAATAGGATCCATGGTATGTCTACCAAGGTCCCTCTTACCAGAAAACGATACGGAGACCTGCTGGCAGATCATGTTCTCCATTTTACTCACAACACATACGGGGGGGGGGGGGGGGGGGGGCAGGGTGGATAAAAGTATGAAAACACAAAACTACCAAATCTAATACAGTGTAGGAAAAGCCCTGACATTCAAAAATGCTTCCAGTAGTCTCGGAAAGGATAAGTATAAGCCTTGTATGTTTTTAAAGAAACCTTTACCATTATTGCTACAAAATAGTGGCAAGTCCAAGTAATAATGATGGAACTGGACAGCGATAACGCATCTGTCTCTCCAAAGCAGACCACAGAGGATCAATAATAATGAGATCCGCTCATCTAGTGACTGGAGGAGACATGACAGTTCATCCTCGTGCTCACAAAACTAGTCCTGGACTGTGAGATTTGAGAACAGGGGCCTTCTTGCCTTTGAACCTGGCGTCACCATTGGCAAACAAATATTGCACCCTAAGATGGACGTGATCAGCCAATATGGTCACTTAACCCTTGGAAGTAATGCGACCTTGCACCACGTTTCCCTATTATGGGCTTGCATCACTAATTAGTAGTTTTGGAATGCCACCATATGGAACTTTCCTTCTTTTTTTTACGCTGACAGGGCTCGAGAGTGCGTCATTCAGTTCTGCAATGACTTCGGAAGCTGTTGCCATCTTCTTTTTCGTCACAATCCTCTTCAACGACTGTATGTCACACACTTCCGTACGCGTTATGCGTTAGGGGATGATGTTTTTCCGCTTTCCCTATAAGCTTTATAAGTTTTCGATAAGGTGCCTTTTGAAAGAGTAACTAGCTACCTGGTTTACGGAATCACTTACCATACGAGCACCAACAATTTTCCCACGTTCGAATTCACTTAGCACTCCGTCGACAGGCCACAAGTGGCCCATCGGGACCATCCGACCGCCGTGTTATCCTCAGTGAGGATGCGGATAGGAGGGGCGTGTGGTCAGCACACCGCTCTCCCGGTCGTTATGATGGTTTTCTTTGACCGGACCCGCTACTATTCGGTCGAGTAGCTCCTCAATCGGCATCACGAGGCTGAGTGCACCCCGAAAAATGGCAACAGCACATGGCGGCTGGATGGTCACCCATCCAAGTGCCGGCCACGCCCGACAGCGCTTAACTTCGGTGATCTCACGGGAACCGGAGTATCCACTGCGGCAAGGCCGTTGCCTTCGAATTCACTTAGTTCCGACAAAATACAATTGAGATTAAGGGATCATTAATGATTTTAATTCGTTGCTCCAATTGTTGTAGAGCTTTTCTTAGTTTCTGTTGTCCGTGGTCTGACAGCTGAAAGCAAAAGCTGATAGCTAGTTTGAACACTCGATATCTAGAGCTTTTCACCTATTGATTCGAGTGAACTCGTAAGCTTATGACACTACTATTACAATTCCTCGAATTTGAACGATGCCTTAATGTAGTGGTTTATAGATTTCAATTTCCTATTAGTTCTTTTAGGACGTGAAGCCATCTCCAACTGCACCCGTAGCCAACTAAAATCGTTTGGCATACCATACCTCGCTTGTCAAGATTTCCTACTGGCGTGGCGCACGGAAAGTCGGCAACCCGGCTAACAGCACTGTCGTCGAGCAGAGTACTTAGCAGGCGCTGAGCCCGTATTTAAGGTTGGTTGGTTGTTTCGGGGAAGGAGACCAGACAGCAAGGTCATCGGTCTCATCGGATTAGGGAAGGACGGGGAAGGAAGTCGGCCGTGCCCTTTGAAAGGAACCATCCCGGCATTTGCCTGGAGCGATTTAGGGAAATCACGGAAAACCTAAATCAGGATGGCCGGACGCGGGATTGAACCGTCGTCCTCCCGAATGCGAGTCCAGTGTCTAACCACTGCGCCACCTCGCTCGGTCCCGTATTTAAACCGACTGTGGTTCCGTTTCTAAGGGATCGCGCAGAGTCATGGTTTTCATACTTTCTTTATTTGATTTCAGAAATGGGTAGGTAACAGATTAATTCGCCACGTCGTTTACCTCACTCCCCTCCAACACTGTTGTGATTCCGATCCGATATTATTTTTTTATTTAATATTTATTTGATTCACATTCAGGCACTATACAATATACAGTCAGTCTCATTGTAAGCTGTTGAATATGAAATGAAGTAATTCCAGAATAGTAGTCATTGGATGAGATGGAAAGATTGTATTTTAACGGGTTTAGTTATTAAAGACCCATCTGTTGATTCGTCAGATGCAAGGGCATCCTCAGAACAGCCCCAGGGAAGAGTGATAGGACCGCTTTTGTTCTCTGTACTCATAAACGGTCTGAAAGACAGAGTGAGTAGTAATCTGCGTCTGTTTACTGATCACTGTAGTGTACGGAAAAGTGTCGATGTTAAATTACGATAGAAGGAGACAGGCTTACTTACACAGAATTTCTGTTTGGCGTGATGAATGACAGCTTTTGCAGATGAGTAGGAAAAACTAACCTCTAGTGTGCGAATTCAGTATTAATGGTGTGCTGCTTGACTCAGTCTTGTTGACTGAATCCCTAGGCGTTAAGCTGCAAAGCGAAATGAAATGGAACGAGCACATAAGGTAGGTAATAGGAAAGGCGACAAGTCGACTTGGGTTTATTGAGAGCATTCTAGGAAAGTATTTGCTCGTGTATAGAACACCTGTGAGCCCCATCTTCGGGGTCGACGCTAGCTCAGATTGAAGGAAGACACCGTAGAACTCACAAGTGTGCTGTTAGAGCTGTTACCAGTAGGTTAGATTAACAGGCGACTGCTACTGAAATGCTCCGTGAACTCAAATGGGAATCCGTGGAGGGAAGACGACTTGCTTTTCGCGAAACGCTATTTAAAGAACCAGCATTTACAGCTGACAGCAGAACGATTCTATTGGCACCAACGTACATTTCGCTTAAAGACCGCGAAGGTAGGAGAAGGGATATTAGGGCTCGCACGGGAGCGTGTAGACAGTTGTTTCCCTTTCGCTCCATTTGCTACTGGAACGGGGAAGGGAATGATTAGCAGTGTTGCAAGGTGCCCAATGCCACGCGCCGCAAGGTACCTCGCAAATTATGCGTGCGGATGTAGACTGATGGCGATAATGGGGGTGGGGGAGGGGGGGGGAGGGTAGCCGTGCTTCAGAATCTTCGACCCCCGCTCACTTTTGCCCCCGCCCTCCCTCCCCTATTTAGCCCTCGTGTGTTTGACGTTAATATGGCTATTAACACTGCGCTTTAATTTTAATAATGAACAGCCTCAGTTGCACCGTTTACCTAGAATTTACCTAGGTTTCAGTCGGGATAACCCAACCTTCTTCAGAATAACAGTATCTATCGTTTGTCGATAGTGGACATCGTCAAGCTAAAACTACAAATCCACAAATTATCGTCGAACTGTAAAACTTATCTGGCACTGCCTTGGCCCCATTTCGCGACCGCGATGCGGCAGCCACGAGTGCTGTTCAAAAAATGGTTCAAATGGCTCTGAGCGCTATGGGACTTAACTTCTATGGTCATCAGTCCCCTAGAACTTAGAACTACTTAAACCTGAATGAGATTTTCACTCTGCAGCGGAGTATGCACTGATATGAAACTTTCTGGCAGATTAAAACTGCGTGCCGGACCGAGACTCGAACTCGGGACCTTTGCCTTTCGCGGGCAAGTGCTCTACCAACTGAGCTACCCAAGCGCGACTCACGCCTCGTCCTCACAGGCACTGGCAGAAGTAAAGCTGTGAGGACGGGACGGGGCGTGAGTCGTGCTTGGGTAGCTCAGTTGGTAGAACACTTTCCCGCGAAAGGCAAAGGTCCCGAGTTCGAGTCTCGGTCCGGCACACAGTTTTAATCTCCCAAGAAGTGTACTTAAACCTATCTAACCTAAGGACATCACACACGAGTGCTGCACTGGAACTCCAGTACAGCACTCGTGGCTGCCACATCGCGGTCGCGAAGTGGGGCCGAGGCAGTGCCAGATACGTTTTACAGTCTGTCGATAATTTATGGATTTGTAGTTTTAGCTTGACGATGTCCACTATGGACAAACGATAGATACTGTTATTCTGAAGAAGGTTGGGATATATCGGCTGAAACCTAGGTAAATTCTAGGAAAACTGTGCAACTGAGGCTGTTCATTATTAAAATTAAAATTAATATTTATACAGTTGCTGACAGGGCCGCGAAATGTTGAAGATATTTGTATTCCGTTTTGTCTCTAGCTACGGAGAGAAGACCTTATCGTTGAGAATTGGAGGTGCTTAATTCCTTGCCGGCATTCTGGTCCAAACACCTGACAATCACAAATTTTTGTTTATCATCCTAGATTAAGGTTGATCTTTACACGCCTAAGCATGCTTTTAGCTTCATACGTGAAGAGCGCTTCAAGAAAAGAACATTAAATTTTTAAAAACAAAGACCGTTGTATTTTTTACACGGAGAACAAGATTTTGTAGAATGTGGCTCTCTTTTTGGAAAAAGATGGCCTATTAGAGAACGGATTACAGTTTAAGAGTGGAGCCTCATGTCCGTGGCTACTCCTTAAACAAAAATAATAAGGTAATTGTAAATAAGAAAGAGAAAATGAACAGTTTTCTCAAAAAACGGATAAGTCCCATGATACGAATCCAAAGCCGTAGGACTCACTGTGGTCACTACAGCCTCGTTAACTCTGAAGAATGACATCGTTTCCACCTGTGTGTATTTTACAAATCGTTCTTTGTTATGTGCCACTAGCTATCCTCGAGGTTTTTCTCATTCTCAAAGGTTTAATGGATCTGGAGACATCATCCTCGTAAGTTCTGTAACACAGAAGTCACATGCTACGCACAATTATAAGTAGAACGGTTGTCAATGTGCACCACCTTCGGACGTGTATCCACAATTTAGATACACACATGGAGCGGCTGTGCCACATGTGTGCGAGTGTGCGCAGGACAATTTGGAACTCAAACCATACGGAGAATCTGCAGAAAATAACACAGATACTTGGTGGATGTTGATTGAGAAAACGAAGAAAACTTCTTGATTAAAATGGTGAAAAGCAAAGTGATTTCACCGCTTACATGGCCCAACTTTTAAATTAATTATCTCTAGGATATCACAGAAGAAACTTCTAACTTCAAAGCTGCGTCCATTATTTTTACACAACCGGCTATTAAAATTGCTACACCAAGAACAAATGCAGATGATAATCGGGTATTCATTGGACAAATATATTATACTAGAACTGACATGTGATTACATTTACATGCAATTTGGGTACCTAGATCCTGAGAAACCAGTACCCTGAACAACCACCTCTGGCCGTAATAACGGCCTTGATACGCCTCGGCATTGAGTCAAACAGAGCTTGGATGGCGTGTACAGGTACAGCTGCCCATGCAGCTTCAATACGATACCACAGTTCATCAAGAGTAGTGAGTGGCGTATTGTGACGAGCCAGTTGCTCGGCCACCATTGACCAGACGTATTCAATTGGTGGGAGATCTGAGGAATGTGCTGGCCAGGGAAGCAGTCGAACATTTTCTGCATCCAGAAAGGCCCGTACAGGACGTGCAACATGCAGTCGTGCATTATCTTGCTGAAATATTGGGTTTTGCAGGGATCGAATGAAGGGTAGAGCCACGGTCGTAACACATCTGAAATGTAACGTCCACTGTCAAAGTGCCATCAATGCGAACAAGAGCTGACAGAGGCGTGCAACCAATAGCACCCCATACCATCAAGCAGGGTGATACACCAGTATGGCGATGACTAATGTACGCTTCCAATGTGTGTTCACCGCGATGTCGCCAAACAAGGATGCGACCATCATAAGGCTGTAAGCAGACACTGGATTCATCCGAAAAAATGACGTTTTGCCATTCGTGCACCCAGGTTCGTCGTTGAGTACACCATCGGAGGCGCCCCTGTCTGTGATGCAGCGTCAATGGTAACCGCAGCCATGGTCTCCGAGCTGATGGTCCATACTGTTGCAAACGTCATCGAACTGTTCGTGCAGATGGTTGTTGTCTTGCAAACGTCCCCATCTGTTGACTCAGGGATCCAGACGAGGCTGCACGATCCATTTCAGCCATGCGGATATGATGCCTGTCATCTCGACTGCTAGTGATACGAGGCCGTTGGGATCCAGCACGGCGTTTCGTATTACCCTCCTGAACCCACCGATTCCATATTCTGCCAACAGTCATTGGATCTCGACCAACGTGAGGAGCAATGTCACCATACGATAAACCGCAATCGCGATAGGCTACAATCCGACCTTTATCAAAGTCGGAACGTGGTGGTACGCATTTCTCCTCCTTACACGAGGCATCACAATAACGTTTCACCAGGCAACGCCGGTCAACTGCTGTTTGTGTATGAGAAATCGGTTGGAAACTTTCCTCATGTCAGCACGTTGTAGGTGTCGCCACCGGCGCCAACATCGTGTGAAAGTTCTGAAAAGCTAATCATTTGCATATCACAGCATCTTCTTCCTGTCGGTTAAATTTCGCGTCTGTAGCACGTCATCTTAATGGCCAGTAGTGTATAATAATGGGACGTAAAGATTCTTAATTCGGTCGAAAGCATTGATTGTGCGTGTCACGTGAACTCCGCTCGCCCACAACAGCGTGCTGTGCGGCGCCTCTTCGTTTCAGTGATGAGAGCACTCTTATTAACAAACGCCACATTTGAAACGTCCTGGCAGACTGAAACTGTGCACCGTGCTGGGACTCGAACCCGGAACCTTGCACCATTTGTAATCCACTAGTAAGTTTCAAATCGGTGCACGCTCCACTTCAGGGTGAAAATTATTTTTGGGAATACCCCATTAGTTATGTTGTCTACGCTGATCGTGTGTTAATGGTGTGGATATCTTTTACAACTCACAGTAGCTGCCAGTCTCAAAAACTGCTTTGTTGAGCTTTCCTTTATTTTGAGGGAATCTAGAATCTTGTAACGCATAATCACTATGTATATCTACATCGCACTCCGAAAAACACCTAATGGTGGGTGTCGGGAGCTACTTCTGCTACCAATATCTGATCCCTCCTACCACATTCCACTCGCGAATGACGCGTGGGATGAATGGTTGGCGGTAAATTCCTGCATTGGTTATAATTTCTCAAATTTTCTCATCGTGATCATTTACGCGAGATATGTGTGGGAGGAAGTAATATGTTGTCCGACTTTTCCCGTAAAGTGCTCTCTCGAAATTTCAATAGTAAACCTATCCATGATGCACACCTGTCTTGTAACACATTGCCACTGGAATCTGTTGAGCATCTCGATAACGCTCTCGTGCCGATTAAACGATCTTGTGACGAAACGCGCCGCTCTCCGCTGGGTCTTCTCCATATCTTCTATCAGTCCTACCTGTATATACCGTAGTGCAGTAGTGATTAAGCTAAGAGTACTTCTCTAACACTGTTTACCGCTGGCAGTTTCTTAAGATAACCATCCGTAACTCTGAATACAAATCAGGAACCTGAGCAATGTGAATTTTGTGACTGGCTGCTGCTGTATGATGTAAAACATCTCCTATCTATTCATTCATAGCGCACACGACACTACTCTAAACGTTCTCCATAAATTAGAATTGTATTAGCGTTCCTCATCGTCTGGGACAGATGTTCTTCGTTTTATACGTTTTCTGAACGATTAATGCTAAAGTCGTCACGAGTGAAATTGCCAGTACAGGTAGTTCTATCATTATGAATACTGATGAATGGCTTGCAGTTGCTACGCTGTAATAAAGAAATGTTTTTTTTTATTCACATTTAACATTAGAAATTTTCGACATTTGGTTGCCATGTTGGGGAAAAGGCGCCGGAAACCTCCCAGCAACCGTCTCACAGCGGTTTCTGAAATATCACTATCAAAACAGTTCTGCTACTGATCAATACTTCTACGTACGAAATAACTACGCTACTGAAGACAGGGACACTTACTTTTCTTTCTAATCTAAGTGTTCACAGTGATTCAACAACAGCGTAAGTGGGCACGCTCTCAACGCCGATGTGCATGATGTAATTCCGTGAGTGACTTCTTGAGAGTCATTCTATTCAGTATGTCGTTACCATTCGATTTTGCAGCTAACCTTTTTTTTCCTTCTTGGAATCATGTTTTTCGGTGGTCCGGCACCCAACGTTTCCCCGTCGTCTCAACTCTGACTTTAGCTTTCTCTCGGGATTAACGCGATTTAGAAAGCTGCTCTGGCAGGTACAGTGACATCCCATGAATCAGCCCTACTCATACGTGTTCCGGTGAATGCGTTGTACGAAGAGTTCGTAAAAAAACTGAATACGAACATTGCGTCTCTGGAAACAATTGAGAGCACAGTTGCCCTGTTTAGTGGTTAACTTCTTCACTTTAGACGTTTCATGTTTTTTGTAAGCAAGACGACCTATCTAACACTCAAGACGCTCAGTTATTTCTTCACAGTAATGAAATGTACGAGGCGTTTCTTGTTTTAGGAGTCGTGATATATGATAAGATACAATATTCATCACGCTTACTGTAGAGTCACATCTCTGTGTTGTCACATCTGTTATAGCGGGAACATTTCGCAGTGTGTTGTAGTGACTGAGCTACTGGAATAGAAGTCGGTGACACTGGAACTCCAGTCATTTTCCTAAAGGGAGGGACTGGGAATAATGGTTTTCTTTTACGACCAATTTCGGCGTTAATTTTTGCGAATTCAGATATTTTTGCTTTGAGTTTCTTGTCTTTTTGTTCCTTACACAGTCCGAGAAACAGACATTTTGTCATTACTTTTTGTTAGATGATAGATTAGTCTTGATATTTTTTGGGACCTGAATTCATATCTAATCTAAGTTTTCTCTGTCTGTCACGAACTGTTCTACCACAATGTGACTTCGTTATAAACTAATATTAATTTTAGAATCTCAGAGATAATCAACATGCTTTACTCTAGTTTCGCTTCTGATAGACGAGGGAACGCCTCGCAGAGATACTTAAAACGTACTCCATCTGTGGGTACGGCTTTCACAAACTGTTCAATTAACCCCAACATAATGTACAGAGGAGGTGCTCTACAGTGCATTGCATCAAATCAAATTTTAAAAACCGTTGATATTATTGATCTTCTGCAACCGTAGGCGAAACGTCGGTTTTGTTCGACTGTAGTTATTTTGCAATATGACGCCGCACCATATCAAAAAGTACATCTATGGCAACTGCTTTTCATCGTTTTCCTTTACTATTAAAATCGCTGAAAATTTTTGGTAAAGAGGACTAGGTGTTTGTTAATTTTAAAATAATGATGAGTGATACAACATTTCTGTCATCTTACGAACTCACACACTAAAAACTACTTGACCTGTGTATTTTTGGCTAAGTAAGTGGCAAGACAGATCAATAGGGAATGAAATAACAAAATATAACAGTGCATGTAAACGCGTTGAAAATACAGTGTACTGCTCTTCGGATGGAGAGGTGCACACCTGGATACAATCACGGTTCCATAAGCAACCGCAAACATTTTTTCATGAAGGCACTGACGGCTTCTCTTACATATTAACAGTTATGGCGATTACTTTTGAAATTAACAGTTTACTTGCTTTTTTCCATCCGTCTCGTTTTCATTTGGCTGCCTCTTGTAGAAGGGGAGGAGAAAACGAAATGAAACTTCAGCGGTGAGTTGATATGTGGTGTTATTGCAGTGATTAGAAAATCGAGCCAGATTGAGAAAGAACTTGGCAGTATGAGCCTACTTCTCAGTATGACGATGTATCATCTCTTGCCTGGAGGCATGCACTGTTCAGCTGGTAAGGGTGTCATAAGGCCGTTGTATGCTCCCCTGACGCAAGATGGTCTACCATTGGTGTAACTTGTCCTTGATTTCCAGGATATTGCCACTGGAACGATGTCCGAGCTGGTCCCACACGTGTCTATTGTCGACAGATCTGGGGATCTCGCTAGCCACGGGAGGACCTCAACATCATGCAGACACTTAATAGGAACACATATTATGTATGTACGAACACTGTCCTGTTGAAAAATGGCACCACAATACGGTCACACGAGAGGTGAAACACGAAGACGCAGAATGTCCGTCACGTACCGGTGTGCCGTCAGAGTTCTCTCAATCAGTACCAGCCGTAACAAGTCGTAACCGATGGGCCCCCACATCAAGACGCTAGGAGTAACTCTGCTGTGTGTCTCCAAAACGTTGGAAGAGTGGGACCTCTGGACCTCTGTCCCAAGTCTCCGCCTACCTGTCGATGGTAGTCATTTGAGGAAGTGCAGAACCATGTTTCATCGCCAAACACAATGCGAATCCACTCATCAGCAGTCCAAATTCCCCAGTCACGACATCGCTCCAAAGGCAGCGGTTTGCGTTCTGGTATTAGCGGCAGCGTCCGCATGGGACGGTTATTCCATAGTCCGGCTGCTGCTAGTCTCAGATCAATGGTGTAGGATGAGACAAAATGATACTGAAATGTAGACTTTCACGGCCGGAAATGTCATGTCCACTATAATTATCCGGGCTGTTATGCCGTGGTCGGTTGATGAATTCTGTGTCAATTCCCAACGTTTCGTCCCCGTCTGCGGAGGACATCTTCAAGGGGGTCTGTAGCTCGATGGAAGGTCCAACACATCCACAGTAGCGAGCCAGTGGGTGTATTGGACCTTCCATCGAGCTACAGACCCCCTTGAAGATGTCCTTCGCAGACGGGGACGAAACGCTGGGAATTGACACAGAATTAATCAACCGACCACGGCGTAACAGCCCGGATAATTATAGTGGACAAGAGACAAAATGGTGCAAAGAATTGTTGTCGGATGACAGGCATGGGTGTCGAGGGGTACTGTGTACCCTATACAGCTATCCTCCTTCCTGGTAGTCAGACATGGTTAATCAGAAGCTTAATGACGAGTGCGCATGCCCTCATGTTACCACGCAGTCCAGCCTCGGCCTACTGTCACATCCGTATGTCCCACAGATCTGGATATTGTTCGATTCGACCAACTAACCGGATCGTGACCCTCAGTGAGACTCCTTCCAAACGCTCTCTTGTACGAGTAAGTAGCATCTCCGTGTCCTTCACAATGATCACTCAACATTTGACGCTATTTAGCCCCTTATATACCCTACCAGGCCTGGTAACAACAGTAAACACGAACAACACTGATGCACTGTGGTGGCCATTCTACCTTTCGCAGAGTATTGCAGCTCTGTTCGTGGTGTGTACGTATACAAAGTTACACTGACTTCACACAATGTCTTCACTTTTTGGCAGGCACGGTGTATTGTAAATACTAATGGGCCTGTAAGCCTACCTTGGCGTACCTCAGAAGTTACTTTTACATCCGCCTGTTTCTCCCCGTTATGAACGATTTTTTGCATTCTATATGCTGGTAAGTTCTGAATCCAGTTACCAATCTGTTCCCATAATGGGAAAATTCGCATTTTGTTCACTAAACGACGTTGTGGAACTCTATGGAATGCCTTCCTGAAGTCAAGTAGTACGGCATCAACGTCATCGCCTTTGTCTATGGCGATCTGGATTTCGCGAAGGAGTTGGGTATTCTAAAACACAAATGTTCAAGACGCATGACCCCTGGGGCTGCAGACAGAGCAAACTATCCTCGGTCGCCCTGTGACGTCATCGTAATTGTAGCCCCGGCAGGCGGTCGCACGCACCTCGGTGCCCGGTGCGTGTCCCAGATACGCGTGAGTGGCTGTTGGGCAACGCGCCCAGCTCGCGCCCGCTCCCGCGCCTGTCCCGGCCGGGACCAGGCGGCGCGAAAGTGGAACCGCTCTGCCGTTCACCAAACAGCCGGCCAGCGGGTTCTTGCTCTGCTGCGGCAGCGGAGGCGCACTGCGCCACAGGTCGACTTAACAGGCGTTGCAGGAGCAAATATCGCCAGTGTTATTCCATTTTCCGCTTCAGTCTGGAACCACGCGGCCCCTACGGTCGCAGGTTCGAATCCTGCCTCGGGCATGGATGTTTGTGATGTCCTTAGGTTAGTTAGGTTTATGTAGTTCTAAGTTCCAGGGGACTGATGACCTCAGATGTTAAGTCCCATAGTGCTCAGAGCCATGTGAAACATGTGTGTTCTTCCATTTTCCATTCTGCCACTTACCACAGGTTTTTATTACCATCTCGAAAAAAAAATTAAGCTGAGATCATGAAACATACTGATGAAGTCCGTCTTTATCTACATGTCTGACATAGAAACTTTAGCACCCAGAGGGGAAGAGGAAATAGAATCAAACTTGAAAGGTCGACAGGGCATGTGATGTTATTTCAGTGATCAGAATACCCTCAAGCGCCAAAGAAACTTGTATAGGCATGCTTATTCAAATACAGAGATGTGTAAACAAGCAGAATACGGCGCTGCGGTCGGCAACGCCAATGTAAGTCAGCAAGTATCTGGCGCAGTTGTTAGATCGGTTACTGCTGTTACAATGGCAGTTTATCAAGATTTAAGTGAGTTCGAACGTGGTGATATACACTCCTGGAAATTGAAATAAGAACACCGTGAATTCATTGTACCAGGAAGGGGAAACTTTATTGACACATTCCTGGGGTCAGATACATCACATGATCACACTGACAGAACCACAGGCACATAGACACAGGCAACAGAACATGCACAATGTCGGCACTAGTACAGTGTATATCCACCTTTGGCAGCAATGCAGGCTGCTATTCTCCCATGGAGACGATCGTAGAGATGCTGGATGTAGTCCTGTGGAACGGCTTGCCATGCCATTTCCACCTGGCGCCTCAGTTGGACCAGCGTTCGTGCTGGACGTGCAGACCGCGTGAGACGACGCTTCATCCAGTCCCAAACATGCTCAATGGGGGACAGATCCGGAGATCTTGCTGGCCAGGGTAGTTGACTTACACCTTCTAGAGCACGTTGGGTGGCACGGGATACATGCGGACGTGCATTGTCCTGTTGGAACAGCAAGTTCCCTTGCCGGTCTAGGAATGGTAGAACGATGGGTTCGATGACGGTTTGGATGTACCGTGCACTATTCAGTGTCCCCTCGACGATCACCAGTGGTGTACGGCCAGTGTAGGAGATCGCTCCCCACACCATGATGCCGGGTGTTGGCCCTGTGTGCCTCGGTCGTATGCAGTCCTGATTGTGGCGCTCACCTGCACGGCGCCAAACACGCATACGACCATCATTGGCACCAAGGCAGAAGCGACTCTCATCGCTGAAGACGACACGTCTCCATTCGTCCCTCCATTCACGCCTGTCGCGACACCACTGGAGGCGGGCTGCACGATGTTGGGGCGTGAGCGGAAGACGGCCTAACGGTGTGCGGGACCGTAGCCCAGCTTCATGGAGACGGTTGCGAATGGTCCTCGCCGATACCCCAGGAGCAACAGTGTCCCTAATTTGCTGGGAAGTGGCGGTGCGGTCCCCTACGGCACTGCGTAGGATCCTACGGTCTTGGCGTGCATCCGTGCGTCGCTGCGGTCCGGTCCCAGGTCGACGGGCACGTGCACCTACCGCCGACCACTGCCGACAACATCGATGTACTGTGGAGACCTCACGCCCCACGTGTTGAGCAATTCGGCGGTACGTCCACCCGGCCTCCCGCATGCCCACTATACGCCCTCGCTCAAAGTCCGTCAACTGCACATACGGTTCACGTCCACGCTGTCGCGGCATGCTACCAGTGTTAAAGACTGCGATGGAGCTCCGTATGCCACGGCAAACTGGCTGACACTGACGGCGGCGGTGCACAAATGCTGCGCAGCTAGCGCCATTCGACGGCCAACACCGCGGTTCCTGGTGTGTCCGCTGTGCCGTGCGTGTGATCATTGCTTGTACAGCCCTCTCGCAGTGTCCGGAGCAAGTATGGTGGGTCTGACACACCGGTGTCAATGTGTTCTTTTTTCCATTTCCAGGAGTGTAGATGGCGGACGAGCTATAGGACACACAGCATCTCCGAGATAGCGATGAAGTGGAGATTCTCCCGTACAATCATTTCACGAGTGTACCGTGAATATCAGGAGACCGGTAAAACACCAAATCTCCGACATCGCTGCGGCCGGAAAAGGATCCTGCAAGAACGGGACCAACGACGACTGAAGAGAATCGTTCAACGTGACAGAAGTGCAAATCCTTCCGCAAATTGCTACAGACTGCAATGCTGGGCCATCAACTAGTGTCAGCATCATAGATATGGGCTTTCGGAACCGAAGGTTCACTCGTGTACCCTTGATGACTGCACGACACAAAGCTTTACGCCTCGCCTGGGCCCGTCAACACCGGCATTGGACTGTTGATGACTGAAAACATGTTGCCTGGTCGGACAAGCCTTGTTTCAAATTGTATCGAGTGGATGGACGCTTACAGGTATGGAGATAATCTCATGAACCCATGGACCCTGCATGTCAGCAGGAGACTGTTGAAGCAGGTGGAGGCTCTGTAATGGTGTGGGGCGTGTGCAGTTGGTGTGATATGGGACCCCTGATATGTCTAGATACGACTCTGACAGGTGACACGTACGTAAGCACCCTATCTGATGACCTGCATCCATTCATGTCCATAGAGTATTCCGACGGACTTGGGCAATTCCAGCAGGACAATGCGAAACCCCGTACGTCCATAATAAATACAGAGTGGCTCCAGGAACATTCTTCTGAGTTTAAACACTTCCGCTGACCACCAAACTCCCCAGATGTGAACATTATTGGGCGTATATGGGATGCCTTGCAACATGCTATTCAGAAGAGATCTCCACCCCCTCGTACTCTTACTGATTTATGGACAGCCCTGCAGGATTAATGCTGTCAGTTCCCTCCAGCAGTACTTCAGACGTTAGCCTAGTCCATGCCACGTCTATTGCGACACTTCTGCGTGCTCGCGGGATCCCTACACGATATTAGGCAAATATACCAGTTTCTTTGGATTTTCAGTGTAGGAACAAATTGACGAAGAACGCAACACCTCTATGTAGCCTGGATGGCTGCACTGATTCAGTTGGGAAGGGTCATAATGCCGTTCTGTTGTCTCCTAATGCAAGCTGGCCCACAACAGTTGTAACTGGTCAGTGATATCCAGGATGAAGTAGACGTCTGAGCCCATTACACACAAGTTCTATTGAGAATATATCTGGGGATCTCGCTGGCCACGAGAGTACATGAACATTACGCATACAGTTCATACAGACACTTGTTCTTTTTCGACGAGCATTGTCCTATTGAAAAATGGCACCACGATACTGTCTCATGAGACGTAACTCATGAGCACACAGGAGGTCCGCAACTTTCCGGTGTGCTGGCGAATTTCCTTCGATAACTACCAGTATGATCCGAAGTTGTAACCTATAGTTCCCCACACGGTGACCCCAGAGAAACAACGCTGTGCCTCACCAGAACATTCGAAGTGTGGTGTCACGTATCGATACCACCATACGGGCGATTGCTATCGACTCGCTATTTCGTTGCCAAGATCGCGACGCCGGTGTGATGGGATCGATACGTGACACGACAGGAAGAATGGGACCTCTCCCCAGATCGCCCCCGACGACGTCCATCCGAGATAGTGCAGAACCACAATTCATCACACAACACCATATGATGCCTTTTATCTGCTCGCCTTGCTTCCCAGTCACGACACCATTCCAAATGTATCCGTTTGTGTTGTAGTGTTAGCAGCAGTCTACGCATGAACAGTATTTCACTAGTTCGGCTACTGCTAGTCTCTGACCAATGGTGTTGGATGATCTTCTCGGATTGCAGGCGCAAAAATGAAGGGGTTACGATGTGCTTCGTGCAAAGTAGGGCAATCCTCCCTGGTGGTGGTCGGACGTGATCAAGCGGAGTCATAACGACGAGCATGTATGTCCTTACGTTCCCATACAGTCAAACATCGGCCCACCGTCATGTCTGAATGCCCCATAAATCTAGAAATCGTAGGATTCGACCAACCGACCGTATCGTGACCCACAACGAGGCCCCTTTCAAACTCTGCCCGGTGCCAGCATTTAGGTCGTTAACGTGCGTAATCACTAGTGAGCAGCGTAGTTAACGTACGTAATCAATAGTGAGCAACGTGCTCAGGAGGGGTTCATGAGCCACTCGGAGGAAAAGCTGATACAGCGAGCCTGGCCTAAGCCCCATTGCTCGCGATCACGAAAATTTTTATGGGTACGCAACAGTGTCCTCTCCATTTCGGCCCTTCCTCCTCACCAGAAGAAAATAGGCTACCTGCGCCGAGCGGCTCACAAGTTTACACATTTGACAGCAACGTGCTCGGGAGTGGCTCATGAGCCTCTCGGCTCGCAATCTTTAGATCCGTCGAAAGCGTCCAAACCTATCACGACAACACTGCCAGCTGTCCTTCAGTGCAGAAACTCTCGTTAGCCACCGGAGGGACGACCTAGTGGCAGGTGTAGTACCTTCCTTTTTTAAGAAGGTACCATTTACAGGGTAGTCAGAAAGTCTCTGCATACCTGAGCTAAATACATTTAACGGTATAACGTGGTAAGATAATTAAGTTTTGAAGTTCTCATCCTAATCATTGATAAGAAACAGTGCTCCTCACGTGAATTGCATTGTGATTGCCACGTAACTACCACGTGACTACCAGCAGAGGTGAATAAAGTGCCGGCCGGAGTGGCCGAGCGGTTCTAGGCGCTACAGTCTGGGACCGCGCGACCGCTGCGGTCGCAGGTTCGAATCCTGCCTCGGGCATGGTTGTGTGTAATGTCCTTAGGTTAGTTAGGTTTAAGTAGTTCTGAGTCCTAGAGGACTGATGACCTCAGAAGTTAAGTCCCATAGTGCTCAGAGCCATTTGAACCATTTGTGAATAAAGTAAGTGAGTTGACCAATTCATTGCTCACTTTTCCATGTTTGGTGAAGTAAAATGACAGATGCCTGCGACCTCACTTTCAAGGAGGGCTTTTTTTTTGTCATCAGTCTACTGACTGGTTTGATGCGGCCCGCCACGAATTCCTTTCCTGTGCTAACGTCTTCATCTCAGAGTAGCACTTGCAACCTACGTCCTCAATTATTTGCTTGACGTATTCCAATCTCTGTCTTCCTCTACAGTTTTTGCCCTCTACAGCTCCCTCTAGTACCAGGGAAGTCATTCCCTCATGTCTTAGCAGATGTTCTATCATCCTGTCCCTTCTCCTTATCAGTGTTTTCCACGTATTCCTTTCCTCTCCGATTCTGCATAGAACCTCCTCATTCCTTATCTTATCAGTCCACCTAATTTTCAACATTCGTCTATAGCACCACATCTCAAATGCTTCGATTCTCTTCTGTTCCGGTTTTCCCACAGTCCATGTTTCACTACCATACAATGCTGTACTCCAGACGTACATCCTCAGAATTTTCTTCCTCAAATTAAGGCCGGTATTTGATATTAGTAGACTTCTCTTGGCCAGAAATGACTTCTTTGCCATAGCGAGTCTGCTTTTAATGTCCTCCTTGCTCCGTCCGTCATTGGTTATTTTACTCCTTAACTTCATTGACTTCGTGACCATCAATCCTGATGTTAAGTTTCTCGCTGTTCTCGTTTCTATTACTTCTCATTACCTTCGTCTTTCTCCGATTTACTCTCAAACCATACTGTGTACTCATTAGACTGTTCATTCCGTTCAGCAGATCATTTAATTCTTCTTCACTTTCACTCAGGATACAAGTGTCATCAGCGAATCGTATCATTGATATCCTTTCGCCTTGTATTTTAATTCCTCTCCTGAACCTTTCTTTTATTTCCATCATTGCTTCCTCGATGTACAGATTGAAGAGTAGGGGCGAAAGGCTACAGCCTTGTCTTACACCCTTCTTAATACGAGCACTTCGTTCTTGATCGTCCGCTCTTATTATTCCCTCTTGGTTGTTGTACATTTTGTATATGACCCGTCTCTCCCTATAGCTTACCCCTACTTTTTTCAGAATCTCGAACAGCTTGCACCGTTTTATATTATCGAACCCTTTTTCCAAGTCGACAAATCCTATGAAAGTGTCTTGATTTTTCTTTAGCCTTGCTTCCATTATTAGCCGTAACGTCAGAATTGCCTCTCTCGTCCCTTTACTTTTCCTAAAGCCAAACTGATGTTCACCTAGCGCATTCTCAGTTTTCTTTTCCATTCCTCTGTATATTATTCTTGTAAGCAGCTTCGATGCATGAGCTGTTAAGCTGATTGTGCGATAATTCTCGCACTTGTCAGCTCTTGCCGTCTTCGGAATTGTGTGGATGATGCTTTTCCGAAAGTCAGATAGTATGTCGCCAGACTCATATATTCTACACACCAACGTGAATAGTTGTTTTGTTGCCACTTCCCCCAATGATTTTAGAAATTCTGATGGAATGTTATCTATCCCTTCTGCCTTATTTGACCGTAAGTCCTCCAAAGCTCTTTTAAATTCCGATTCTAATACTGGATCCCCTATCTCTTCTAAATCGACTCCTGTTTCTTCTTCTACCACATCAGACAAATCTTCACCCTCATAGAGGCTTTCAATGTATTCTTTCCACCTATCTGCTCTCTCCTCTGCATTTAACAGTGGAATTCCCGTTGCACTCTTAATGTTACCACCGTTGCTTTTAATGTCACCAAAGGTTGTTTTGACTTTCCTGTATGCTGAGTCTATCCTTCCGACAATCATATCTTTTTCGATGTCTTCACATTTTTCCTGCAGCCATTTCGTCTAAGCTTCCCTGCACTTCCTATTTATTTCATTCCTCAGCGACTTGTATTTCTGTATTCCTGATTTTCCCGGAACATGTTTGTACTTCCTCCTTTCATCAATCAACTGAAGTATTTCTTCTGTTACCCATGGTTTCTTCGCAGCTACCTTCTTTGTACCTATGTTTTCCTTCCCAACCTCTGTGATGGCCCTTTTTAGAGATGTCCATTCCTCTTCAACTGTACTGCCTACTGCGCTATTCCTTATTGCTGTATCTATAGAGTAGAGAACTTCAAACGTATCTCGTCATTCCTTAGTACTTCCGTACTTAGTGGCAAGTTTGTGGGTTCATGTATGGAAGCACAACAATGAAAATCAGACACAGGCGACGGATAAGGTCCGGTAAGCAGCGACCGAACCCTCAGATTCTGATCACGTGGGAGAAGAAAGCTTACCGCTTGGTAAGTGTTTTCGGTATCCATTCCTCTGGTCCATCAATCTGAAGGGAAACATGTGCTGAAGCTAATGCGTCGGTGTTGCGGTCACCCTCCAAGTCGACCACAAAGCGTGCTGCAGAACTACGAAATAAAAGGAGCACGACGCATTTCCACGCGAAAATGGAATGCATGCATTCCTGACAGTGGCAGTCAGTGCACCACAGACGATGACTTAAACCGTCGGAGGTTTATCAAGCTGTTCAGGGATAGTGGTTGTGCACCTACGAACGTTTTGGACGAGGGAATAAGTGTCATTAAAGTCACAATGAAATAATTTCAAGTGTGGTGGTCTTTCTCCCCACCCTGTTCAATGCATCGGACTTTGCCGATATTACGCTGTATGGAGCAGGTAGTAAAATGTTGACTAGGTACGAGTATTTCACAAGAACGGAAGATTAAAAATATGTAAGTAATGCCCCATGGAATGTAAATCTTATAAAATTTGTTTAAAAACCTGTGGGTGGCAGGAAGCTCGGCTGGAAAGTTGTCAGAAGCAGAATCTTCTTGCGTGTCGGGTGCAAGAAACAGCGAAGGGTGTACCCCAGAAAGGCGGAATAATAATAATAACAACAATAATGCCATTAGGGCATCATCAAAAAAAATGTTGAAATGTGTGTGAAATCTTATGGGACTTAATTGCTAAGGTCATCAGTCCCTAAGCTTACACACTACTTAACCTAAATTATCCTAAGGAAAAACACACACACCCATGCCCGAGGGAGGACTCGAACCTCCGCCGGGACCTAGGGCATCATCAGTTTCAATAAAACTTCAATTACAAATGAAACTCTTTTTAATCATAGAAATTGCAGTGATTAACATTTTGTTGAAACTGTTGCAGATTTTAACATAACATTTGAAAACAAATGTAGATTTTTAGAAATGTAACCTTTATTCTACCACATGACTGTACCGATCTGTAACTATTAATAAGCGAAGTGCAGAAGTAGATAGACAACATAATTGTCTTAGAAAGTTTATTTTTCTACTTCCCGCAGCGCAAGGTGAAATAAAAAATTGAGTTTCTGATTTCTTACAACAGTCTGAAATAACTTCGCGATTGTAAACGAGGCATTCTAACGGCTGGTGATGGCTTTAAAAACTGCTGATCGTCGTCGTTCGAATAACTGTTTTCTAAGACTACTACTACGGTGGAAAGAGTGTACGATTCTACTTAGTTACGTTTTAATTTGTCATTGACAACGACGCCACAAAAAAGGGTTCTGTTCAGGAGCGCAGGAAGAGGAATACTCCTGAGGAACTTGGCAGAGCTATTGAAGGTCGAAACCAAAGAAGGAATGAAGGAAAATTACGGTTTAACATTCTGTTCTCGTTGTCTCTAAGACGGAGCACGAGTTGATGGCGAAGGTAGTCGGCTGAGTATTTTTCAAATGAATCTTCGTGCTATTCGCGTTCATCGGCTTCTGGAAACTACAGGAACAGCAGCGCTTGGTAGTGAAAGCAAAACAAAATGGCTGCGTTATGCTCTGGCGGTGTGCTACGGTAGTGTGACGCGGGAATGTCAGTGTGTAGCGGGACTGCAGACACGTACCTCTAAAGAAACGAAAAATTAATTACGTAATTCTTCTCTTGGTGACAGCTAAAAAGCTTTCGGAAACACCCCTCTTACTTCAGAGGAAGCTGTCGGTGTCTGGTACGCTTTCTCTACTACGTTTGCGTCGGGCTCCCATAACTGGGCGTTGTAAACCGATTTCCTGTACCTCTTCAGTTTGGCCATGTGAACGCTGCAATACAGAATTAGGAAATGCTGTTCCAGCTGCCGGATTTCACTTTCCACAACTGATTTTCGCCCACATGTAAACACTCAATTTTTTGTTTAAAATGTATTTTGGTTTTCAGTTTCCGTCGTGTTTAAAAAAAATATCCACTAATATACACCGACTGATCTTTTTTGTGCAGCGAGGGTGAATAAAAGTAATCTTAGTACTGAAATGAAGAGAAACAACCATCTTACCAGCTAAATTGGAAACTAGAACTGCTGATTTCCAGAGGCCCTTCGTGTAAAATAACTGCCAATAGGAAAATTTTTAGTTGGCCATGCTATCAAAATAGCCTCACAATTAACATGCAAATTACATTGAAGAACAGTTACCGAAATTAGCTTTCGTATTCTGATAAATGTGTCACATGCAAACGTAGCAAATGTCTGTTACTTTTTGTTTTTCTTCGGCCGAGATGACACGGGCTGCTCCCGTAAGCGGCATTATAACAATGACAAAATCGCTTTTTAATAGTTTAATATTGACATGATTATAAATTAGACTTCCTTATATTACTATTTCTTTGTAGGAATGCTCAGTCAAAATAAGAGTGACGTCGTTTACGTCGTCGTCTACTGCGGCTGAAAACTGCTAGATGCGTACGATACTTCAGGCTTAGATCACTAATCAAGAGCGCCTTGTCACGGTCCGTGCGGCTCCCCACGTCGGAGGTTCGAGTTCTCCCTCGGGCACGTATGTGAGTGTGTGTGTGTGTGTGTGTGTGTGTGTGTCCACATCGTAAGTTAGTTTAAGTTAGATTAAGTAGCGTGTAGGCTTAGGGAACGATGACCTCAGCAGTTTGGTCCCATAAGTCCTTATCACAAATTTCCAATTCACTAATCAAAACAGACCTAGTAAGCAAGGTTAAATGCATGTGATAGAGACCATCTGACTTGTTCGTGAAGTAAGTTACCTCTAGTCGAACGGGAACTTACTCTGCTTTCATATTGATAATGCCGAGCGAGATGACGCCTTGGTTAGCAAACTGGACTCGCATTCGAGAGAATGACGGTTCAAACCCACGTCCGGCCATCCCGGTTTAGGTTTTCCGTGATTTCCGTAAATCGTTTCAGGCAAATGCCGGGAAGGATCCTTTGCAAGGGCTCGGTCGACTTCCTTCACCAATCCGATGGGACCGATAACTTCGCTGTTTGGTCCTCACCCCCCAAATCAACCATCCAACCAACGCTGATAGTCCGACTTCTTGCCCTAGAACATTTTCGCTCCCTGCCGCGTTTGCGGTAGGGTGATGTGACACGTCTTTCTACATGAAGGTTTTTAGCATTAGTACTAGGCGTTATCAATAAGCAATGCAACACTTTTTCTGAAAGCAGGTTGGTTTTAATCAGGATTGCAATACACCATATTATTCATCACTCTATCGGCTACAAAACCCAGTTTTTTCAACATAATTTCCGTTCAATGCGATGGCCTTAGGCCACCATATTGGGAGGGCCTGTATGCCCGCATCATACCACTCTAGTGGTCGACGACAGAGCCAATATCGTTCTGCATCAATAACCTCCCCATCATCCACGTACTGTTTCCCGCGCAGAGCATCCTGCACTGGGCCAGACATGTGGAACTCGGATCCTGGCTGTAGGGTGGATGAGGAAGAGAGCCGCGCGGGATTAACCGAGCGGTCTATGGCGCTGCAGTCATGGACTGTGCGGCTCGTCCCGGCGGAGGTTCGAGTCCTCCCTCGGGCATGGGCGTGTGTGCTTGTCCTTAGGATAATTTAGGTTAAGTAGTGTGTAAGCTTAGGGACTGATGACCTTAGCAGTTAAGTCCCATAAGATTTCCCACACATTTCAACATTTTTGATGAGGAAGAATAGTTCAGTGACGTTCAGTGAGCTCCTCCCGGGTGTGCAGTTTTGTGTGAGGCCTTGCGCTGTCACGGAGAATGAGAAGTTAGTTTGCAGTTTTGTGGCGACAAATGCGCTGAAGCCATTTCTGCAATATCCTGAGGGTAGCACAATACGTTTCAGAGCTGATCATTGAACGAAGAGGGAGGGCATCAAACATAATAACCCCTTCAGAGTCCCAGAAGATCGTCGCCGTGAGTGTGTGGCTTTGAACATTTTGTTCGGAGGACAAGTGGTGTGGCGCCACTCCTTGAATTGCAGTTTTGTTCCCGGTTTGAAGTGATGAACTCATGTTTCATCACCTGTGACACTGTTCGAGGAAACATTGTCACGATGAACGTCGCATAGCGCAAGCAATTCCGCACAGATGGTCCTTCTTTGCTCTTTATCGTCTTCTACTGGGCGGCGAGTAACCCAACCGGCACACACCTTTGAGTACTGGTGGGTGCGCGTGTCTGTCCAGTTGAGCAGCGAGGTGTTTGCTTGTGATTTGTCGATCACCTCGAACGAGAGTATCCGCACGTTCCAACACTGCAGGAGTCACAGCTGCGTGCGGTCGGCCGGCGCGCAGGAGATCGAACAAGTGTGCGGGGCCTTGTTGCGATGATGTCAGACGTCTCGCACAACGACTCACCGTGCTTTTGTTAACTGTCAAGTTTATTTAGCGCCTATGAATATCTGTGATGCTCTGGTTTTCCGCCGAAAGAAACTCGTAACTCAATGAGAGCTCTCTTCTTGGAACGAACCTCTGTTACAGGTGCCATTTTAAAAGCTACTATAGGGCCGCCATCTATCGGATCTTCATGAAACTATAGGGGTTGAAGCGGGAATATTCCACAACGTCCTACAACAAATTCTGTTTTTTTTTCCAACCGAAATTGGCCGAGAAAAAAAAGTGTTGCATTACTTATTGAACGCTCCTTGTAGTATTACAGTACACCGAAACTGCGCCCTTAGGGGACAAAGAGACAGTTTATCGCTTTTCGCTTGCTACAGTGAAGTAAAATCTGCAACTTACCCACTTCAAATCGACGGTATTTTCAAGAAATAAATTGAGACAGACTCAAGAAAACCTCTCCCCCTCCCAGATGATGCCCTCTCTCCCTCCATTTATCCCTCCTATCAACTCTGATCCTCACCTCCCCCTCCCTTCCTCTGTCCTTTTCCTGGGCTCCCTCTCCCCCCGCCCCCCTTTCCATCATGTTTTTTCACTGCCTACCCTCTCTCTACCTTCCTTCTCTCCCCCAAGTCCTTTTGCATTTCCCTCCTCTGCCTTTCCTCATTCCCTCTCGCGTCTGCCCTGCCCCCCCCCCCCCCCCCATGAGTCCTCTCCCTCCGTCGGTTCCCCCCACCCCTTTCGTTTTTCCTCTCCTCCCCCCTTTTTTTCTCCTCATCTGTCCAGGTCCCCTCCCATCTGCCCTTGGCTGTGATGTATCATTTTCGTGGCGACTTTTTGGTGCTGTGTTTCCAGTGATTGTTAAGTGTTGTGTGTCTTTTCCGAGTGTTGCTAATGGACATCAAACTGTCGCTGGGTGTGATTTTTCTATCTCCTGCGAAGAGAAACCAGACTGTCACCGTGTTTTTTAATTGTCTGTCTACTATTTTACCTGTCTGCTTCCTGTGTATTTTATTAGCAACCCCCCCCCCCCCCCATTGTTTATGTTTTAACTTTCCACAATTTTCCGCCGTTTTACAATTTAAGTCACCGTTTTATCTCCTGCTTTTATTGTTTCTTATCTT
This sequence comes from Schistocerca americana, assembly GCF_021461395.2. Classification (NCBI taxonomy): domain Eukaryota; kingdom Metazoa; phylum Arthropoda; class Insecta; order Orthoptera; family Acrididae; genus Schistocerca; species Schistocerca americana. The sequence continues at coordinate 359,780,901 of NC_060121.1, read as the reverse complement.
CTTATGTTTTAAAAATTCTGTAGGATGAAGAGCATCGTACTACCCTGCTGCCAGCCCGCCCCCTTCGGGGGGGGGGGGGGGGGGGGGAAGGGAGGGGGGAATCGAAATTCAATAAAGAAAAAAAAAAAAAAAAAAGAAAACTTCTGTGAAATGAGGCAGCAGTACGAAGAACGAAATGGAAGGAAGAGAGATTTGGGGGTTAATGTTCTATTGTCGACGAATTGAGACGCAGCATAATGTCAGGTTTGGGGAAGGACATCGGCCGTGTCCTTTTTAAGAAAACTATCATGGAATTTGCCCTAAGTGATTTAGCAAACCGCAAAAGACCTATACCTGGCTCCCTCGGTAGTAGTGAAAGAGAGCCAACGTGAGCGAGAGGTGGCTTGACGGGCCTGCGAAAGGCACGAGAGGGAAACTTGGTCCCTTCTGTTATAGAAGGTCGCGTTCTGGACGTTTCTCGATAATCGGGACAACACCTTATTGCCCCTCACGAGCGTGGAGAGTAATTGCGAGGAAGGAAGTGGAGAACGGAGTCCCTTCTCTCTTATTTCGATATGCTTTCCAATACGTTATGCACGGGAAGATTTTAACTTGTTGAGCTGGTTAACGTCACGCTCACGGAAGGACCATTACAGAGCAAGCGGCTGTTATCAGTAAGCTAAAATATGAAAGGTGATCGGCCACAATCCTGAGTCGAGAAACGAAAGATATTATGGTGAATGCGAATCATTTGGAATTTAAGCCAGAATAACCGATACAAATTGCAAAACACGAACTTTCAAATTAAGATCGGGCTTGTTACCACAACCACGCTGAAACTGGGCCATAAATGGAGAATCATACGACAGCTATGAAACGCATACAAGACGTTGCAGTACACATTGGCGCAAAAGTCTGGTCAACAGAAACTTTGCCCCTCCTCCCCTTGCCGGTCAAGTACTGACTGTGTAAATTTCTTCCACTACTAAGATTCGAACTGGCTACATTCGAAGTGAACGCTCAGGGCACGACCTCGACTACAGATGTGGGTGCAGCTCTTAGAAGACAGATTCAGTATAGTTAAATGTTCAATGATTATACTAATTGCTACAAAATATTTGTCACGGAATTGAAAAACAGCATTGAAAAATATTGCTGTTCAGAATATTGTTTGATAGCTATTGTTTGTAGCGACTGTACACAAACACTTCCGACACGAAATCTTCCGATTCCTACTGATTCAGGATTAGGTAATCCAGACGCTAATATACCGAGCGAACACGGTCATCTTCCTATTTCTATCAACACAGTTTATTGTTTCAAACAGCCAATATAATATTTACGTACATCTTAGTGGATTCGCTAACGGTACTACGCAATAGTAATACTAAACATTATAGGCCAAACGATGTCGTGGATGGCTATTATTGCTCAAAGAATCAGTTCTGTAACAGTTTCGGTTATGATGTTTACCTGTTTTTTCTGGTTGATATTGAATATTTCAACAGAACAATAGCTAGACAAGGATTAACGTAAGGTCAGTTACTGGAGAAAGCATTGCTTACTGACAACGCTAGCAATTTTGTAGTGTATGATAATAGTGCTCAGCATTTTGTCAAAAGAGTAGCGGATATAGATAATTGCATCAGCTGAGCATTTACCCTGACAGATGTGTTAAATCGACGGACGTTGTGCCCGAAGTAATGAAGACACTGAATTCGAGCTGCAGAAGAATCGAGATCAAGTCAGCATCGAGCTATCCAGAATTAAAGTCTCTATGGTTTCTCAAATTCACTTCCACATTGTCACAGTTCTTTCCTTTTTTCTCTGTTACTTTTCACTCTCCCGCAGGAGTGGACTGCCAACAGGTAGTACTTGCTCTTCAGTCATGCATATTTCACACACAGAAAGAGGAAAATTAAAACATTCGAAGATGAAAAAATCAGATACTATTAATTAAAACTAGTCATCTTGATGAGACAATGGATGACTACGACAGCGATAGAGTCGGTGTTGTTATGCTGCAGAAGATGTTGATGTTGGAGCTGCTATAGTTATATTGGATGTAGTCTGTCTGGGCCATTGTGACCAGCTCCGGGTAAAGTCACTTTCTTTTGTCTCCTGAAGAGGTATGAAACGGTTCCTTACAGGGCAGTTTATTTACGATTCTCTTGTAGCCGGTAGGTATACAGCGAAACCGTAGCTCTCGTTTAAGAACAGAGAAGTCTAGTAAACCGATGACATAACCTGTTGCAGAAAGACGTCATATATCTACTCAACAACGTGAAGTTTTGTTCACTACACTTCTAGGTAAATCGGTGAATGCTTAACGGAAGAACCTTGTGTGGAATGCAATACCTACATTATTTAATTCCCCAAACAAGCCATCACAGCAGCAGCTGAAGGGAAAATCACACAGAAGTGATAATAAATCGTCAAAAGCAATAACACGGCTTCCCGCCACAGAAGAAACCAATTCCACGGTAATTCTTGTTGCGACATCTGAGCCACAGACGGCAATAGTTTACAACACATTCGCTTTGGAAGCAAAAGCAATTACATTTACAAAAGTATTCCTATTATTAGAAAGCAGAGGGAAGTGTGAGAATGTGCAAATCATTAGAGTCCATACAAGATTGTTACGTGTCAACGAAAGTGCCTATCGTAATAAGAACAAACAACAAAATGCGCTGTCCGGTACCATTAACGTTCAAATTCAAATGGCTCTAGCACTATGGGACTTAACTTCTGAGGTCATCAGTCCCCTAGAACTTAGACCTACTTAAACCTGACTAACCTAAGGACATGACACACATCCAAGCCCGAGGCCGGCCACAGCGGCCGGCTTCTGACATGTGGTCACATTAATGTGACTGGACAGTGTATATGCCTCATATGCATGAAACATGTGTTTATATCCTCTTGCTTTCACGGAATAAGCTGCAATTATACATATACATTATACATATATCCGGAAGCGTTGGCCCTGCGGTTCTAAGCGCTACAGTCTGGAGCCGAGCGACCGCTACGGTCGCAGGTTCGAATCCTGCCTCGGGCATGGATGTGTGTGATGTCCTTAGGTTAGTTAGGTTTAATTAGTTCTAAGTTCTAAGCGACTGATGACCTTAGAAGTTAAGTCGCATAGTGCTCTGAGTCATTTTTTTGAACCGGAAGCGGTTTTTTGGAAATTTGTGGTAAGGTCTTATTGGACAAAACTGTGGAGGTCATCGGCCCCTAAGCTTACGCACTAGATAATCTAACTTAAACTAACTTTCGCTAAGGACAACATACACTCATGCCCGAGGGATGACTTGAACCTCCGACGGGGGAACCGCGCTGACCGTGACAAGACGCGAGAGAAGTCGCGACGAAAGCGTTTCTTCATGTATAAGTTATAGCTGATGTCACTGCGTCAATGAAATTCCGGCAGTTTTTCCGTTTATTTCACGATCATTCATGTCTCTTGATAATTTACTAACGCTTGGAACGCAAAACTATAATAATTTCGTTAATCAAGTATAAGTTCATACAACCGATTCTTGTACCGTTCCAACCGTCAGACGATAACTTTCACAGCAGTGAGTGTTGCGACTGTAAATGGTAGACTGTGGCAGAGCTCAATGTGACCAGAGATTAGATTGGCACAAACGATGAAATGTCACTCGCAGCGTATTTTGTATCATTACGGTTTATAAACAGGGAACATACTGATGTTAAACTAATTTAAAAAAAAAAAATGGTTCAAATGGCTCTGAGCACTATGGGACTTAACATCTATGGTCATCAGTCCCCTAGAACTTAGAACTACTTAAACCTAACTAACCTAAGGACAGCACACAACACCCAGCCACCACGAGGCAGAGAAAATCCCTGTCCCCGCCGGGAATCGAACCCGGGAACCTGGGCGTGGGAAGCGAGAACGCTACCGCACGACCACGAGATGCGGGCAACTAATTTCAACCCCCAGATTTTGACCCATATTTTCGGTAGGCTCCAGATGGTTATTAGGTTCAAAACGGTTCAAATGGCTCTAAGCACTATAGGACTTAACATCTGAGGTCAGCAGTCCCCTAGGCTTGTTGTTGTTGTTGTGGTCTTCAGTCCTGAGACTGGTTTGATGCAGCTCTCCATGCTACTCTATCCTGTGCAAGCTTTTTCATCTCCCAGTACCTACTGCAACCTACATCCTTCTGAATCTGCTTAGTGTATTCATCTCTTGGTCTCCCTCTACGATTTTTACCCTCCACGCTGCCCTCCAATACTAAATTGGTGATCCCTTGATGCCTCAGAACATGTCCTACCAACCGATCCCTTCTTCTGGTCAAGTTGTGCCACAAACTTCTCTTCTCCCCAATCCTATTCAATACTTCCTCATTAGTTATGTGATCTACCCATCTAATCTTCAGCATTCTTCTATAGCACCACATTTCGAAAGCTTCTATTCTCTTCTTGTTCAAACTATTTATCGTCCATGTTTCACTTCCATACATGGCTACACTCCATACGAATACTTTCAGAAATGACTTCCTGACACTTAAATCAATACTGGATGTTAACAAATTTCTCTTCTTCAGGAACGCTTTCCTTGCCATTGCCAGCCTACATTTTATATCCTCTCTACTTCGACCATCATCAGTTATTTTGCTCCCCAAATAGCAAAACTCCTTAACTATTTTAAGTGCCTCATTTCCTAATCTAATTCCCTCAGCATCACCCGACTTAATTAGACTACATTCCATTATCCTTGTTTTGCTTTTGTTGATGTTCATCTTATATCCTCCTTTCAAGACACTGTCCATTCCATTCAACTGCTCTTCCAAGTCCTTTGCTGTCTCTGACAGAATTACAATGTTATCGGCGAACCTCAAAGTTTTTATTTCTTCTCCATGAATATTAATACCTACTCCGAATTTTTCTTTTGTTTCCTTTACTGCTTGCTCAATATACAGATTGAACAACATCGGGGAGAGGCTACAACCCTGTCTTACTCCCTTCCCAACCACTGCTTCCCTTTCATGTCCCTCGACTCTTATAACTGCCATCTGGTTTCTGTACAAATTGTAAATAGCCTTTCGCTCCCTGTATTTTACCCCTGCCACCTTTAGAATTTGAAAGAGAGTATTCCAGTCAACATTGTCAAAAGCTTTCTCTAAGTCTACAAATGCTAGAAACGTAGGTTTGCCTTTCCTTAATCTTTCTTCTAAGATAAGTCGTAAGGTCAGTATTGCCTCACGTGTTCCAGTGTTTCTACGGAATCCAAACTGATCTTCCCCGAGGTCGGCTTCTACTAGTTTTTCCATTCGTCTGTAAAGAATTCGTGTTAGTATTTTGCAGCTGTGACTTATTAAGCTGATAGTTCGGTAATTTTCACATCTGTCAACACCTGCTTTCTTTGGGATTGGAATTATTATATTCTTCTTGAAGTCTGAGGGTATTTCGCCTGTTTCATACATCTTGCTCACCAGCTGGTAGAGTTTTGTCAGGACTGCCTCTCCCACGGCCGTCAGTAGTTCCAATGGAATATTGTCTACTCCGGGGGCCTTGTTTCGACTCAGGTCTTTCAGTGCTCTGTCAAACTCTTCACGCAGTATCGTATCTCCCATTTCATCTTCATCTACATCCTCTTCCATTTCCATAATATTGTCCTCAAGTACATCGCCCTTGTATAGACCCTCTATATACTCCTTCCACCTTTCTGCTTTCCCTTCTTTTCTTAGAACTGGGTTTCCATCCGAGCTCTTGATATTCATACAAGTCGTTCTCTTATCTCCAAAGGTCTCTTTAATTTTCCTGTAGGCAGTATCTATCTTACCCCTAGTGAGATACGCCTCTACATCCTTACATTTGTCCTCTAGCCATCCCTGCTTAGCCATTTTGCACTTCCTGTCGATCTCATTTTTGAGACGTTTGTATTCCTTTTTTCCTGTTTCACTTACTGCATTTTTGTATTTTCTCCTTTCATCAATTAAATTCAATATTTCTTCTGTTACCCAAGGATTTCTACTAGCCCTCGTCTTTTTACCTACTTGATCCTCTGCTGCCTTCACTACTTCATCCCTCAAAGCTACCCATTCTTCTTCTACTGTATTTATTTCCCCCATTCCTGTCAATTGCTCCCTTATGCTCTCCCTGAATCTCTGTACAACCTCTGGTTCTTTTAGTTTATCCAGGTCCCATCTCCTTAAATTCCCACCTTTTTGCAGTTTCTTCAGTTTTAATCTACAGGTCATAACCAATAGATTGTGGTCAGAGTCCACATCTGCCCCTGGAAATGTCTTACAATTTAAATCCTGGTTCCTAAATCTCTGTCTTACCATTATATAATCTATCTGATACCTTTTAGTATCTCCAGGGTTCTTCCATGTATACAACCTTCTTTCATGATTCTTAAACCAAGTGTTAGTTATGATTATGTTGTGCTCTGTGCAAAATTCTACCAGGCGGCTTCCTCTTTCATTTCTGTCCCCCAATCCATATTCACCTACTATGTTTCCTTCTCTCCCTTTTCCTACACTCGAATTCCAGTCACCCATGACTATTAAATTTTCGTCTCCCTTCACAATCTGAATAATTTCTTTTATTTCATCATACATTTCTTCAATTTCTTCGTCATCTGCAGAGCTAGTTGGCATATAAACTTGTACTACTGTAGTAGGTGTGGGCTTCGTATCTATCTTGGCCACAATAATGCGTTCACTATGCTGTTTGTAGTAGCTTACCCGCATTCCTATTTTCCTATTCATTATTAAACCTACTCCTGCATTACCCCTATTTGATTTTGTTTTTATAACCCTGTAGTCACCTGACCAGAAGTCTTGTTCCTCCTGCCACCGAACTTCACTAATTCCCACTATATCTAACTTCAACCTATCCATTTCCCTTTTTAAATTTTCTAACCTACCTGCCCGATTAAGGGATCTGACATTCCACGCTCCGATCCGTAGAACGCCAGTTTTCTATCTCCCCCTAGGCTTAGAACTACTTAAACCTAACTAACCTAAGGACATCAAATCAAATGGTTCAAATGGCTCTGAGCACTATGGGACTTAACATCTTAGGTCATCAGTCCCCTAGAACTTAGAACTACTTAAACCTAACTAACCTAAGGACATCACACACATCCATGCCCGAGGCAGGATTCGAACCTGCGACCTTAGCAGCAGAGCGGTGCCGAACTGAAGCGATTATTAGGAGAATGCCACAACTGGAAGGCTCTCCAAAATATTCCCGGTGGGCATTCCCTCTGCCTCTCAGCCCCCCCCCCCTCCGCCCCCCGCCATTCTGCTTGGATATTTGGCTTGAAAGAACCTCCAGGTCTCAGACACTCCGCTCCACTTCTCGACGTAGAGAAAAATTTCAGATAATGCAGTCTCTTTTGCCGTATGTTCTCACTAAAAATCCTCTGCCATAATTCCAACCTACTGCGATATTTATCATAATACAATAAAGTTTGTTTTGCAACAGAAGCTATCCAACATTGAGGAGTATGGAGTGGAAGTTGTGAAAGAAAAAGGTCAGTCAGCCCACTGCTGAGTGTGAATCCCGTGCCTCCACTGAAGCCATGCGCGTGCATTTCAACTTCCACAAGCTCTTCAATGAGCCCCAGTAGTTCAACGCGTAAACAAGAATTGCTGTGTACAGCTTTGTACTCGTTGATAAAGAGAGGTGGGCCGCAGAGTGGTGCGTCAACTGTCGTCGTAGGGGGACTGGACAGGAACAGAAATGATTAGCAAACAAGTTAACAGAGTAAACGGAAGACTTACTTAACTTGTATTTTTCGAAGAGTACAAAGCCTTATTGCAGATAATGCAGCAAGAAGAGCCCAGCTCATACTCTTATCAACAAAGATGAGGCTCTTGGTATTAAAGCACGGACTATGGAGTCAGAGCCACGACTAGGCAGCGTTTGCGTAGTGTCCTGTAGCGAACTGGCTCTGAGTACGAGTGGGCCGTCTGTCTACCGCCAGCCGAGCTATACTGCGGCGGCAGAGCACGCCCGTGGTAGCGAGCTGCTGGAGGTGTGACTCAACAGGCGAGCTGCATTGGGTCAGCTGGATCCCACACAACCGCTATCGTCTGGTGGAAACTTCCAATTCCGCTGTTAACTTTGCCGCCCGTGGGGTGGTATCAGTACTTGATACCATAAGAACAGGCTGTCCCGTGAAATTACTGCCACACTTACATGGAATATTATAATCAAATGGGACTCGGAGCCGCCACAGTAGATTAGTGATCAGTGTGGCTGACTGCCATGCAGGCGACCCGCGTTCGATTCCCGGTACTGGCAGCGATTTTTCCATGGTGCGGGCTACTGGAACAGGGTGCACTCAGTCTTGTGATGCCAACTGAGGAGCCACTTGACCGAGTACTAGCCCTACCAAGTCTGCCAACCCGACAGTCGCCGAAAGAGAGGTATGCTGCCCTCACACCCCTTTATCCCACATGTCGATGACGCCCTTGGCTGAGCATGACACGGCGATCGGTTGGGCCCATCTGTTTCCAGAATGACGGCGATTTCTTTGAAACTCGGAGGCGATGACTATACGTCAAAGGACGAATCAAGTGATTTCTTAGGCAAACGAAGAACGGTTTTAATCTCAAGATTCGTCCGATTTTACCGTTCTTTTCAACCCTAAGAAACAACTTCAAAAATTAAGAAAAAATTGCTTTTTCTGGACACAGCCAAACGAATAGGCAGAACATCATGTTCGAGCAGACACAAATTCTAGTCCACACTTCGAACTACTGGGACTATGTCACCAAAGAGGTTTTGGAAATTAGAGTGGTGGTGTACAAATTTAATAGGGATACGGCTTTGGGCCCAGCCACTTCATAGCGAGAGACTGCATAGGAGTATGTCCTGTACTGTACAGGGTGTCCCTTTGTTTTGACCACCCCAAAACAGTTTTTTGTACAGAAGCAAAACAAAAACTACATCAAGCAAACGTTATTTAGCTGCCCGGAGGGCAGGGGGGGGGGGGGGGAGGTTATTAAATAGCTGCCTTTCTTGTCCATTTTTTCCTTACCTTCTTAAGCATAACGCCTTTTTTTAAAGTATCACTCTATATTTTTTACTCGATGAACTACCTCTTCTCGTCGTGTCCTGTTCAAAATCGTATCACAGTGCGCAGTTCATGTAAATATGACGTTACTAAACACTTAAAAACGTAACACAAAACTGACTGACTCTCCTGACCTAGCACACCGTGCAGGTACTGGGCTTACGTAACTTCTCCACTTGTTGAATTTGAAAGTAAACGCATGGAAACGCAAGGAAAATGCGCGCCCGTCATTAATTAAACGACGGAGGTATAAATCCTACATATCGTTTAAAAGTACTGCAGTATTGTACTAAATGCACCTGTATTGTAAATAAAAAACCATTATTACAGTTACTGTTCTGCTAACTTAAATTCTCCATAGACGATTTCTACCATTTTTTTTCTGGTGCGCACTGTACTCACACAAACCCTCAACTGAAGACGCTTGACTGAGTGACTGGTGTGCAATTTCCGTAGATTTCCATTTTTCTACCGTCAACTCCAGCAAGTGAAGAATTTCGCTTGCCCCGCTACCGGCTCTGTGTGCTAGTTCAGTAGAGTCGTCAGTTTTGTGTAACGTTCTCTGTAACTGTATGTTTAATGAAAGATTCACAATGATACTTTTCTAAACAACTCTTTAGGGGAAGAAGTAAATCACCGAATAAAAGAATATAGGGTGCTATTTAAAAATGCACTGCTTTTAATACCTTTGTAATGAATAAAGTTCAAGAAAAACAGTTGTGTTGGTTAATGTCCCTCTGGCACCTAAACAACATCTGATTGATACAGTTTTTGTTTTGCTTCTGTAACAAGTTATTTGGGGTGGTCAAAATGAATGGGGCACCCTGTACATCGTGACAGAAACAAAGTCGCTGAGAGTAACGTTTCATCGTTGGCGGCAATGTAATTACTGAACGCTTTGAGCACTACTATGTCAGTTATATCTGTGTAATTTCTTTACTTCCTCGACTGCCAGTTGCTTCGCGAAGATAATGGTGGATATTGTCAAAATCTCGGATTTTCGTCGAAAAATTGACACAGTTGCACCTAGAACATTTAATACGACAAAGTTGTCGCGGAAGACTTCGTGATTACCTGTTTAGTTGCCTGTAGGAAGGTGGTGGGACAGAATGAAGGCGCGCATGTACTCGAGGCCATCGTCGTTCGTCGGAAAGATTTTGTGGCTCGACAGAGACCTCGTCTTCTTTATTAAAGCTTCAAGAATAGCCGCCATCAACGATACATTTACTTATTGAGAATATAGAAAAGAGGCCTGAGCTCTACTTAAAGGAAGATTTGGACGAGAGTAATAATTTTGCTCTTTCGCTAGTTCTGGAAAACGGAAATGCCGTGTGGCTAGGGCCTCCCGTCGGATAGACCGTTCGCTTGGTGCAAGTCTTTCGAGTGTACGCCGCTTCGGCGACTTGCGTGTCGATGGGGATGAAATGATGATGATGATAAGGATAACTCAACACCCAGTCCCTAAGCGGAGAAAATCTCCGACCCAGCCGGGAATCGAACCCGGGCCGCTAGGTATGACAGTCCGTTGTGCTGACCACTCAGCTACCAGGGGCGGACTCGCTAATCCTGATACTTATATTTCCCAAAGAGGACGAGAAATTTCAAACTACAATCGAAATATTTCAAATATTAAGAAGGATAAACGTAAACAAGAAAACTGCCTTAAAGCGAAATATCACAAACTGCTCTATCGAACATACACAACTCGCTGCATCATCTTCTGTGTATTAACAGTTACCCTACTTTGAACGCTCTCCAGCATCAACTCCGCAATCAGTGGAAAATTGGTCAACATCATATATAACGCATTTCAGCCGTTAGTCACAAAGTGTTATACTTGATTTGCCATGATTTGCAGTGTCTTTAATTAGTATAAAAAGTAATTAAAATCGTTGGAGATAAGTTTCATTTGTCTCAAAATAACATTTTATTTTGATGATAAAGAGAGCTGCCATGATGTGTCGCGACTCTAAAGGTTCGTATGGAACAATGGCTGAGTCTTTCATGAAAACTTGTATAAAACTTTAAAAACTTTTCTCGCGTCTTCTTCAGATTAAAATGAAATGTAATGATAATGGGATGTTCTGACGTTTTGTTTTATGTTCTAATATTGCAAAGAACAGGTGAATACGTTTCTGCATTACAATTTTAGTAGGTCATAGCTTGAGCAGAATGTACGCACACAGAAACTTGTTAAGATATTTCTACGAAAATGTTTTTTTTTTTTGCGTACTCTTCCAAATAAACAGTTTAGTCTAGTTGAAATCGGATGGATCTTCGATTTTAGCTCAATAGTTGAGTCGACGGAACTATCGGTGGAAACTGGATGGGGATGTGGGGAGTAAAATGGAGACGGATATAGGCGAAGAGCTGATAAGAGTGTGGTTTGGAGACCGGAATTATCATGCGAGATTTGTGAATATTTGGAGAAATAAAACAAGATGTAGCTGCTCTAGTGGTTGATTTTGGGGGCAATAGTATTGGAAACACTGCATGAGATAGGTTAGGAGAGAGAATAAACAAAGACGGGAGAAAGTGAAATGGGGCTGGTTTTGACGGTATGTGGTGAAATATCGAACAGGAAGCTAGTGTGATTTTTTGGAAGATGTGGGATCTCTCTAAGTGCGGGGGAGTTTGGAGAACGGATTGGTCACTACTTTTTTTTCAGTTTTACGTCAACAGGTTAGAAGTTGGTAAAAAACTTCGTCATACATTTATAGGAATAGGTGGAATGGTATAGGTTGCAAATTTTAGATGGGCACAGACATTTTAGGTTAGAACATTATTTCATGAACTGATGTGCGATGAAATGTGGACAAGTGGAGGGATTTTTATAATTTTGGATGAGATGGCCCTTGTAGATTAGTCAGTCGTGGCCTTCGGCCATCCTTCTCTATTTCGGGATTATGATCTGTCTAATGGTCTCGCTGTCGACTGTGAGTCAAATTACTAATATCTTAACTTTCCTAATCGCTATTTTTTTAAGCATAACATATTCTGAGTACGTCCAAAGCTTGTCAAGGAGGACTGACGATTAATGCTACCTAAAGATGGCAATCTACAGTAGTCACTGTTTTGACGACTGGCTCGGCAGTTTAGCAGTCCCAGACAACGACGCATTGGCGATGTAGAGAAACCACCAGAACTAAATCACACGTTGACTGTTTCGGCAACATAGTCCTCTTATCAGTACCACAATTCTTATGCAGAGTACTTGTAGACTTGCATCTTGCTAACAGAACGAAGATGGTGTACCATTGGCAAGCGAGCCACATACATGAAAGTGATTTTCCCTCTGATTGGAACGGCTTCACCGTCCCAACTATGTGGACTAGCCGCCGCTGTTGTGCCCGCAATAACGCCTGTGAGCTTGCGGTAAGCGAGGTCGCCGCTGACGCCTTGAACAAACCGGTTCACCTCTTACCCGTACATCGAAGTCTCCAGTTGGCAAACTGCTTTGCTTCTTCCACATGGGCTAATAAAACGGTGTACCGATTGCATCACTGTGCAGAACTTTCTACAGTAACAGTCGTTGTATTACCTTTAGTGAATTTTTTACTAATATTGCCATTACATTGCTTACGACACGTGTTACTAAGTGCGACCAGTATCTCAGTAGAGCGTAAGCCTACTTTCACCTCTTACCTTAAAGATAGAATGAAGCAGTTCGTATCGGCGACAGATCAGCAAGTAAACGTCGTATCGTAACTAGTCATGATGATTTCGTTTTCCTTTTTATTTTCTTTCGAAATACTGCAATTAATTCAATGACTCTCTGTGAGTTTGACCGCAATTGTAGTCTCATCTGACTCTTTCGAAGACGGGTCAGCTGTGAGTTCATTTCATAACTGCACCTAACTTTCGATGTATGAATCATTAAATATAACAAAATGTTCATGAGGAAAGAACGTACGAAATTTAGTAAAGATCTATCTATTTTTATCCTCTGGGTTATGCGCTCACTTTTTATCGTACATTTAATGGCTGTATTTTAATAAATAGCGGCCGTAGTGATCTAGCGGGTCGAGACTAGACTCTGTCCTGGGAAGTCCCGGGTTCAAGTCCGAAGAGCGGCGGGGAATTTTTTTGTTGCAGTCCTTCTAGGACCGCCCCAGGCCAACTCAACCTACTACTCAGTGAGTGCCGGTGATATTTCTCGAGGTTAAAGACAGCAGGGACGATGGACTTTCCACCCTCCTCCTCCTAGCGCAGCAGTGAGGAAACCCTGCACTCTACCTACAGTCAGGGCAGTAGACCAGTCGCGGGCTGTGCACCACAGGCATTTTTACGTTCAATAGACTAGTGTCACAGCCATAGCATGAAACTTATTATTGTCATATTGTCCAGACAGGCGGGAAGCTGACGTGCAGAGAGGTGCCTCTTCTGGGTCAGCCCTTCAATCCGTGGTGCTTTGCGAGGAACACAGCCTTTCTATTGAAGACCTGCGGAGTAAATTCATTATAGGTTTTTGAAATATGAGCAATTAGATGACCAGGTGTTTATCACACATATCCGAGTATTTAGCCTTCTTGTGGCACAGATCACTAAATAACACTGTGGAAGGAAGGAATCTTTCCTCTGCTGTGATCTGTACCCTGTTTTGAAACTTACTGCAGATTAAAACTGTGTACCAGACCGGGATTCGAACCCAGAATGTTATTTTTCGCCGGCTGGTGTGGTCGAGTGGTTCTAGGCGCTTCAGTCTGGAACCGCGCGACCGCTACGGTCGCAGGTTCGAATCCTGCCTGGGGCGTGGATGTGTGTGTGAGATCCTTAGGTTAGTTAGGTTTAAGTAGTTCTAAGTTCTAGGGGACTGATGACCTCAGCTGTTGAGTCCCATAGTGCTCAGAGCCATTTGAACCATTTTTTTGTTACTTTTAGGGGGCTTACCAACTGAGTCACCCAAATGGTTCAAATGGGCCTAAGCACCATGGGACTTAACATCTGAGGTCATCAGTCCCCTAGACTGAGAACTACTTAAACCTAACTAACCTAAGGACATCACACACATCCATGACCCAAGCAGAATTCGAACCTGCGACCGTAGCAGCAGCGCGGTTCCGGATTGAAGCGCCTAGAATCGCTCGGTCACATCTGTCGGCTGAATCACCCAAACCTAAGAGATGACCACTTACCAGCCCCACTTCCCCTCCCCCAAGCTTCACAGCTTCGCTTCTGCTAATACATCTCTCCTTCTTTCCAAACTGCTCTGTAACTCTCCTGCTTGTTTTGTGGGACAAGCATTCCTGGAAAGCAGCAGAGAGGTGCAGGAGTTGGACAAAAATGCGAGAAATGCATGCGTGAACATAAATGCGAATGTCAGCTCAGCATGCAGGTTACGCTGCCATATATGACCACAAAAGTCACCTGAAACTATCTGTCCACACAGTACTTTGGAAAACTATGAAGAAGGAAGATTTGAGTTTGTAGTGTAGTCAGCATCGACGTCACCAGTAACGAACAACCAATTCGGGAATGTCACGTCGTCATCGTCCTCAGTTTTCGATGGCATGGAGTACAACAGCTTACATAAAGTCATACTGATAATTTTTTGTTTGTTAAACGCAATCGTTACGTTTGTCTTCCGTAAATCCATATTCTTACCACTATTTTTATAGGTATCTGTAAATCATACAACTACAGATAGGACAAAAGTGTTCACTTTTGATTGTCAGGCATTGCCTTGAAATAATAAATACAACTTTTCCTGCTAGAATTTTTATTTTTGACCTACCCTAAATTTCTGTAATATCTTCAATGTCTTGACAGGTTGGAGTTAACATATCTCAATTCCCATGGAAAACATAAGTGAATTTTGTGAGGCCCGCGCGCACGCGCGCGCGCGCGCGCGCGCGCGTTTGTGTGTGTGTGTGTGTGTGTGTGTGTGTGTGTGTGTGTGCGCGCGCGCGAGAAATGTCTGATATTACAGGGTGTGCCACAAATACCCTTACAACATTTGCACGTGGGTTACACTAGAACATTAAAAATATTCAAACTTAAGGCTCAAAGTCCTTTGACTAATTGGAAGTTTACATTCACCTTGTTTCCTACAACTGAAGCTCATAAACAATAACTAAAATTAATTGTCTTAGTTACAGCAATTTTGTTGGGTGAATGAAAATTCTCGTGGTACATTTTAGGCTAGAGACTAGCAGGTGTCCGCCCCCAGTAGCTGAGTGCTCAGTGCGACAGACTGTCAATCCTAAGGGTCAGGGTTCGATTCCCGGCAGGGTCGGAGATTTTCTCCTCTTAGGGTCTGGGTGTTGTGTTGTCCTAATCAACATCATCGCTTAATGCCCATCGACGCGCAAGTCGTCGAAGTGGCGTCAAATAGAAAGACTTGCACCCAGCGAACGGTCTACCCGACGGGAGGCCCTAGTCACACGACATTTACATTTACTAGCAGGTGTCCTCCTCTAGCTGCCTCAGTGTCACGGGAAATATCGCATCTAGAACAATATGATTGAGATATTCTGGAGCTGCATCACGCGTAAACCACATGCTTATCCCTTATTTGCAAATGCACGTCCTGTAATAAGTCTGAAAAGTGTACTGAATAGAGACCTTGTAATCAGCACTTAAAAGACGTGCTTGGAGAACATGTGGGTCTACCAATGACCTATAATTCTAGCTCACACATTATTTGAAACAGAAACGCGGCTGAAATTCCAAAGTTCTTCACAGTATGTCAAGGGGTGAGAACATGGGTGTAAATGTTTATGATTATTAAATAAACAGAAGAAAGATTCTACATCTACATTTACATGTCTACTCCGCAATTAACACTTAAGTGCCTGGCAGAGGGTTCATCGAATCGCTTTTAGACAATTTCTCTACTGATCCATTCTTGAACAGCGCATGGGTAATACGAATTTCTCCGTGCGAGCTCTAATTTCGATTGGGTTTGATTTGGGTGTAACGTCCCGTCGGCAATTATATTACTGCAGATGGAGTGGAACCTTGAACAACCTAACGAAAGCGAGCAATATCTAAGTGCACAAGGGGCATCGGGGCAATTAAATTCTTGCCTCCCAAATGAAACGCAATTTATGATTATGCGTCCTTCGCATACGGACGTTAAGATGGGAGGTCCCGATGGTGCTATTTTTTTCCTTCCATACTTATTCATGAGTATACTACGCGTAGCAAGTAAAAATTACAGTCACCCAAGGAAAAAAGATATACACTTCACCCTTCATGCCCGCCCGACTCTCCCCCCCCCCCCCCTCCCTCCTGCCTTCCACCCCTCTTTTGGAGCTGTACCTGGTCGGTGGTTTTGATTATGAGGTTTACAAACGGCTAAATCTCTGCTGCTTACTTCTCCTTTTTCATTTTTACTTGTTTCATAAGATCAAGGGTCACAAATCACTGTGCTTTGATGCTGTCATAATACAGTGTCATGTTGTATATGGGCTCTCTGGTATTATAAGTTTCATTCGCTGTTACAAAAACCGCAGGTTTGTTTGTCCACTGATTTGCTTTAGTTCATTACGACGAGAAAATGAACTTTCTTGTGCATTCTTGTTGCAGAGGCAGTCGCCATGAAGCGGACTGCCGTCTTGGTTCTGGTCCTGCTAGCAGTGGTCGCGCATGCACAGAGATCGTCATCGGTGAGTACTGCTCAAGGTTCATCATATCCGTACTTCAGATTGATTTTGCACAGGGCATAGCTATCGGCGGAGGTCGACTGGCGCCATCTGTAATGTATGAGAACTTGGCTGAATTAAGAGCCGCTAGCTCGTTGGCTAACTGAAACAGTGCCAGTGAAATGTAAAAGTACTTTATCTTTCTTTTCGGTACAGTGCGCACTTATAAACACTGCACTCTGTTCTAACAGGCTGCTTATACACTCCTGGAAATTGAAATAAGAACACCGTGAATTCATTGTCCCAGGAAGGGGAAACTTTATTGAGACATTCCTGGGGTCAGATACATCACATGATCACACTGACAGAACCACAGGCACATAGACACAGGCAACAGAGCATGCACAATGTCGGCACTAGTACAGTGTATATCCACCTTTCGCAGCAATGCAGGCTGCTATTCTCCCATGGAGACGATCGTAGAGATGCTGGATGTAGTCCTGTGGAACAGCTTGCCATGCCATTTCCACCTGGCGCCTCAGTTGGACCAGCGTTCGTGCTGGACGTGCACACCGCGTGAGACGACGCTTCATCCAGTCCCAAACATGCTCAATGGGGGACAGATCCGGAGATCTTGCTGGCCAGGGTAGTTGACTTACACCTTCTAGAGCACGTTGGGTGGCACGGGATACATGCGGACGTGCATTGTCCTGTTGGAACAGCAAGTTCCCTTGCCGGTCTAGGAATGGTAGAACGATGGGTTCGATGACGGTTTGGATGTACCGTGCACTATTCAGTGTCCCCTCGACGATCACCAGTGGTGTACGGCCAGTGTAGGAGATCGCTCCCCACACCATGATGCCGGGTGTTGGCCCTGTGTGCCTCGGTCGTATGCAGTCCTGATTGTGGCGCTCACGTGCACGGCGCCAAACACGCATACGACCATCATTGGCACCAAGGCAGAAGCGACTCTCATCGCTGAAGACGACAAGTCTCCATTCGTCCCTCCATTCACGCCTGTCGCGACACCACTGGAGGCGGGCTGCACGATGTTGGGGCGTGAGCGGAAGACAGCCTAACGGTGTGCGGGACCGTAGCCCAGCTTCATGGAGACGGTTGCGAATGGTTCTCGCCGATACCCCAGGAGCAACAGTGTCCCTAATTTGCTGGGAAGTGGCGGTGCGGTCCCCTACGGCACTGCGTAGGATCCTACGGTCTTGGCGTGCATCCGTGCGTCGCTGCGGTCCGGTCCCAGGTCGACGGGCACGTGCACCTTCCGCCGACCACTGGCGACAACATCGATGTACTGTGGAGACGTCACGCCCCACGTGTTGAGCAATTCGGCGGTACGTCCACCCGGCCTCCCGCATGCCCACTATACGCCCTCGCTCAAAGTCCGTCAACTGCACATACGGTTCACGTCCACGCTGTCGCGGCATGCTACCAGTGTTAAAGACTGCGATGGAGCTCCGTATGCCACGGCAAACTGGCTGACACTGACGGCGGCGGTGCACAAATGCTGCGCAGCTAGCGCCATTCGACGGCCAACACCGCGGTTCCTGGTGTGTCCGCTGTGCCGTGCGTGTGATCATTGCTTGTACAGCCCTCTCGCAGTGTCCGGAGCAAGTATGGTGGGTCTGACACACCGGTGTCAATGTGTTCTTTTTTCCATTTCCAGGAGTGTAGTTGCGGACGCTATTAATTCCTACATCTGGCCTGCAGGTTGGGTCAGTAGCTCGTAAACTGCCAAGAACGAGACTGACCTTCATTCCTGCGCGGTTTTTGAAGATACGTTATCATCATCCGCTTCATCAAACAGCTGTGTCGAAAGTTTGTAGCAGATTAAATACGTGGGCCCAACTGGAGGTCAACTCCTTGTGTTAGGAAGTTTTATTACAATGTTTACTCATTGCAGACTTAAAGAATAATTCTGTACATTGCATAGATAGATGATAAATCGTTGTCTGCTGAATACTTCCTCTCACAGGTGATAACGCAATAGAGACTGCGCAAGAGCCTGTGTGAAGTGTGGGAAGTTCTGGCAGACTGAAGCTTTGGAGGAGCCGTGAATCGTGCTCCGCTGGCATAGTTGGCAAAAATCTTGCCACCATGGCGTAGTGATCCAAGTTCGAATACGCACATGTTTTTGGCTTCAGGACTGTTATTGACGGAGTGCTTCCACTCTAAAGAAGAAATTTCCATCGTGAAACAACTGCATCGTATGCTAAAAATGACTAATTACCTTTTATTATCGAACTAGCTTTCTTCCATTGGCTTCGTACAGCTATACATGTGTCATATATATTTCACAAACATTTCTACATTTAACACATTTCAGACATATTTTTCGACATGTTTCGTATGTATCTGAAGCCGATGTTGTCCTTGATAACCTGTTTCTGTTTCATCAAAATAGTTTCACTTTTTTTCTTTCCAATGAATCTAATCGACAGACTTAAGTTTCGTTTGAGACATACTGCCGACAGTGCCTGATTGTCATTTCGAAAAAAAAAGGACTGTTGTTGTCAACGGTCTCCTTCTGTGATGTTTTACAAAAATGGTTCAAATGGCTCTGAGCACTATGGGACTTAACTGCTGTGGTCATCAGTCCCCTAGAACTTAGAACTGCTTAAACCTAACTAACCTAAGGACATCACACACATACATGCCCGAGGCAGGATTCGAACCTGCCACCGTAGTGGTCACGCGGTTCCAGACTGTAGCGCCTAGAACCGCTCGGCCACTCCGGCCGGCGATGTTTTACACCATGCGACGCTAGAGAGGAGGGGAAATGTTTTACTCGTAGTGGTATTGAGCCGTTTCGCATTACCTTTGACCCGCAGACACGCTGACAAAATTATTGGCTAGCTGCTGCGTTAATTCTCGTAATCTGGTTGACATACAGAAGAAGAGAGGTAAGGTACATACTGCGCTTGAAGCATATTCCAAGTCAGCTGAATACAGCGAAAAAATCAACAGGTCGTTTCCAAATAATTTTGACATTTCCATCTCTAGGGGCAGTAGGGATATCTTACTCCCACAGTACTTCTATACAAATAATGAGCGTTGAGTGTACCAAATTTGGTTGGAACTGCTGCATGCGTTCTCGAGTTATGATTTTATGTCGCATGTTTTCAGTTCCACGCTCAGTCAATGGGATGCTGATACGAGTGTTAAGTTTGGTAAGTCTTGCTTCAAGCGTTACACTGTTGATACATCATTTTGTTTGCAACACCCCCCCCCCTCCCCCCAGGGCTGAAATGGCATCAGGACTATCGCCAACGAGCCTAGCGATCAAGCTCGGTACTAATACCGGTCTTTATCGGATATTTTTATATATTTGTTCCTGCTTCTCACCCCAATCCCACCCCTAGAGGTGGTAGAGATATGTTTATTGGTTGAAATGGCTCTGAGCACTATGGGACTTAACTTCTGTGGTCATCGGTCCACTAGAACTTAGAACTACTTAAACCTAACTAACCTAAGGACATCACACACATCCATGCCCGAGGCAGGATTCGAACCTGCGACCGTAGCCGTCGCGCGGTTCCAGACTGTAGCGCCTAGAACCGCTCGGCTACACCGGCCGGCGGTATGTTTATTCCCACAGCATTTTCATGAGTCATGTATATAGAAAATTTGATTCAAATTGCTCTAGGCGTTGCTGAATTATTCTTCTATATCATGCCTTTCTCAGCTCCATTCCACCCTACGTGAGATGTAGGAGATTCTTATCCTCACAGTACTTCTTTCCAGATAGATATAAGTGCTTTTAGATCATCGTCGGGTGACCTGAGCACTCCGTCTTCAGGCCACGAGTGGCCTACCGGGACCATCCGACCGCCGTGTCATCCTCAGTGAGGATGCGGATAGGAGGGGCATGTGGTGAGCACACCGCTCTCCCGGTCATTATGATGGTATTCTTGACCGAAGCCGCTACTATTCGGTCGAATAGCTCCTCAATTGGCTTCACGAGGCTGAGTGCACCCCGAAAAATGGCAACAGCGCATGGCGGCTGGAGGGTCACCCATCCAAGTGCCGGCCACGCCCAACAGCGCCTAACTTCGGTGATCTCACGGGAACCGGAGTATCCACTGCGGCAAGGCCGTTGCCTCAGGTCACCTGAGGTGGTTCATAATAGACGACTACTACTGGACCAGAATGGACTTTGTTAACTTTTCAGCTTAAATATTTTCGACTATACCTATAGCTGAATACTACTCGAGCTGCTACCGAAAGAGACGTCGAACGCATAAAAAGAAGGGTAGCACAAATGAAGACAGGGTTGTTTAGAAAATCGGTCGAGTGTCACAGAAAAATATTTTCCATATAGACCTTGCCTACTTGTATGGGATTTAGAGTGGCGTCCCGTGTTCTGCCGTGAAGCTTCTCAGCGAGTTGCGGAGTGATATAAAGCAAAAAATTGAGAATACCTATAAATTAAAGAGACGTGAGACATTCCTACCTGACTACTCAGATTGAAAGATTGAAAACTTCTTTTAACTAGGTGCCAAGAAGATAATGCTCATTGCAAATAAATCTCTACTTTTATGGTACACAGATAATGCTATTCTATAGTGAATATTACTGCACATGTTACCATAATAACAGCAGTATTAAGAGATCGGGGGCATTATTGCCATGAATGCTAGCGAATTTATTATTTATTTTACTATGTTAAATTCAGGTTTATTAAGCAAAAATGACCTACACTAGCTAAAATATAGTTAATTACTAATGTACTTTCTAACATCTACCATATTTGATTAATATTTTCTTTGGTCGTACCACATTCTCAAAGTTATTCCTCACAAAGAGGTGCGCGAAACATATAAAAATTCGCACATATCACGCCTGCAATGATTATCACGATAGCAATAATAAGACCTCGAAGCGGTATTAAAGAGTTATCCTTGTACTCCGTCCATCAGTAGAAAGGAAAGAAACTTCAGTGTACAGAACAATAAAAAATACCTCTCGCTACGAAAGTTTCTGTGATTTTTATATACGAGGGTTGGAACTTAAGTAGTGGCAACTATTTATTCACAACCGATACAAAAGAGTTACGTGTTTGCACCTGTTACTGTCCTTCAAAGTAGTCACCAGCGTTGTGTAGAACCCGTTGCCAGCGATGTGGAAGGCGTAGTACACCGTTAGCAGAGTCTGTTCTGTTAATGGTGCGAATGGAGCGGTCTATTGCCTGTCGAATCTCTGGAACAGTTTTGAAGCAAATGCCACGAGGTGGTTCCTTCATCTTCGGAATCAAATCAAGGTCACAAGGACTTAAGTCCGGGGAGTATGGTGAATGGTACAGTACCGACCAGTCCCATCGACCGAACAGAGCAGCCACAGCTTGCGCTTTATGCGCCCGCGCATTGTCGTGCAAAATGATGGGTGGGTTGCGCAGAAACTGTCGCGGCTTCTTTCGCAAAGTTGGTCGCAGGTGATTCTCCAAAAACGAACAGTAATACTGCACATTGGCGGTGCCGCGGAGGAACGTAATGCGTTAGGATAACACCATCACAGTCGTACACGAGAATCACCATAACTTTCTCCATACTGGAGCTCTGACGCACTTTCGACTTTCGCGGCGACCCATAATGACGCCATTCGTTGGATTGGCGTTTCAGTTTTGGCTCGTACGATGTGGCCCATGTCTCATACATTGTTACGCTACGGCGTAAGAAAGCCTCTCCTTCGCGCACATAGCGCTCAAAGTGCGTCTGAGCAGTGTTGTAACGCATCCATTTCTGCATTTCTGTCGAGTCATGCGGAACCCATCGTCATGCAATTTTTCGCATTCCTAGGCGTTCCTTCAGGATACGAAGCACAGTCGTATGCGCTAATCCGGTTTCGTGGGCGAGCTCACGAATCGTATGGCGTCGATCACTGTCCACTAACGCGGCAACAGCATGCACTACTTCTTCAGAGACGCTAGGACGACCTGCCCGACGCATGTCTGCCAAAGTTTGCCGACTTCTTTGAAGGCTTTTACCCAACGTGCCACTGTTCTGTACGGCAATGCCGATTCCCCACACGCCTCTTGAAGACCTTGATGACACTGTCGTGCTGTACGACCTTTGACACATTCAATGTTGATCCAACTCCGTTGTTCCTGTTTCGAAAGCATAATGACACCGTTACGTTAGACCGCTCGCTCACAAGTTACTGTGTTTCCTTCGACTGTGCGCACGCCGGTGACGT
The DNA here is from genome assembly GCF_021461395.2 of Schistocerca americana. Lineage (NCBI taxonomy): Eukaryota > Metazoa > Arthropoda > Insecta > Orthoptera > Acrididae > Schistocerca > Schistocerca americana. The sequence goes on along the minus strand of NC_060121.1, from coordinate 359,758,071 downwards.
GGGATGGCATTTGCTCGGAGGTAAGATAGATATGTCAACAACGTGTGCTATCAGCGACAATAGTAGATTCCATTCATAGTGTCTACACAGCAGTGTTGCCACTATTTAAGTTCCAAACTACGTAGTAAGTATCAGATATTCTGAAATAGCTGGTTCCAATTTTTTGTATCCGTTTCTATGATGCTAGCACATTAGTAGTACAGTCCCATTAGGAAGCTGATAACGTAACTAATGAGGAGGTACTGAATAGAATTTGGGAGAAAATAAATTTGTGGCACAACCTGACTATAAGAAGTTATCGGTTGGTGGGACACATTCTGAGACATCAAGGAGTCACCAATTTAATACTGGAGGGAAAGGGGGGGGGGTCAAAAATTGTAGGTGGAGACCAAGAAATGAATAAAGTAAGCAGTTTCAGGAGGACGTAGGTTGCAATAATTGATGAAGAGGCTAGCACGGGAGAGCTGCAACAAAATATTTTCGGACTGAAGACCCTAACAACAACAACAGGAATCTCATTATTACGTTCATTTCTACTAAAAGTAAGTACTTGCTCGGAATAAATATACTTACGCACAAAATACTTCCGATACGCCATAATAGAGAACTTTATAAGATTAAATGTAACAAATTTGTTGGTATATTTGCTAAGTTGACGAATAATGTTACGTCAATAATCGTCACATTTCTTGCACTAGAAAACAAGTTCTTGTCAGAACAGCAGTGAAGTGTTTCACAGCACTTATCTAACGAAACACGACGTGTGAAAACCAGGAAATTAAAAGATCTCGAAGCGAATATGTACTGAATTTTTGTAAGTGAAGTGGATGTGTGCCCTCTAACCTATGACTATATGAAAGAAAAAGCAGATTTTGGCACGACGGACGAGTAACAGCAGGTAACATTTCATCCACGTACAAATTATAGTGTGAACGGTTTCGAATCTATCGTATCACATGTCGAAACAAAACCGTGTTATTCTATTAAAAAATCCACCGGAGGGTCCTTTAATATATAAGACGAAAACGTCTGGAACGTAAATAAGTATTAAATTACAATAAGAATGGCGTTTGAATTTTCAAAACAAACAGATTAAATTTGTTGGATGAGACAAAAGTAACGCTTTACGTCTGGGAGCATAGCACTGAGTGTGTGCAACCTACATGGAAACAACTTTGTGGAGGCAGAAGAGAGCAGTAATGTTAGAAGGGACGGGCTGTCGTGTACGCGATGCAAGCTGCACTGGCCACGCCGTGGTGCGTCGGCTCCGATGTCGAAGTTACGTGATGGGCGAGAGTCGACTTGAAACCGTGCACTACACCACTTTCACTTCCGGCGAGATGGTTCAGCGTTACGAGGTATGTAGCTTACTGTGCTCAGAGCGAGCAACAGCCGAAGTATTCATCTTGACTTTCAGGATGTAAGTCACTTGTCATCACTCCGGCGGTACTTGGTTCTCCACAGTACCACTATCAATGATAAATGTTACGTCATTACGATGTTTACTGAGTGGTTCACAATGGTGATTATTCAAAAGAACGACGAAAATCAGAAACTTACGCAAGGAATATACGTAATCCCAAAAACTAGAGCGAAGGTGTTAATAAGACTGGCATTACTTGACAGTAGCCTGGGTGAGTTCAGTGTGCTTTGTAGTCGATTGATATTTCCAGTGTTGTATTTCACGAGGTACTTTCTTTACAGTTATATCACCTGAATGAAACTTTGCGGATGCTACCCGTGGAAAGCGTTGTGCATCGTGCAAAGTCGCCTTTCCTGTAGACTGCGACAGAACGCTCGACAAGATAGCGCCAGAGACCATCATGTGCCTGGTGGTCAAGGTAATGTACTCGTGTGATGGATGAGTTGTGGATCTAGTCGGGTTGGCCATTCTGAATTAGGTTTTCCTGGGTTGCCTTACTTCCAGCGAGTGCCTTAGTGGGACTGGAATTGATGAAGTTGTACCGTTCTAATTCATTATAAACACCGAGAGTTACAAAATGGACTGTCTTCTTCTAGCTAACCGCCAGTAATGGCTGAAACAGGTGCAGCAAAAAAATCTGAATAAATAATATACACTCCTGGAAATGGAAAAAAGAACACATTGACACCGGTGTGTCAGACCCACCATACTTGCTCCGGACACTGCGAGAGGGCTGTACAAGCAGTGATCACACGCACGGCACAGCGGACACACCAGGAACCGCGGTGTTGGCCGTCGAATGGCGCTAGCTGCGCAGCATTTGTGCACCGCCGCCGTCAGTGTCAGCCAGTTTGCCGTGGCATACGGAGCTCCATCGCAGTCTTTAACACTGGTAGCATGCCGCGACAGCGTGGACGTGAACCGTATGTGCAGTTGACGGACTTTGAGCGAGGGCGTATAGTGGGCATGCGGGAGGCCGGGTGGACGTACCGCCGAATTGCTCAACACGTGGGGCGTGACGTCTCCACAGTACATCGATGTTGTCGCCAGTGGTCGGCGGAAGGTGCACGTGCCCGTCGACCTGGGACCGGACCGCAGCGACGCACGGATGCACGCCAAGACCGTAGGATCCTACGCAGTGCCGTAGGGGACCGCACCGCCACTTCCCAGGTAATTAGGGACACTGTTGCTCCTGGGGTATCGGCGAGGACCATTCGCAACCGTCTCCATGAAGCTGGGCTACGGTCCCGCACACCGTTAGGCCGTCTTCCGCTCACGCCCCAACATCGTGCAGCCCGCCGCCAGTGGTGTCGCGACAGGCGTGAATGGAGGGACGAATGGAGACGTGTCGTCTTCAGCGATGAGAGTCGCTTCTGCCTTGGTGCCAATGATGGTCGTATGCGTGTTTGGCACCATGCAGGTGAGCGCCACAATCAGGACTGCATACGACCGAGGCACACAGGGCCAACACCCGGCATCATGGTGTGGGGAGCGATCTCCTACACTGGCCGTACACCACTGGTGATCGTCGAGGGGACACTGAATAGTGCACGGTACATCCAAACCGTCATCGAACCCATCGTTCTACCATTCCTAGACCGGCAAGGGAACTTGCTGTTCCAACAGGACAATGCACGTCCGCATGTATCCCGTGCCACCCAACGTGCTCTAGAAGGTGTAAGTCAACTACCCTGGCCAGCAAGATCTCCGAATCTGTCCCCCATTGAGCATGTTTGGGACTGGACGAAGCGTCGTCTCACGCGGTCTGCACGTCCAGCACGAACGCTGGTCCAACTGAGGCGCCAGGTGGAAATGGCATGGCAAGCCGTTCCACAGGACTACATCCAGCATCTCTACGATCGTCTCCATGGGAGAATAGCAGCCTACATTGCTGCGAAAGGTGGATATACACTGTACTAGTGCCGACATTGTGCATGCTCTGTTGCCTATGTCTATATGCCTGTGGTTCTGTCAGTGTGATCATGTGATGTATCTGACCCCAGGAATGTGTCAATAAAGTTTCCCCTTCCTGGGACAATGAATTCACGGTGTTCTTATTTCAATTTCCAGGAGTGTAATTAATACAAGAAGCTTTGGTCGATACTTAGGTGTCAAAAATGAGCCCAATTATCCAAACGACGTTGCAAAGCATCTGGCCTAGATGAACGCACTGATTCAGTTGGGAAGGGCATTATAAAGTCGTTGTATTCTCTCCTGCGGCAGGATGGCTCGCAGCTGTTGTAAATGGTCTTCGATATCCTGGACACGGGGACTGGGGCTATTCTGGATACTGGCAGTGGTACAGAAATGACATCCGAGTTGGTCCAACACTCCTGTGTGGGTGACAGATCTGAGGATCGTGCTGGCTACGGGAGTACTCCAACATCATATAGAAAGTTCGTAGTGACAAGTGTAGACGAGCGTTGTGCTGTTGAAAAATGGCTCCAAACTACCATCGAATGAGAGGTAGCTAAAGAGGACACGGGGTGAGCGTGTCGCACCGCTGTGCCGTCAGACTTCCCTCACTCACTACCAACCCTGACTTGAAGTAATACCAGATGGCTCCCCACACCATTATGCCTCACTAAAACATTGGAAGAATGGCATCTATCCCCAGATTGCCGCAAGGGCAGAGCAAAACTTCAATTCATCGCTAAACACAATGCGACGCCGTTCATCATCAGTCCTTGCTTCTCGGTCACTGCACCGCTCCACATGCAGTCGTCTGTGTTGTTTTGTGAGAATCGGGACGGTGTTTTCCGAGTCCTGCTGCTGCCAGTTTCCGACCAATGTTACACGATGACGAAGATTGTTGTGGGCAGTCTAGACGTGTCCGACCGGAATCTTGATGACGAGGATGTCTGCCCTCACCTTCCCATGTGGTCCAACATCCGACCAATGTCACATACGAATGGGTTGGGTTGTTTGGGTGAAGAGACCAAACAGCGAGGTCATCGGTCCACATACGAATGCCCCACGGGTCTAGATACGGCAGGATTCGATCAGCCGGCCAAATGGAGACGCACAATGAGGTGACTTTCAAATTCTGTCAATTGCTGAGAACGCTGTCTCACACGAGTACGCGGCATCTTCACAGTGATCACTCAACATCTGACGCTCTCCACGCTTTTATGTACTCTACCAGGCCTGGTATCAACACGAAACACGAACAACAGTAATGCACTCTGATGGCCATTCCACCTGGCACAAAGAATCACAACTCCATTCATTAACATACCTGCCGGCGACGTTTTTGTGTACGACGTTGCACTGACATCCGAGCATGTCTTCAAGTTGCTTCACTTTTTTGTCAGGTAGTATATATTAAATTTTAACACATTACTTACGTTCAGAAAGTCTTTTCTTGTTATTGCGAGTTTGTATTTTATATCCCTTGCACTTCAACCATCGTCCTTTTTTTTCCTGCAAAAGAAAGTCAACGCCTGTGAAGTTTGGAGGCCGCGCGGAGTGGCCGCGCGGGTAGAGGCGCCATGTCACTGAGTGCGCGGCCCCTCCCGCCGGAGGTTCGAGTCCTCCTTCGGTCATGGGTGTACGTGTTCTTCTTAGCATAGGTTAGTTTAAGTAGTGTGTCAGTGTAGGGACCGATGACTTCTTCAGTTTGATCCCTTAAGAACTCACACACATTTGAACATTTTGTGAAGTTTGGAAAGTAGCTGAGAGGTACTGGCGGAGGTAAAGACGTGAGGGTTGGATAGCTGATTTATTAAGAGTATTTACAACGAGAGGCAAGGTTCCGGGTTCGAAGCCCACTCCGGCAAACACTTTTAATCTACCAGGAAGTTTCAAAACAGCGCACACTCCACTGCATAGTGAGAGGATCAGTTGACGGTCTGCTCTTCTTTACATAAGATAAGAACTGACTTAGAAATATGAACATGTGTCGGGTGACCGTACCAGATAATCCCGCAACACGTGTTAGTGATGTTCCAGCGAGTAAAGTCCGCTGCAGTTTGCTGGGAATCAACAGAAACCAGTGGTGACGGACTCTGACGTCAAATGCACGCACGTCGTTCATCGATATTCGCCAGGCACCATTCCTCGCTTTCCTATCCGATTACGCTATCGCATGCTGATTCCTTGCCAAGTAGACTCACTGTCTGGCGACACTGGCTTCATTTTGCGTCTCGAATGCGTTTAAATCAAATTGCTTGCAGTCAACAGCAAATTTAGTACGTACAGCAGCCATGTATCGTGCATAAAACAGAGTGATTTTATAGTCGGATAACAGATGAAAAAGGCAGTAAACGAAACCAAACAGAGATGTGAGACGGAAACAAATTTCAAGGGGAGAAACAAAATTCTGAACTTTTAGCGATGAAACTGTGTTTCTGCCGGACAGAGCAAAGGACTTGAAAGATCAGTTGAATAGAATTGAAACTCTTTTGAAAAGAGATTGTAAGTAAACGTCAGCAGAAAAAAAGTAAACCAATTTAGTAGAATTAAATCAGGCGGTACTAAAAGAATTAGATTAGAAAATGAGATAGTGATAGTAGATGGAAGGTTTTACTTCTTGGGAACGAAAATAACTAGCGATAGCTGAAGTCAAGAGAGTACAAAATGCAGACTTCGAATCGCAAGCAAAACTCTTCTACAAAAGAGAAATATGTTAAAGCCTAAAGTAAATTTAAGTTTTATGAACACTTTTCGCAGTAATACGGAAGTGAAATGTGGGCGGTAAACAGTACAGACAAGAAGAGAATCGTGGTGCTACAGACTATTGCTGAAAATTAGATCGCTGGATCGGATAACTAGGGAAGAAGTACTCAATCGAGTCAGAAAGAAAAGAAATTTTTAACGCAATCTAGTAAAAGAAGAGATAGGTTGATAGGACACGTCCTGAGGTATCAAGGAATAGTTTGGTAATAGAGGAATATCTAAAGGGATTAAAATTGTAGACAGAAAGCAATGCTTGATTACAGTCAAGTACGTTCAAGAGGATGTAGGTTGCAGAAGTTATACAGGGATGAAGAGACTTACACAGGATAAACTGGCGTGGAGAGCTGCATCAAATCAGTTTTCTGACTGAACACCACAACAACATAAATGAGTTCAAACAAGAACCTAATAACATCTTCGGACGATATAAATGAAGTACGTAAGTAATCGTACAAAGCCAGAAAAAGCAGGAGGTTGACATTAAACTAGGAGCAGCGTTCAAATCAACTCAGATTCATACTTTCCGAGCGTCCCATAAATAAATGATGTCATTGTCATTACGACTCCTCTGACAGAACTCTGCAATAGCAGAAAAGTTGTAAGAGCGGTATCAATCACGCAAATACGTTGTGCTGATAATGAGTAAAATGCGAATCTCAGTGAATGTGTAGTGCTGCTAAAGTCTTGAGGAATTCAGTTTTTATAATTCTAGAAGAAACAAATTTCTTACAGCTGTATATGTAAATGTAAGCGTTTGCTAGAAAGCGTAACTGTAAATGAACATACGCGTTGATCAGCTAGACAGATAAAGTGTCAATCCTCTAAAAACGTTTGCAAACGGCTACAGTAGATTGTAAGTGATAAGTAAGAAAAGTTTACAAATAGAGTATAATTTAGGCCATTGGCGACGCGTCAGGAAACAAAAAATGGAACATTAAAGAGTATCTCAGTTGTTTTGAAAGATACTCTGTACTGACACTGTTTTAAAATCTTTGAACCCACAAAAATTTTCACGCCGTACATATTTATCTCTGTACTTGACAATGGCGTAACAGCCGAAAAACGATTCGTGAAATAATAAATATGGCAGAATATTATACCACTGCCGTGTGTTTTTACATTCATGGTGTATAAAATGTCCTACCAAGAACCAAAGGAACAATCAGTTAATGGAAATGTTTGCTATGTATTCGTGTTTTCTGAAATAGTCTACATCCTGGAGGATCTCCTCATTCTGGATCTATTGGAACGAAAAGTAAATCTAATCTAATCACTTGACGAGTCGGGAAGAATGACTGCTTGAATATCATTTTGCACGATATAATTAGTCGAATCGTGCCCTAGAAATTCCTACTGGTGTGATACGCAGGGAGTTGTATTATATTCCCGTGCCATCAATTAAAGTTGGTTCAAGAAACTTTCTAAATAGGCTTCGCCAGGATAGTTTGCATGTATATTGAAATGTCTGCCAGTTCTGTTTCCTCGGCATCTACCTATCTCTCGCCAATGAGCCAAACATAGTTGTGACCGTTCGTGCTGCCCTTTTTTGTATGTAGTGAGTTAGGGTAATTTTTACCTCTCAGAGTATCCTTGTACCACTTAATATTTTTGCTTCAAATGGCTGGCGTTCCACGTACTGCCATTATTTTAGTCTAAATGTAAAGCAGGTAATAAAACTGTTACTTTTCAAACAAAATAAGTAGGTGGAATATCAGCCATTTGAAAGACAAATAGTAAGTGGAGAGAAGATGCCCTGTCAGGCAAAAAATTATCCTGATTGACTGTACGTTCAATACCCCCTTTTAGTCCTATTTGGCACGGTTCCACATTCTTGATCTATTTTCTAGAATTAGTCGTACGAGTGTTCTGTAAGCACTCTCCTTTCCAGCGACACTGTATTTCTTAGAACTGATGACCTTAACAACAACACATCCCGATTTACATATTGTGTAGTTACCCTAAATCGCTTTACTCACAGACCAGGAAGATTTCCTGGAAAAGGAAACGACCGATTTTTGACCCTAATGCAAGCCTCTGCCGTGTTTAATAACCTCGTCCTTGACAGGACGTTAGAGCCTAGCCTTCCTTCATTCTTTTCTGATACTCTTCGTTGTGGTTAGCTGACGACATACAGGAAGGGGCTGCGGTGGGGGCGACGTACTTGCCTCCAGGGTGGCTAGTGGGCCCTAGGGAAGCAGCTGCGAGTTGCAGCGTGCCTTTCTCTTCCGGCCCGGCTGTGTTCCGTGTGCTGCTGCCGGGTACGAAACCCGTCCCCCGGCGCCGCGCCGGGCTAACGTTCTGCACGCTCCGCGCCCGCAGAGGAAAGCGAGAGGTATGCACGCCCGCCACCGCCATCTGTCATGGCTAGTGCCTGCGTCTCAGCCAGTCGCTAGCTGCATCACAGCACGTAGCTACCTAGATCACGTGCGTTTTGTTTCTGCTCATCAGTACAACTAGGAAGTTAACCCTTTGTGCGTCACATTTAGAAAAAAAATTGGGGAAAATTTTTGTGACGAATATTTACTGTATATGTTGCACATATGCCACATCCATTGAAAAAGTTCTTTTGGAGCTATTGGTTAATAAATAAAATAATGACATTACCATGAAATGAACACCCTTAGCTGCTTACAGGCGTTGACATACGTCAACAGGAACGGATGAAAATGTATGCCCCGACCGGGACTCGAACCCGGGATCTCCTGCTTACATGGCAGACGCTCTATCCATCTTTTTTTTAAAAAAAATCTCATTTTGCTCTATATTGGTCGATGAATTTGTTCGTGGCGGACGTCAGACGACAGCCGTTCAGGTTCTTTGTTGATCCGTTCACTCAGATTTTTTTATTACAGGGGGAAGCTAACCCTTTGACCGAGCGGGCTGAGCTACCGTGCCGGCATCCATCTGAGCCACCGAGGATACACAGGATAGCGCGGCTGCAGAGATTTATCTCTGGCATGCCTCCCGCGAAACCCACATTCTCAACGTATTGTCCCGCGCTACATTCGTAGTGCCCCCGCCCATTATACTCATTACCCGCGGCGCGTTGCCGATTCCCGTAAGAGTTCGGGCACTGTTTGTGCATTCGCACAGAAGAAGAAGATGATCAAGTGGCCGGTGAGCCTTAACTATATATGTACTAAGATGGTATCTGTTCTTTCGGACGTGTCCGAAAGAACAGATACCATCTTAGTATATATAAATAAAATAATGATTCCAAATGGCATCATTAGAAATTACATAATAATTACTCAAAAATGCATACATAACTGTGTTGTAAACTTACCGTATTTCTTTCCCTTGCCCTTGAGGAACTACGTAAAGTTGGTTCCATAACCAAGAATTCCACTATACACAGAATAAAACTAAACACAACAGTTATTGTTCACTCACAAATGCACTAGCACAGCTCACGACACTTCTCTGTTCTGCACTTCAAACAAACGGCGAGTCACGAAAGGAAACGAAACTGTCATCTGTTGGCCAAACTTGGAACTACGTGAAGCGATGCCAAACGGTATCATTGAAGCATTGGGAAGCTTGAAAAAGCCAGGAATACTTAATGATGCCATTTGGAATCGCAGACGCAGAAAGGGTTAAAGTGCTAAGGCATAAACATCTTCACTTTGTAAATGAATTCATTTAGTTCTCTCGTATTCAGGTCCAAAGTCTCAAAGTCAGAATCATTTTCCAGAATGCATTTTCACTCTGTAGCGTTTTCACTCTGCAGCGGAGTGTGCGCTGATCTGAAACTTCCTGGCAAATTACAACTGAGTGCTAAGCCGAGGCTCAAACCTGGGACCTTCGCCTTTTGCGGGTAATGTTCCACTGACTTAGCTATGCGAATAGCGCTCCTGACCCCCGCCAACAACCCTACTTTCGCCAGTACTTGGTCTAGTACCTTCCAAACCTCTCAGTTCTCCCGCATACCTAGCCCTAGCGGAACTAGGGACTAGCACTCATCGAAGAAATAATATTGCGGAGACATAGACAATGCCCCACGTTCGAGTCCCGGTCCGGCACACAGTTTTAATTTGCCAGGAAATTTCAAAAACATTTTGTCAACCACGGGCTCAATAATTTATTAGAACACATTAAATTACGAAAATGTGGGTGTTAGCTGCTACATTTGTTAAATGGTGACTAACAACAAGTGCTGAAACGAATTTGTCAGTAATGTTTAGACCATTGTAAAACGGTCGACCGATTTTTTTCCCTGTTTTTCTCTGTGGTTGAGGTGCGTGCCTACCACTTCACGCGAGTAAAGAGGAAGGCAGGTTAAGAATTTAACGTCCTGTCGACAACGAGGCAGTTAGAGACATGACAGAGCTCAGATTACGGAAGGAAGGGGAAGGAAATCGGCTGTAACAGTTTCAAAGAAACCACCCGGTATTTGCCTCAGGCGATTTAGGGAAATCGCGGAAAACCTGGAGTTGGGTGGGCGGATGTGGTATTTGAATCGTTGTCCTTCCGAATGTGAATCCTGTGTGCTAAACACTGCGACACTTCGCACGATACACCAATAACGAAACAACAATAAAAACCGTGGCTAAAAACTTGCATCAGAAAAAGAAGCGGAATTCTATCTGTCAGAAAGATAGCGACCAGTGTATTCCGGAATATGAAAGAGATTTTTTTCGCTATCTTGCAAGGAGGGAAACAACATCTGAAGCATCCTATGCGAGAGTCCTGGACTAGATAGCCGAAAAAATACACGAAAATTATCAGTTGCAAACGAATAAATCAGGACACTGTAGCCGCCCAGCATATTGCTTTTGCACAGTGGACTGTGAAATAATCGGAAAAGAAGGAAATGCAAGCGTTTGAGACGTGGTGTTTTAGAAGGGTGCTGAAAAATTAGTGGACTGATGAGAAATGGAGGGGTTCTCCGCAGAATCAGCGAGGAAAGGTATATTTGGAAAACATTTACTAGAAGAATTGACAGGTTGGTAGGAAAGTTCAACAGACGGAGCCGTGGAGGGCAAAAATTGTGGGGGAAGACACAGGCACGACTACATACAACAAATAATCGGAGATGCTACACTTGGATGTAAAGCTTGTCACAGTGGAATTTAGAAGACATGACAGAAAACTGTTCTACTTTGGCAGTGAGAGAACTTAGGTATGTAAAGTACGAACTGCTGGACCCTGGACTTTAGTTTTAGCACTCTCTAACATCAGAAGAAACTGGTGAGTATAAAAAATTTCCAGTCTAGTGATGATGTTATGGCAGCCAACGATTGGTGCTTTACAGGCCTTCTAGAATCGCATTTCAAGGACAAGTCCACACATTGCAAACACGTAGAATAACTTCCGGTGACATTGAAAAAATAGGTGAATTTTTTTTACTTAAAAATACAGTCGGTCATGGTCATAACGAGAAATTCTTATCTAGCCTTCTACCATGATATCGATGTCAGCCTCTGAAGATTATCGGTTGAATTTTTACATACGTTTGTTGGAATGATAGAGCTGTATGAACGGTGCACCCCTTAGATATTATCTCTCACTACTGTCCGACTGTTGATGTAGTGAAGTCGAGCAGTGCTACATCTGGTGGAGTGATGACTCACGGCCCGGGGGTAGCAGAGTACCAGGCGGGGTCTGTTCTCTCGCCGCGGTGTCCCCCAGCGTGGCTTCATTCCGACAGCGGTCTATCGATCGCGGATCGCACGTCGAGGCATTCCCAGCACGCGGCAGGCGCCAGACCAACCATGCGTGTGATGCAGGCGCGACGTCCCTCAACTATGCGACACTTCAGTACATCGTTTTGTTCTTTTGAACAATAGGTTGAAACTGAAGAGGATAAAATAAAAAGGAATGTATCATGAAATACAGGGTGAACACGAACTTCACCGACAAAATTTCTAAGGTTTTTCGTAACTGTGCAATATTATGCGATACTGCTAAAACAACAATTTATGTAATTTACAATTTACACAGTTTACGTAACTGAAGAACCTCCCCAAAGGCGTACCCTCGGCAACATCGGAAGTTACAATGAAACGAATACCCCTAGCTGCATATAGGCGTTGATATAAGTTAACAGGGACAGTTGAAAATGTGTGCCCCGACCGAGACTCGAACCCGGGATCTCCTGCTTACATGGCAGACGCTCAATCCATTTCTTTTTCTTAATCTCATTTTGTTCGCTTTCGTTCGTTGCATCTGTTCGGAGCGGACGTCGTAAGACACCCGTTCGTCGTTGATCGGTTAACTCAGTTTTTTTTTTTTAATTACAGAGGGTAACTAACCCTCTGACCGAACACGCTGAGCTGCCTTGCAGGCATTTTTGTTTTGTTCAATATTGTTCGTTGACTTTGTTCGGGCCGGACGTCCGATGACATCCGTTTAGGTTCTTCGTTAATCCGTTCACTCAGTTTTTTATTACAGAGAGTAGCTAACCCTCTGATCAAACACGCTGAGCTACCGCGCCGGCGTGTTCCCCGACCGGGACTCGAACCCGACAGCTCCTGCTTACATGGCAGACGCTCTATCCATATTTTTTGTTTTGTTTCTTTATTTTGTTCGGTGTTGTTCGTTGCGTTTGGTCTGGGCGGAAGTCACATGACATCCGTTCAGGTTGATCGTTGATTCCTTTACTCAGTTTTTTTTTATTACAGAGGGCCACCGCCTCTCTGACCGAACACGCTGAGCTACCGTGCCAGCGTCCATCTAAGCCACCGAGGACACAGAGGACGGTGCGACTGCAGGGACTTATCTCTGACACGCCTCCCGTGATACCCACATACCCCACTTATTGTCCCGCACTATATTCACAGTGCCCCTGCCCATTATACTCATTACTCGCGGCTTTTTGCCGATTCCCGTAAGAGTTCGGGCACTGTTTCTGCATCTGCACAGAAGAAGATGGTAAAATGGCCGATGAGCCTTCTATAAAGGTGGTATCTGTTCTTTCGGACATGTCCGAAAGAACAGATATCGTCATCACATAAACATCGGAAGTTACTGAATATTTCCTGGCGATTCATCCTTTTAATTCCAGAAGATTGCTCCACCTCGATATCATTGAACAGTGCTAAGATCTGGTAATGGTAAATCCAGACACAATCTTGCCAAATTGGGACTTCCAAAGAACCGACACAATTTAACTGCGTAGGAGAACAGACAGTGGGTGTCCTGTGCCACTGTCCGTGCTGCCCTGAATCGTACAGTGATGAGGAGCTAATGAGGGCCGAAGACAGTACGGTGCTCATTCTGGGCGAAGACTCGTCATCTCTGGATTTCGTTTGATTTCTTACCACCCTCCATGTGTACTGCACTGAAAATATCTGCAAAACAGTGCAAATGAGGACGGTATACGCTGTGTGTTTTGTTTGGAAACAAACTTATTCCATTAACTCCGATACTTGCTATTGACGACGGTAATGCCTATTTCACTTTCAATTTTCAAGCATGCATTCAATGCTGCTAGATTTTCTTTTTCTAGCAGTGTCAGTTGTACGTTAACGGCGGAACACAGCAGTTTTACTGCTGAAGAGGTGTCCGAGATGCACCTCGTGTACGGATAGAATGAATGCAATGGAAGGGACAGAGAGACAACGGTGCTATGCTGAGCTTCTCCCGCAGCGATTTATTAGTTTGTTGCGAGCCGACGGAGACCGAGAGGTCCTTAAACCAAAGTGCAAAACCACCCTGATTAATCTCAGAAACTTTGTCGGAGTTAGGGTTCACCCTTCAGAATATTGTCAATTTTGTGCACATAATTTTCAACTTCCTTCTATAGCGCCGCGCCTCAAATGCTTCAGTTCTCTTCTTTTCCGGTTTCCCCACTGTCCACGAGCCACTTCCATACAATGCTGTGCTTCAATCGTACATTCTCAGAAATTTATTCCTCAAGTCCGGCATTTGATACTAACAGACTTTTTTCAGCCAGGAATGTCGCCTATGCCTGTACTAGTCTGCTTTTTATGCCCTCCTTGCTTCGCTTGTTATGTGATATTTTAGATGAAAAGTAGCAGAATTTCTTCTCGTTGTCGCCCTCATCTCATGGACTAGTTAATAGCGTTGCTGCCTCTGCATCATGGGGCCCCGCGTTCGATTCCCGGTTGGGGATTTTCTCCGCCTGGGGACTGGGTGTTTGTCTTGTCCTCATAATTTCTTCTTCATTCTTGAAAGTGGCGAGACTGGACTGAGTAAAGATTGGAAATTTGTACGGGTGCTGATAACCGCGCAGTTGGGTGCCCCACAAACCAAACATCATCATCTTCGCATTAGCGATATTGTTATCATCATTTCTGATGTTAAGTTTATCGCTAAATGCATTTCTGCCACCCATGATTACATATGTCTTTCTTCAGTTTACTCTCAATCCATTGTATTTGTTCATTAGACTCTTTAATCTGTTCAAAAGATCCCATAATTGGACCTCACCGTCACTGATATAGGTAATACGCGTCGGGAATATGACAGGATTAGGAACTGTGGCTACTGATAAAGCCACATGTTGCCCTAAAGACGTACGTACGAGTATCTTACAAATATGTCTCACAAACTGACGTAAATTCAGCTGATAATGGAGGTGCCACACTCCGAAACACAGTGGAAAGAAAAATAAATTTTGACTGCGCTAGAAACACTTTACTATCATTCTTTTTTTGTTTTCTGTACCGAGCGAGGTGGCGCAGTGGTTAGCACACTGGACTCGCATCCTGATTTAGGTTTTTCATGATTTCCCTAAATCGCTTCAGGCAAATGCCGGGGTGGTCCCTTTGACAGGGCACGGCAGACTTCCTTGCCCGTCCTTCCCTAATCTGATGAGACCGATGACTTCGCTGTTTGGTCTCTCTCTCTCAAATCAAGCCAACCCCACCCTGTTTTCCGTCTTTCCCTTAGTTGCTTTAAATTCGTGGAGGTATGTTCTGTCCACGCAAACCCGCCAGATTAGCCGAGCGCGCTAACGCACTGCTTCCTGGACTCGGGTACGCGCGCCGGCCCCGGATCGAATCCGCCCAGCGGATTAACGACGAGGGCCGGTGTGCCGGCCAGTCGGGATGTGGTTTTTAGGCGGTTTTCCACATCCCCCTAGGTGAATACCGGACTGGTCCCCACGTCCCGCCTCAGTTACACGGCTCGCAGACGTCTGAACACTTTCGCACTCTTCCATGGATTACTCTAGTCGCAGACAGTTGGGGTTCACTAATTGCCACATCCGATTAACCATGCCGAGCCTGTGTATCCGCGGGAAAAACGGGACAAGCAAATGCAAAAAGCAAAACATGTTCCGTCTACGCAACAAACTGAAGGCAGTTTGTTTACTGCCATACACGTTTCGCTTCTTTTATTTAGGAAGCATCTTCAGTGGCGACATCCCGCGCTGTTAACTCATTATGTTGATGAGATAAAGGAAAGTGCAAGTCATCAACATAGTTGATCACATAATGGAAAGTCCAAGTGATCAACATGTGTTGAATACGTAATGGAAAGTGCAAATGATATATGCGATGTGACTGAAAAAACGTCAGAAATCGGCCGGCTGGAGCATGGAAACTAACGAACACATCTCCAAGACCACAGGCATAACAGCGCTGAAAATCGCCACTGAAGAAGTTTCCCAAATAAAAGAAGCTAACGAGTATGGCAATAAACAAACTGCCTTCAATTATGAAACTTCCTGGCAGATTAAAACTGTGTGCCGGACTGTGACTCGAACTCGGGACCTTTGCTTTCCCGGGGAAGTGCTTTACCATCTGAGCTACCCAAGGACGACTGACGCCCCGTCGATACAGCCTTACTTCTGCCAGTACCTAGTCTCCTACCTTCCAACTTTACGGAAGCTCTCCTGCGAAACTTGCAGTACTAGCACTCCTGAAAGGAGAGCTTTTGTAAAGTTTGGAAGGTAGGAGACGAGATACTGGCAGAAGTAAGGCTGTGTGGACGGGGCGTGAGTCGTGCTTGGGTAGCTCAGATGGTAGAGCACTTGCCCGCGAAAGGCAAAGGTCCCCAGTTCGAGTCTCGGTCCGGCACACAGTTTTAATCTGCCAGGAAGCTTCATAGCACCGCACACTCCGCTGCAGAGTGAAAATCTCATTCTGCCTTCAATTAGTTGCATAGACGGAACATACCTCCACGACTTCACTACCTTTTTTGGGGGGTGGGGTGGAGGGGGGGTTTGGTGGTCGCAATCATGAAGTCCAGGACCACACTCTAACCCCCCCCCCCCCCTTCCCCCGGCCATTCCCTCACCATGCTACCGCACTTCATACTGTACTCAGACCCCATCTATAATCTCGCTCTGCACAGAAGTAAAAGGCGGAACAGTGTGGCCGTCATTAGAAGTCATACATTTTGCTTTCAGACGTCTCTTAAGCAGGAGTGAGAGCATCTGAATGCGGCCGGGCTTCTAGCTCGGTTGCCGTGTCTAGCCGGTTCTAGCTGGGCTAGTCGGCGACGGCTCAGCCGCCACGGGTCCCGGGAGTGAGTCGCTCAGCCGTGTAGAAAGCGCTCGCCGCCTGGGCGTGGCCCGCGGGGTCGCCTAGCCTAGATGTGCTCGTGCCGGCCGCAGTGGCGCCGACCAGCGGGAAAAACAAAACGAGATCCACATTGGGCAACGCCGGCCGCCGTGCCCGCCGAGTGAAGCAACCGACCGCGTCAGCTGCGATCAAGGCGCCGCCGAGCCGAGACTGTCCCAGGCGAGCCGCAGTGTCCGACACTCTCGCACGTGGCTTGGACTCACTCACAGCTGCTCATCAGGAACCCACTTTTGACCCATCTCTTGAGTCAACTAGTTGAACTTCCCGTAAGTGCCAGAGTTCCAGAATCTCGGAGCGTCCAAAGTGTTTTACCAGTCGCTCTGATTTCTTCAATCGACAATGTCAAATCAGCTGCTGACTTTACTGTCCTAAGTGAAAGCGAGGAGTTCTTTTACTTCCTTGTGACAACAATCACAAAAGCGTTCTAAAATGTACACTACTGGCCATTAAAATTACTACACCGAGAAGAAATACAGATGTTAAACGGGTATTCATTGGAGAAATTTATTATACTAGAACTGACATGTGATTACATTTTCACGCAATGTGGGTGCATAGATCCTGAGAAACCAGTATTCAGAACAAACACCTCAGGCCGTAATAACGGCCTTGATACGACTGGGCATTGAGTCAAACAGAGCTTGGATGGCGTGTACAGGTACGTCTGCCCATGCAGTTTCAACATGATACCACAGTTCATCAAGAGTAGTGACTGGCATATTGTGACGAGCCAGTTGCTAGGCCACCATTGACCAGACGTTTTCAATTGGTGAGAGATCTGGAGAATGTGCTGACCAGGGCAGCAGTCGAACTTTTTCTGTATCCCTGAAGGCCCGCACAGGACCTGCAACATGCGCTCGTGCATTATCCTGCTGAAATGTAGGGTTTCGCAGGGATCGAATGAAGGGTAGAGGCACGGGTCGTAACACATCCGAAATGTAACGTCCACTGTTCAAAGTGCCGTCAATGCGAACAAGAGGTGACCGAGACGTGCAACCAATGGCACCCCACACCATAACGACGGGTGATACGCCAGTATGGCGATGACGAATACACGCTTCCAATGTGCGTTCACCGCGATGTCGCCAAGCACGGATGCGACCATCATAATGCTGTAAACAGTACCTGGATTCATCTGAAAAAATGACGTTTTGCCATTCGTGCACCCAGGTTCGTCGTTGAGTACACCATCGCAGGTGCTCCTGTCTGTGACGCAGCGTCAAGGGTAACCGCAGCCATGGTCTCCGAGCGGATAGTCCATGCTGCTGCAAACGTCGTCGAACTTTTCGTGGAGATGGTTGTCTTTCAAACGTCCCCATCTGTTGACTCAGGGATCGAGACGTGGGTGCACGATCCGTTACAGCCATTCGGATAAGATGCCTGTCATCTCGACTGCTAGTGATACGAGGCCGTTGGGATCCAGCACGGCGTTCCGTATTGCCCTCCTGAACCCACCGATTCCATATTCTGCTTACAGTCAGTGTATGTCGACCAACGCGAGCAGCAATGTCGCGATACGACAAACTGCAGTCGCGATAGGCTACAATCCGACCTTTATCAAAGTCGGAAACGTGATGGTACGCATTTCTCCTCCTTACACGAGGCATCACAACAACGTTTCACCAGGCAACGCCGGTCAACTGCTGTTTGTGTATGAGAAATCGGTTGGAAACTTTCCTCACGTCAGCACGTTGTAGGTGTCGCCACAGGCGCCAACCTTGTGTGAATGCTCTGAAAAGCTAATCATTTTCACATCACAACATCTTCTTCCTGTCGGTTAAATTTCGCGTATGTGGCACGTCATCTTCGTGGTGTAGCAATTTTAATGACCAGTAGTGTAGTTTACTGGTCAGCAATCATCATCAGAACGTCTTCTACAAGATGTGACGTATCAACAAACTTACGTTGACAGCGCAGTGGGAATGTTACGATACTGTTTGCAGCACGTGCATTTACATAGTATGATGACGATCACAGACAAGTCCACCGCTAATTGCATTTTGAAATGCTTTTGTGATTGTTGTCACAATGAAATAGAACAAGATTACTACTCAGTCACGTGATCTCCGTCGCCAATATTTCAATTTGTCAACGTGAGGCAGGGGTACTGGAACTGTTGACAGAGACATATCAAGGTGATGCTGCAGCCCTGGCAGAAGTCCCATAGCCTCTCACCGTCCTGCCACCTCCCACCTCCCCCCTCGAAAACTACCTGATTTCAGTTTTTTCCGCACATATTTAGCAAATTTTACAACCTGTAAGGAGACAAGTTTTTGCCACCATACATTCAATATTCTGTATATTCTATTTAATTTATATTTATATTACACTGAAGAGTCAAAGAAACTGGTACACCTGTCTAATATCGTGTAGGGCCTCCACGAGCACGCAGAAGTGACGAACACGACGTGGAATGGACTCGACTAATGTCTGAAGTAGTGCTGAAGGGAAGTGACACCATGAATCCTGCAGGGCTGTCCTTAAAACCCTAAGACTACGAAGGGATGGAGATCTCTCCTGAACAGCACGTTGTAACGCATCCCAGATACGCTCAATAATGTTCATGTCTCGGGAGTTTGGTGGCCAGCGAAAGTGTTTAAACTCAGGAGAGTGTTCCTGGAGCCTCTCTGTAGAAATTCTGGACGTGTGGGGTGTCCCACTGTCCTGCTGGAATTGCCCAAGTCCGTTGGAATACACAATGAACATGAATGGATGAATGTGATCAGACAGGATGCTTACGTACGTCTCACTTGTCACAGTTGTATCTAGACGCATCTGGGGTCCCGCATCACTCCAACAGCATACGCCCCACACCATTACTTGAACAGTCCCCTCGTGACATGCAGGGTCCATGGATTCATGAGATTGCCTCCATACCCGTACATGTCCATCCGCTCGATACAATTTGAAACGAGACTCGTCCGACCAGGCAACATGTTTGCAGTCATCAACAGTTCAATGTCGGTGTTGACGTGCCCAGGTGAGGCTTAAATGCCGGCCGCGGTGGCCGTGCGGTTCTAGGCACTTCAGTCCGGAACCGCGAGACTGCTACGGTCGCAGGTTCGAATCCTGCCTCGGGCATGGATGTGTGTGATGTCCTTAGGTTAGTTAGGTTTAAGTAGTTCTAAGCTCTAGGGGACTGATGACCTCAGATGTTGAGTCCCATAGTGCTCGGAGCCATTTGAACCATTTTTGAGGCGTAAAGCTTTGTGTCGTGCAGTCATCAATGATAAACGAGTGGGCCTTGGGCTCCGAAAACTCACATCGATGATGTTTCGTTGAATGGTTCGCACGCTGACACTTGTTGATGGCCCAGCATTGAAATCTGCAGCAATTTGCTGAAGGGTTGCATTTCTGTCACTTTCAACGATTCTCTTCAGTAGTCGTTGGTCCCATTCTTGTAGGATCTTTTTCCGACCGCAGCGATGTCGGAGATTTGATGTTTTACCGGATTTCTGATATTCACGGTACAGTCCTGAAATGGTCGAACGGGAAAATCTCCACTTTATCGCTATCTCGGAGATTCTATGTGCCATCGGTTGTGCGCCAATCTTGGTTCAAATGGCTCTAAGCACTATGGGATTTAACATCTGAGGTCATCAGTCCCCTAGACTTAGAACTACTTAAACCTAACTAACCTAAGGACGGCACACACATCCATACCCGAGGCAGGATTCGAACCTGCGACCGTAGCAGCAGCGTGGTTCCGGACTGAAACACATAGAACCGCTCGGCCACAGCGGCCGGCGCGCCGATCTTGATAACTAGTCATTTTAGCAGCAGTAACGGATGAAACTACTGCGCCCGACACTTATTTTCGTATATAGACGTTGCCGACCCCAGCGCCGTATTCTGCATGTTTACATGTCGCTCTGGTTGAATACGCAGCCGTATACCAATCGCTTTGGTGCTTCAGTGCAGATCATTGTTTGTAATGCACAACTGGATTACTGATCATTTCATTGACTAATACTAGCTAGCACTATGGTCTAAGAATTTCTGTTGTAATGCATGTCTGAGAGTTAATTAGAGCTGAGCACTGACAGAAAGAGCAACGTGGGACACGTGTCCTTTAGAAGTCGCTGTCGGTTAAAGAGAGACTTGTCGTGTCCTGCTGAGAAGGACATTTACTGCCCTGAGAGAGAGAGAGAGAAGAGCGAGAAGGTGGCAGTTTACAATGCTGGAAGCAGCGAACCCCTTTAGTGCGGACAGTGCGGGTGGGTGGTTGCACTTCTGTAGAACGGGAAAAAAATGAGAATAGCGTACATGGAGAAGGGATAATGGAGGCTACAGCTTAATGTGCAGTTTTTTTAAAAATTTGTGGTAAGTTCTAGGGGACCAAACTGCCGAGGTTATCGGACGCTAGGCTTACACACTACGTAATCTAACTTACGCTAGGGACAACACACACATCCATGTCCAAGGGAGGACTCGAGCCTCCGGCGGGGGGAGCCTCGCGATCCGTGGCAAGGCGCCCGAGACCGCACGGCTACCCAGCGCGTCTGTGTGCAGTTCCCTGCGTATCTTCACATCATTCAGAATTGAAGGCTGAGCCAAGGGCAGAGCGAAATATTCCGTGGTCCGCCCGGGATTCCATACCACGACCTTTCGTTCCTGGCACACGCTTTAGCACTAGACTACTAGGTCCGGCTTGCACATAACAATCTACTGTGTTCTATTGTGTTAAATAAATTACTAGTTGCGTAAATTAAAGTAAACTTATTTGTGTGACAACTACTGTACTCTGGTTTCTGCGTGATACATAATATTGAAGCTTCTCATAATGAAAAATGAGAAGGAGTGATCTGCATGTACTTTAAATAAGTTTTGTATAGGCAAGATTGCGTTCCAAACTGTTTTTTAGTGGCCGGTTTCAACAAGTAATTCTGTCATCTTCATTGAAAAACTGTTTTCGTTGTCCATCATGTTCCATTGTGTATTCATTACTCATGCCATTTTAACATTTTAGTGGAGAGTATATTGCACAATCCACATAGGTTTGTCGAAAATAAAATTACAAACAGGTTTGTCACAAGTAAAAATATTCACAGCCAAAATGCACCTTGTGGAACTTGGCATGTTTATGTATGTAGCACTTCTTTGATGTGAGACCTTAACTTTTCCCGGCGAATTGAATGTTCAAATAACTTACGGATTTGCTGCCGGGTGACGATGTCGACCACCGCCGATATTTCGACAGGAGCGCACCCTCCATTCTCAAGGCACAACTGCTTGGAATCCGGCTCTGTCTCTCATCAAAAAACAGAGGGACAGAATTAGTGCTACCTCACCTGCTGATTAATAGTCACTATCGATATTTCTGATGTTGGTTACCTTGGTTGCGTGTTGACTCTGCTGTTACTTGTTCTGTATGTGGTATCTTCCTTGTTTCTCCTCTGTGAACTGAGGTATTGAATTCTCTTGCACATTGCTTCCTCCTTGCAGTTGTGCCTTGAGAATGGCACGGTTCAAATGGTTCAAATGGCTCTGAGCACTATGGGACTCAACTTCTCAGGTCATCAGTCCCCTAGAACTTAGAACTACTTATATCTAACTAACCTAAGGACATCACACACTTCCATGCCCGAGGCAGGATTCGAACCTGCGACCGTAGCGGTCACGCGGTTCCAAACTGAAGCGCTTAGAACCGCACGGCCACACCGGCCGGCAATGGCACGGTGTACTCCAGTCGAAATATCGGCGGTGGTCGACGACGTCACTCGGCAGCAAACCCGTAAGTTACTCGAATTCATTGATGCTTGTCAGTTCTTAAAATCGATACAATATACACTACTGGCCATTAAAATTGCTACACCAAGAAGAAATGCAGATGATAAGTGGGTGTTCATTGGACAAAAATATTATACTAGAGCTGACATGTGATTACATTTCCACGCAATTTGGGTGCATAGATCCTGAGAAATCAGTACCCAGAACAACCACTTCTGGCCATAATAACGGCCTTGATATGCCTGGGCATTGAGTCAAACAGAGCTTGGATGGCATGTACAGGTACAGCTGCCCATGCGGCTTCAACACATTACCACAGTTAATCAAGAATAGTGACTGGAATATAGTGATGAGTCAGTTGCTCGGCCACCATTGACCAGACGTTTTCAATTGGTGAGAGATCTGGAGAATGTACTCGCCAGGGCAGCAGTAGAACATTTTCTGTATCCAGCAAGGCCCGTACAGGACCTGCAACATCCGGTCATGCATTATACTGCTGAAATGTAGGGTTTCGCAGGGATCGAATCAAGGGTACAGCCACGGGTCATAACACATCTGAAATGTAACATCCTCTGTTCAAAGTGCCGTCTGCGAACAAGAGGTGACTGAGACATGTAACCAATGGCACCCCATACCATCACGCCGGGTGATACGCCAGTATGGCGATGATGAATACATGCTTCCAATGTGCGTTCACCGTGATGTCGCCAAACACAGATGCGCCCATCATGATGCTGCAAACAGAACCTGGATTCACCTGAAAAAATGATGTTTCGCCATTCGTGCACCCAGGTTCGTCATTGAGTACACGATCACAGGCGCTCCTGTCTGTGATGCAGCGTCAAGGGTAATCGCAGCCATGTTCTCCGAGCTGATAGTCCATGCTGCTGCAAACATTGTCGAACTGTTCATGCAGATGGTTGTTGTCTTGCAAACATCCACATCTGTTGACTAAGGGATGGGGATGTGGCTGCACGATCCATTACAGCCATGCGGATAAGATGCCTGTCATCTCGACTGCTAGTGATACGAGACCGTTGGGATCCAGCACAGTGTTCTGTAGTACCCTCCTGAATCAACCGATTCCATATTCTGCTAACAGTCATTGGATCTCGACCAACGCGAGCAGCATTGTCACGATACGATAAACCGCAATCATGATAGGCTACAATCCGACCTTTATCAGTCAGAAATGTGATGGTACGCATTTCTGCTCCTTACACGAAGCACTACAACAACATTTCACCAGGCAATCCTGGTCAACTGCTGTTTGTGTATGAGAAATTGGTTGGAAACTTTCCTCATGTCAGCACATTGTGGGTGTCACCACCGGTGCCAACCTTATGGGAATGCTTTGAAAATCTAATCATTTGCATATCACAGTATCTTCTTTCTGTTGGTTAAATTACACGTCAGCAGCACATCGTCTTCATTGTGTAGCAATTTTAATGGCCAGTAGTGTAGTAACAGCGCACACTTATGTCGATATTTACATTTACATGGTGAGTGAGGGACGTCTTGGAACCTTCTCCTTGAAATGCATAGTGCAATAGTCAGGTTGGTACCCCACCGTTGTCCGGGGCGTCTCCAGAAACGTCTTCACTGGTCATCATGGCTCAGTACGAAGTGGGACTCATCACTGAAGAGAGTTCTACTCCAGTCAATGATATTCCAGGCCGAAGAGGAGTCTGGGGGCGGCCGAGACAGCGGTGGGATACCAACATTATTCTCGCTCGACATATGGGTGGTCTGATGGCCTGGAGCGCCAGTTCAACTCCTTTGGTTGTCATCCGCGGCATTCTTACAGCACAGCGGTAGATGGACGATATTCTGCACGCTGTTTTGTTGATCTTCATGGCAAACAGTCCTGGACTTGCATTCCAGCAACATAATGCCCGCTCGCATACGACGAGGGTTTCTACTGCTTGTCTTCGTGCTTGCCAAACCCTACCTTGACCAGCAAGGTCGCCGGATTTCACCCCGATAGACATCATCCAACCATCTCGGGAGTTTCACGTCTAACGCGCCAATTGGCATAATTTGGCGCGATATCCTTCATCAGGACAAACAACAACTCTGTCAACCAATGGCAAGCCGAATAACTGCTTGCGTAAGGGCCAGAGGCGGAGTAACGCGTTATTGACTTGCTCAATTTGTGAAGTTCTTTCTCTTGATTGAATCATCCAGTTTTTCTGAAATTTTAATCATTTATTTCTCTGTACATGTGCATCACATCTACGGAATTCCGTCCCATTCGGATCGTTCTTTTGTGGTGCTTCTTTTTTGTCTTAGTATGTATACACATAGTCCTGCTACATGGTGGGGGCGTTGGTTAAAGGAGCCACTTAGAAAGGTTTGCGGGTGCAGACGAGTGTGTTGTGGGTTCGGCCCAGCGCATGGCACCGCCCACCGCTGCCACGGCGCCGCTCTCTCCACGTGTGTTCCGATAACTGAGTGCCATCGCGTGTGCCGTACGTCTTCTGTGGCCAGCTTTCTCCGGCCAAATTGCTCTGCCATCTCGCTCGGGATTCGCAGGATTCTTCCGCCTTCGATACAGCGTTACACATACGTTGTTACATCATGTGTCTCCTTTCCCTTTCTTGCCGACAATTTTACCATCTGCTAGTGACATGCAAACATCTGTTGTTCAGATATCCGTCATCATTAGCTGTTCAGTAAAATACATTGCTTGACAAAAAAAGGTGAAGCACCGAGGAGGGGAGGAAACGAAATGAAGCTTCACGGACTGATGAGGTATGTTACGTTATTTCAGTGATTACAAAATCGATTCAAATTTACAAAGAATTTTGCAGTATGAGTCCGTTTATCAGCATGACGTTGCACCCCCTCCGATATTGGTGCTTGCACTGATTCGGTTGGTAAGGGTGTCATAAAGCCGATGTATCCTTTCCTGAGGCTGCCTGTCCCACAATTTATTTAACTGCCCCTTGATATCGTCGATCCTGGCGCTGGGACGGAGTTGGCTTTCTGTCTGCTTTCACACATGTTCTATCGCAGACAGATCTGGGAATCTTGCTGGCCACAGGAGTACACCTCAGTGTCCCTCATCTGAAAACACACCGTTTGTGATCCTCTGTCGATTGCATAATTCTTATCTTAATTTATGTGGTTTCTAAGACTAATCCCGTTCGAAAACTGGTATATTAGTTAACACATCAATGGTCGATTTTTTCCCATTCTAGTCCAAGTGAAGTTCTGATTCAATGTCGACACGATCAAAAATCATAATTTTAAGATCTTCCTTCATTTATAAAACCGGAAGAAAGTGGCTTTTTCATGGTTGAAGTACCATATCGTTATCTTATGAACTGATTCAGAGTAAGCACAGGACACGTAGCTCAAAGGGTGTGAACTAGAAACTGAACTGCGCTATTTTCGACATCGAATTTAGTATCTTCACCACCGACTCAGCCCACTTCGATTTCCATGATTGACTTCCGGATCATGTACAATCGGCTGCACAATGGCTAAATAAAAGACCTCGGCTTACTGGCAGAGAGATGGGAAAGTTTAACACATATGAAATTGTAGAATGTTAATGCCTTCGTAACAGTTTAATTTTGTCCGTGGGGAAGATTTTCTTCTCAAAACGCTTCAGGAGATTTTCCTCGTAATTTTTTATTTGATAAGTGTGCTGTTCTGTCTTCTCTGTTCGGCTCCAATAACGCCCGACTCTACCTGGTCGATAAACAGAAGGCCTAGTAGTTTCTAAAAATGTACTCTTGACTTCTGTTTCTTGTGATTCCCAGGTGTGAGGAAGGTGAAGCAAGGAAAGCTGAAAGAATTCTTGTTGACAGGTTCCCAAATTCTTTACTTCAGCTTTCCCTGTCAACACATTTTGCCTTTATAGCATGCCTGTTAACTCAGAGTCCAAAAGGGAACCGGAATTTCCGCGCTGGGGCCACAGAGCAGAGCTAGAAATGTCAGAAAAGGAAAGCGACGACCCGCTGTCGCAAATCATTAGAACTGTTACATCCCATGGCTTTCCTGGAGAACAGACAAGTGATTGAGGGAAGAAATAAGAGTTGAATATGTTTCACTCTAGATGAGTTAGCGACATCCGAACTGGAGCAGGACCTGAGAATTTCCACGGCCGCATAGTCACTCAGCACACATCTCTCCGAAAGGAATATTTTGTTACCTCGTAAAGAGTAATGAACTGTTTCTTACAGGCGATTTTCGTATCGGAAACATTTTTAATGTTTTAATACCATGGACCACATAAAGACATTAATACGCTAACGTGCATTCATGGAAAATCGTCGTCTACATTCTGTGGCGAGCGGTCAGAAGGTTTGAGAAGGATGGAGTGGTTCCAGCAGTCGCGGGCGCAGGATCCAAGCATCGTGTAAGCAGGTAGGTTTAGCAGATACTTATGTGATCAAAAGTATCCGGACACCTGGCTGAAAATGACGTACAAGTTCGTGGCGCCCTCCACCGGTAATGCTGGAATTCAGTGTGGTGTTGGCCCACCTTCAGTCTTGATGGCAGCTTCCACTCTCGCAGGCATACGTTCAATCAGGTGCTGGAAGGTTGCTTGGGGAATGGCAGCTCATCCTTCACGGAGTGCTGCACTGAGAAGAGGTATCGATGTCGGCCGGTGAGGCCTGGCACGAAGTCGGCGTTCCAAAACTTCCCAAAGGTGTTCTATAGGATTCAGGTCAGGACACCGTGCAGGCCAGTCCATTACAGGGATGTTATTGTCGTGTAACCACTCCACCACAGGCCAAGCATTATGAACAGGTGCTCGAGCGTGTTGAAAGATACAATCGCCATCCCCGAATTGCTCTTCAACAGTTGAAAGCAAGTAGGTGCTTAAAACATCAATGTAGGCCTGTGAGTGCCATGCAAACAACAAGGGGCACAAGCCCCCTTCATGAAAAAGACGACCACACCATAACACCACAGCCTCCGAATTTTACTGTTGGCACTAGACGCGCAGGCAGACGACGTTCACCGGACATTCACCATACCCTCGCCCTGCCATATGATAGCCTCATTGTGTACCATGATTCGTCACTCCACACAACGCTTTTCCAACTGTTGAGTCGTCCAATGTTTACGCTCCTTACACCAAGCGAGGCCTCGTTTGGCGTTTACCCGCGTGATGTGTGGCTTATGAGCAGCCGCTGGACAACCACGCAGAAATATCAAGAGAAAAAATTCAGAGGCAGAAAATAGTCTGATTTGAGGAGGAAAGCTGCAGAAAATTTAAGTAGATGTATGTAATCAACTGAAAAGAGAACGCACGGAAGAGACAACCATTAAAGATATGGACAGCTTTCGTAGAGCCATTTACAAAGCTAGGCGAAAAATTCTACAAACATTACCTACAATTACTCAGGAAGTTCATGTTGTTCTGAACACTTTAAGCATGAAAACTGCAGACAGGGCGGAGTTGTTTCCACATAATGATGCTGAGAAAAATGTTTAATATTCTGTGAAACAGAAAAACTCAAAATACCGAGTCAGTTGTAGGCAATATTCGAGTATTTTGATGAAAGTTTCGAGTATTGCACGACTTTTTTGTCAGTTATGTAGGATCCATGGGTTTGTTAATGTCTTTTTTGCTGTTAAATTTGGTAATGTAGGTCTGAAATTATCTCTATCAAGAATGTTTTCAGACTTTGAAGGAAGCATTATGAAAGCTGGCAGTTAAGTGTGGACTGATGTAAGAATCCAAGGATGTAAATTTCATCTAACACGGAGCTGGGGCTAATGAAACAGAAGTTGGGATTTGCACACGACTACTATTATTGAAATGAAATCGTGAAGGTTCTGTCTTATGCATCTGGTTTGCCAGTGCTGGATCCTGACGCGGTTAGTGAGAATTTTATGGAAGACTTAACGTCAGCAATGTCTGTGTGTGAAAAACTACAAATGTTCGGCGAATACTTGTTGGAGGCTTGTTGTTCCACAGTCCAGAGACTGGTCTGATGCAACTCTCCATGCTGCTCTATCCTGTGCAAGCCTCTTCATCTCCCAGTACCTACTGCAGCCTACATCCTCCTGAATCTGCTTAGTGTATTCATATCTTGGCCTCCCTCTACGATTTTTACCCTCCACGCTGCCCTCCAATGCTAAATTTGCGATCCCTTGATGCCTCAGAACATGTCCTACCAACCGGTCCCTTCCTCTTGTCCAGTTGTGCCACAAACTCCTCTTCTCCCCAGTTCTATTCAATACCTCCTCATTAGTTACGTGATCTACCCATCTAATCTTCAGCACTCTTCTGTAGCACCACACTTCGAAAGTTTCTATTCTCTTCTTGTCCAAACTATTTATCGACCATGCTTCACTTCCATACATGGCTACACTCCATACAAATACTTTCAGAAACGACTTCTTGACACTTAAATCTATACTAGATGTTAACAAATTTCTCTTCTTCAAAACGCTTTCCTTGCCATTGCCAGTCTACATTTTATATCCTCTCTACTTCAACCATCATCAGTCATTTTGATCCCCAAATAGCAAAATTCCTTTACTACTTTAAGTGTCTTATTTCCTAATCTAATTCCGTCAGCATCACCCTACTTAATTCGACTACATTCCATTATCCTCGTTGTGCTTTTGTTGATGTTCATCTTATATCCTCCTTCCAAGACACTGTCCATTCTGTTCAACTGCTCTTTCAAGTCCTTTGCTGTCTCTGACAGAATTACAATGTCATCGGCGAACCTCAAAGTCTTTATTTCTTCTCCATGGATTTTAATTCCTACACCGTATTTTTCTTTTGTTTCCTTTACTGCTTGCTCAATATACAGATTGAATAACATCGGGGAGAGGCTACAACCCTGTCTCACTCCCTTCCCAACCACTGCTTCCCTTTCATGCCCCTCGACTCTTGTAACTGCCGTCTGGTTTCTGTACAAATTGTAAATAGCCTTTCGCTCCCTGTATTTTACCCCTGCCACCTTTAGAATTTGAAAGAGAGTATTCCAGCCAACATTGTCAAAAGCTTTCTCTAAGTCTACAGATGCTAGAAACGTAGGTTTGCTTTTCCTTAATCTATTTTCTAAGATAAGTCGTAGGGTTAGTATTGCCTCACGTGTTCCAGCATTTCTACGGAATCCAAACTGATCTTCCTCGAGGTTTACCATTCGTCTGTAAAGAATTCGCGTTAGTATTTTGCAACCGTGGTTTATTAAACTGATAGTTCGGAATTTTTCACATCTGTTAACACCTGGTTTCTTTGGGATTGGAATTATTATATTCTTATTGAACTCTGAGGGTATTTCGCCTGTCTCATACATCTTGCTCACCAGATGGTAGAGTTTTGTCAGGACTGGCTCTCCCAAGACCGTCAGTAGTTCCAATCGAGTGTGGTCTACTCCCGGGGCCTTGTTTCGACTCAGGTCTTTCAGTGCTTGAAGGCTTAAATAGACGAAAACACACTGTTTCCCCCACCCATGTGGACAGAACTAAGTTGCAATGGACAGAGAACCACCAATGCTTGCGAAAGTTTCCACAGGAAGAACATTAGCTATACCCCTGCAATCCAGATAGACAGGGTAGTTCAGCTGTCCCTACGGCTGGGTGTTTTGCAGCCCGCACCTCCTTCAGAAACTAACCACGAGATTTTCAAATTCTCTCACTCACTATATGCTAACCTTCTTGTAAGAAATTTAATGTAATTAAATTTCGTATAGGGACGAATTTTCGCAGCAGGCTACAGTTTTGGAGCTATTCAAGAAAACGCGTTTGACAGTCACTTTTGTACGTTTTTCATGAATAATTCGAAAACTACGGGGCTCTAGCGAAAATGTATCCTAGCACAAAATTTAGCTACATTAAATTTCCTACAGAAATTTCCATTTATTTTTTTCTGTAGGACTAATAATTTGCACACAGCAAACGAGAGAACACGAAAATCTTGCGCACGGTATTTGGAGACACTTTTATAGTGTGAGACGTTTGCTTCTTCGTAGTGCACCCTGGCATGAACTGGTACAGACACCACTGATCTACATTTTAGCAATTGAGGCTCATTTTCTTCTGATAACGAAGTGCAAGATAATCAGAGTCGTATTTCCCCATTATTTACGACAGAAAAATGTTGTACAGCTTGCACTGGAAGTATATACGTTACTAGCCGCTTTGAACGCAGCAACCGGGTTCCTTCTTTGACTGCGGGACCCCCAGGTCTTGCAGTCAAGCCACGGGTCCTATTTTTCTGACCGCGCGAGACGAGGAATCGGTAGCGCTAGGATTTCACCCGGAACAAGTCCCGCCCACTCACCCCCGGTTTTCCCGGACTTGTTCGGCGCCTGGGCATCGTTTCAGTTGACACACGTGGTTTGCCGCGTTCGGCTGCACTTGGAGTGAATGTTAAATTAATATCTTGCTACGTCTTAAATTTTGCCACATAGTTAAAAGACACGTTTCAAAAAACGCACACAATTGGCCTCAGCTGTGCCAGGTACTTCCACAGCAAACATAAGAGAAAACAATTTAGCATTGAATTCTTTAATTATGAGAACTCAGTATTCAGATGAATAGCTTATGAAGAAACATACTTCTGTGTGAGATAAAACAACCAAAGCTACAACAGGAAAAAACTACCCTCAAAGAATAATTTGCTTAGAGAAAGAGGAACCACAGTATACTTGACACTTAAGTTTCAGAACTCAGACAGTATATGTGAAACAAGTACCAATGTTCACTATACTTCCAGAGGGCATCAAAGTTACTTTGTTCTTGCTAGATCGAGCCAAGCTGTTTTGACGTGTTATTCACTGAATAGTTCTGTTGAAAAGTTTTAGGGGTGGAAGAAGGGCTAGCACAGCATGAAGGACGTTTTACAGCCGTGAAACACTGCAGCATTTATTTCCTCCATAACTGCTCTGTGACAAACATACACATAATAGGGACTGATGGCCTTAGCAGTTAAGTCCCATAGGTTTTCACACACATTTGAACATACACATCATCATTATCATTTTAAAAAAATGGTTTGAATGACATTTACGAAATTAATAAATCTTTTGGTTGAAAACAGACAGGACAAAGAATAACGACAGATTATTTTCCTGGGACGCTTGCAACAGCGTATAGGACACTAATCACACAGAAGCAGCCATAATTCTTTATAACCTCGTTTATAATCTGCAGGTATAGCATTGGAAGAATTTACAAGTTAAAATTCACCCATTACCCATGCAAATACTAACGAAATATGTCATATAAGCAGATATCTTATTGCTTTCATTAGGCATTTCTGCTTTATGACATTATTATATTCTTTAATTTTCGTGAGCTACTGTGAGGGCCTACATCAACAAAACGACTTTGACTTATTTCTATAGAATGTTGATTTTAGACAACAGAGTTATTCGACTGTATCCGTGGCTTTACTGCCGACATGACAGATTCAAGACCATTGTTTTCGCATTGTATGTTTGCTCTGCTGTTTCCCTCAAATAAACGTATTATAATAAGTGAATTAGTTAATGTAAATTTGTCCTTATTGCCCTTAAATAACATGACGTTATTTTTTTGTTTTCTATTGTTGGCGATACTTTCAATTCTCTATAAATATTTTTATTTCTGTAATAATGCACGTTCATATTATATTACTATCCAGAAGCAATATTTCTTATCATGACTGAATTTCATCACAGTGCAACATGTGTTGGACTGTTTAGGGGAGGGCCTTACACTGTGGATAGGCATGGAGGGGGGTGAATGGGCGGGACTTGTTCCGGGTGAAATCATAGCGCTAAGGGCACGTCGCGAGGCGTGGGTCCTGTACCCGCAGTCGCGACCCCTCCGGAGCTGCCACAGGGGTGCCTGCGGGTAACGGCGTGCTGACGTCAGCGCCGAAACGCAGGACGGGGCGGGCTGTCGCTTATCGCCCTTCGCCTTGGCTCGTTCTCCGCCACGCGTCCGGGTCACGAACTGCGGCCAGTGGCAGGGCGTGGCCGCACGGACCCGCAGCTCAGCTCGGGGCCGTCCGGCGAGGATAACTATACAAAAAAAAAAAATAACACCGGCTGCTGGCCAGCCTGTTGCTGAGGTCAAGGAGGGGGCGCGGGGACGCCGGACACGCCGAAATACAGCCACAGGCGTCTCCCTTCTCTTCACACGCCTCGCTGCTCACTCGGTATCGGTTCCCAAACGCTGCCATACAGCCGGCAGTTAGAAGGCGTACAGAACGGGTGTGTCTGATCTTGGCCGTTATGCAATACCAGACTGGCGCACAGAGTCAGCTGCCCAGAAAGCCGAAGTCAGGAGCGCACTCAGGAACGACAGGTAGAAGCAGGGTATCACGTTCAACGTAGGTTTGGTTCTGGGGAAGGAGGCATATAACTTACGCCACTACAACTTTTAAAGTGCCAAATTAATAATAAAATATATAATATGTTCTAATGCGAGGGTATTGTAATTATGTTAGAGACAGCAAAGGATATGGGGGAGCATCTGCACGAAATGGATAGTGTCTTGAACAGAGATTATAAGATGAACATCAACAAAGGTAAAACAACAGTAGTGGAATATAGTCGAATCAAATCGGGGGCGATGCTGACAGAATCGGATTAGGAAGTCGTAGATGTGACTGAAAAACGTAGTAGAGGCGTGCGGCCGTTATAATCACAATGATGAAAATACTTTTAAAACAGCTGCTTAGTCGCAAAATAACAGTCACACTTTGTTTCTCAATCCATTTTTTTTTTTTTACGCGTTTCAGGCTCTACCCACCTTCATATGGCCTGGTGATAAATTGATAACAGAAGAAGTTTTCTTATACTCTTGCATTTTTTTTCTTTACTGTTATTTCATACCCCTTCCCCATGGGGGCACAATTCGCAGCTCTTCAGCCAAGAGACTACATAAAACAACACAGGTGAACAGAACATACATAAAAGACGGGGATAAATGAGGAAGTTTACACATGAGAAGGAGATATAATTGGAGTTAAAATGTACAAGAAAAAGAGGTAGTTTGGCGACGCACGTTTACGTAAAATCCACATATAACTATAATGGCACTTGACGAAGACATAACACATAGACATTGGCGGCACTAGTAGCACAATTAAAACGGCGTTCACAATATGGGACGACGACACTGAACACACACTGCACTGAAGTAACGTACACGGCGAGCATCAAAACACGACGGAGAGTAACTGGATTAAAACTGGAAGGACCTGCCAAGGGCCGGCCGGAGTGGCCGAGCGGTTCTAGGCGCTACAGTCTGGAACCGAGCGACCGCTACGGTCGCAGGTTCGAATCCTGCCTTGGGCATGGATGTGTGTGATGCCCTTAGGTTAGTTAGGTTTAAGTAGTTCTAAGTTCTAGGAGATTGATTACCACAGCAGTTAAGTCCCATAGTGCTCAGAGCCATTTGAACCATTTGAACCAACCTGTCAAGGGAGGGGAGAGAGATGGGAGTCGGCGAATGAGGGGGCTCTTGAAAATTTTCAAAGATGAGGTATGCTAAAATATGACTGAACAACAAAGACATTGAAAACAAAAAACATTGCATTCAGTACCGAATTAACACACAACTTTGACAAGAACATCAATTAATGTCGAAAGAAACATAAAGTCCACTACTCCATTCAGCAAAGAACTTTATGACCTAACATGTGCGCTAGTTACAACCCAGTTACGTGGATGGCAGACAGCCTCACATAACAGAGCTTGTTGACGTTAGATGGCCTAAGCGCTGTGGAACTGCCGTATGTTGCCGGTTCATAATTGCATGTTGTAATTTCAATATCTACTACAATATTTGTAAAGATTTTTCTTGCAATATAAACAAAAATTAGCACGAATTTAAAAGACATAATGACACCTGAAGTATGAAGTTCGTAGTATAATAAAATTCCTGACTGCAAAAATAGTCTGCCACGTTAAAATTTGCACAAAGATAACGAAGCATGGAAATGTGTGAAGCTGCTTTTCGAAAAAATACCTCCTGTTTAATGACGGATGAAACAATATTCATGATGAAGAACGATCAGGCCGAACTTCAGTTGTAACTGACGAATAAAAGACTGAGCAAAAACATTAAAAAAGATAAACGTTTCAATACCGACGGGCTGAGACTGTGGTTTCCAGAAATTTCGCGATCAGTTCTTTATCAGAACGTTAGTGGTGATTTGGGCGTAGAGAAGTGCATGCCAGGTAGGTTTCTCGTTCGACTTTTGAAACATGAATCGGAGCTACAATGACTTTTCTCACTCGTTGCCAGGATGCAGAGGAGTTTTTGAAGTAAGTTGTTATTGGTGACGAGACCTGGGTTTCACACGAAAAGTCCAGAAACAAAGCGCAAGTCACGTGAGTGCCAACATTCACGATCCCCCACCGAACTAAAAAAAGCCAAGAAAGTTCTAAGATCTTACTGAACTTTATACCTAGATGAGGGGCCATAAATGCCCTAGTGTCAGACTCTTCATCGACTAGGCCGCGCCATTTAACACAAACGGCTTTGTTTGTTGTCCGCTTGGTATCATGCTTCTTCACGATAATGGCCATCCACAGCCTGCTGCATTGACATAAGTATTGCTTTGACAGTTTATGTGCGAATTTTTGAACGTATACGCTACAGCATGGCTCCGAGTAACTACCTTTTTTTCCCCTATTGAAACTTTTGGGTGGAAAGCAATACGAAAATGACAACGAATCGAAAGAGGACGTTAGTGGCTCGTACAACTCAGCGGCAACTAAGTGTGCAGAACACATAGCGAAGCTTCTGGAGCGCTAAGACAGATGCTTCAAACTGAACGGCGACAACCTAAAAAAATTATATAAGATATCAAAACAATTTCTAAAATAAGATTTCTTTCATTATCTTTCAATAAAAAGGCCTGGAGAAACAAATAATCTTTACTTTTACAATAATAAACTGGATTATTGCGGTGAAATACATAAAATATTAAATATAAAAATAATAAAATTTTTAATTACAGTTCAGAGAAATACAGCATTTGAAAAGCATCGCTTCGAACATTTGAGAAGTTCATGCGTCATGCAGTTGGTTGAAGAACTCATAATTTTGACAACGTCACAATACAAACAATTCACCATTATAAGTACTCGTATTTCATTTAGTACTACGATTGTGCTCTGCAGACTGTGGCCATGTGAACACCTAAATGAGGAAAATACCATTTCTTTCAATCGTTTTCATCTCTGTTTGGGAAGTTCAAATGGTTCAAATGGCTCTGAGCACTATGGGACTTAACATCTTAGGTCATCAGTCCCCTAGAACTTAGAACTACTTAAACATAACTAACCTAAGGACATCACACAACACCCAGCCATCACGAGGCAGAGAAAATCCCTGACCCCGCCGGGAATCGAACCCGGGAACCCGGGCGTGGGAAGCGAGAACGCTACCGCACGACCACGAGATGCGGGCATTTGGGAAGTCATCACCCCCATGAACCCCACCCCCTGCCCTCTCCCACAACCAACCTCTCTCCCCCCCGCTCCTCCATATTGGACCCGCGCCTGGTTCAACGTGTATGCGATGACCTTCTTTAGGAAGCTGTCCTATTCATAAAGCATACAGAGCACAGCGTAGAAGCTTGCCACAGGTGACTGTTGCGAACACCGCCTCTTTCGATTTTTAACCATCGAAATGGCCACTGTCTTATTGAATCCTCGATTTCGCGCTATTAGCGATATTTATTGAAGCAGATACGTGCATCCTCTATGCTACTGCAGGTATCCTGTGGTGAATTTGGACTACACGAGCGCCAAGACAGGATTATCTGGCTTATTTCTTGCTGAGTGACTTCCTAACGTGGTGTAAAAGCACAAATTGTTAATAAATCAACGGCGAGGCAAATTATAAGAAGAAGTGGAAACTCACTCGCACACAGTCACCCCATACCGTCTGTTAAGTGAAAGGCACCACTGAGATAACACCATTAGACTGATGGCGGAAATGAACGGTCGGAACGTTGGAAAGTGAAGGGCGGAAACGTAGGGTTTTTTTTCAGAGTGTGAGTCAGCGTCAAATGTGCGAGCATTTCTTTTGCGCCAAGTCGATCCGGCTTAAGTGCTGCAGGTCTAACTGCTCCCCCCCCCCCCCCCCCCCCCTTCCCCCAATACAAGATGAATGGCTACAGATAAGTGCCAAGTACTGCGAAACAGGCCATGAAATGATTTTGGATAATCCACTTATATGAAGTTTTCTGCTGAGACTGAGGCGGGGCATAAACTCATCACCGGTCGGAGCTACACACCAACTTCGCGTTCCGGTCCCGGCAGGCCATCGAGAGCTGACTGGCTGCTATTTCACCTATCTGTCTTACGGCGTTATTTATCTGCGGTAAGGAGCGTCATGGGGTCAGCTTTACAGACTGGGAAACGCTATTTCTCACTCCAGTAGCCTCTCAGTTGGCCTCCCGAGGATGACAGCAGGAAATCATCCCTAGCAGCACCAGGAGTTGAACCCAGGCCCCCCCAAGAATAGCAGTCTGGCGCTTTGAGCACTCGCCTACGGAGGTGGACCGAAGCTTTATAAGGCGCGAAAATAACTACTTTTTACAAATTTACTTATGTGATACGGAACACGAAAACTGTTTTAAAAATGAAAGCAACGATCAGAAACTACTAGGGTTTCTTTCCCTTTAGGGGGCTTAAAGACGAAATGGTTGGGGAGAAAGTAAACAAATAACACTATCCGTTATATCTCGACGGCGTTTCAATACTGGCACAATGCTACAGCACTAACAGCTCGGCAGATTCATATTCTTCATTCTACTATGAAATGAATCTGTTGAGATGAGATGATACTTTTGTTCGAACCAGATATTCCTATCATTTGGCTAGTAATTAGGGAAGCAGCTCAGACACAAGCCATGAGACGCTCTACTGCCTTGGAGTACCTCACAGTTTACATATGACCCCCCCTCCACCCGACGGCTCCTCTTCGAAAGTAGTCCGTTGATGTCAACGGTTTAACATCCGGTCGAACATAGCGACTGTTAGACATGATGGTGACAGAGAGGGGAGTTTATAAGTTCATGTTTCCTCGGAACTGGTTGCCTACCAGAAGGCTCTGCTGTTCTGTGGCATCGTTGGACACCTTATTCAATAACACGAAATGTTTCGGAATCATTTTGTTACACTCTGCATAACGTAACAGCGTTCCGGCTGCGCTCCTGCCTAGCACTCCGAGCGCGGTAGCGAATAGGGCTGAGGGGCAAGGAATACCAATTGCGTTGAATTAGATTTACATTCTGCATTAGGTACGCGATGGCGTCTACGTACTTATCAAAAAAATGAAACAGTGGAGAAGCAAAATCATTCAGTGTTGAATGGGAATTGGTTTATTTATCGTATAGTTTGAAGGCCGCGCTACGTGCATAAGACGCCATTGAACTATTAGAGGCTAGAAAAACATTCACTGGAACACCAGCGACAAAGACGATGTGATGTACTTGTCTTCTGACGAACGAGAGTGAATGCTGGCTGAACTTAACATGACCATTAGGAAACAACACAGTTAAAGGTAAACAGGTTAGTGAAATAATCGTTTATGGTCGACGTCACCAATAATTTGATTTCATTGTGTCTTTTAATATAAGAGGAAAATAATTCTGTAACGGATATGACGGAAAAGCGTGATGCTGTCAAACAAAAATTAATCCTATGCAGAAATCAACTCCAAGTCCACGACATGGAGCATTTCCTGCATCTCAGGGCAGTCATTTTCGGACCAGTCATGACGGCTACGTTTCAGTAAATGAAATATTTCATCATGGGTCCTCAAAGAGATTCCAAGACTTTTTTGTACGATACAGTCGGTTGCGAGATGGAAACCACAACGAAAATCAAAAGTGTTTTATTTGCAACCTTCCAGCTGCTTCTCTACATAGTAGCCGCTCCGAGTTAGACATTTGTCGTAGTGTGCTACCAACAGCCTCGTCATAGAATGCAGCCGCCTGTTTTTTCCCCAATTCTCTACGCTGGTCTGCAGCTCGTTGTCTGTGCCAAAAAATGTTGTACTCACAGCCAGTAGTTCATGTGAACAAAGAGATGAAAATCAGAGAGGCCAAGTCCGGGCTGTGTGGTGGGTGATCAAACACTTCCCATCGAAAAAACTCCAGCAGTGTCTTTGTTGCAGCTGCATTATGTAGCCGAACATTGTCATGGAGGAGGAGAACGCCCAATGAAAAAATTCTTCTTTACTTGTTCTGAATTGCCCTTCACAAACGATTATCTCGAATCACCCCATTCACTCGCTGTACCAAATCATCGGTTGACGCACGCTTCCTTCCCTGACCGCGTGCATCATGAACTACTGTACGTCCTGCTTCAAAGTTCCTGCACATTTGACAACTTTGCTCTCAGGCATGACAGTTACGTTATGTGGGCTGCATGGAAATATGGTGGAAATCGAATGACAGCACGCACTTCACACTTGGCGGGGACCGAGCGAGATGGCGCAGTGGTTAGCACGCTGGACTCGCATTCGGGAGGACGACGGTTCAAACCCGCGTTCGGCCATCCTGATTTAGGTCTTCCGTGATTTCCCTAAAATCGCTTCAGGCAAACGCTGGGACGGTTCGTTTCAAACGGCATGACCGACTTCGTTTCCCGCCCTTTCCTAATCCCATGGGAACGATGACCTCGCTGTTCGGCCCCTCCCCCGAATCAACCAATCAACCAACCAACCAACTTGGCGGGAGACTCTTTTGTTCTAGCCTTCTTTATGTGCTCACCGAGCGCTCGGAACTGAAAAGTGGGGCGGACGACTGTCATACTAGACACACTGTGCAATACATCTGCGCAAATCTTCATCGGATTTTCACTGTGGTTTTAATTTTGTGACCTGCCGTACTTTGAAAAAAAAAAAAACATAGGCCTCGCAGATGTGCTCAGAATTACAGAACTGCTCGAGAGCTCATATCACGTCGGTGTAAGGTGAGAATCGCGTAATGTAAGCAACGTCGTCACCGAATTGGAATGCTTTTGAGCTACACAGCAACGAACGAGTTGGGTTGCAGCGCCTGCAGAGAGAGGTCACGGCGGACAGTTTGGCCCAGTTACCGCCTGCTGGGTGCTGGGGTCGACGTCTGTTCTGCCGGCAACCTCAGCTAGACAAGCAAGCAGCCGCTCCGCCTAGCCTGGTGGGCCGTGGGCGCGTCTGCTGGCGTTTAGCAGGCACCACGTGTTGTGTTTAAAGCGTTGTGATGTCAATAACTATAGATTCAGTAACCTTAAACGAAAGTGAAGAGAAATTTATGTTACGATGGGAGAAATTATTTTGAAGTGGAAGACTACGATATACTAGCAGATAGTTCGGCTTCATTTCCATTTCTGGCACATTAATAATTTGACGTACTCCAAACTAAAGCAAGCGATCTATTTCGATTGTTCTCTTTTACTCAAAAATGCCTTGACGTAAATTGGCAGACATATTACGGTGAACCGGTTTCGGCTGTAATGTTTCATCATCAGAACTAAAAATTAATTGACAGTTATTAAGAGTTTATCTGTTTGTCCAATAGATTTATCTTGCATATTATACGTTTTCTCTTTGAACTTTATGCAAGTTATGATAAATTACAGTTCTTTTTTGCAGCAATTTGATTGAATTATCAAGAGATCTTGGAATTAGGAACTGATTGAATTATCAAGAGATCTTGGAATTAGGAATTGATTTACTATGTATTTAATTCGTGCCAGGAAACGCGATTATACGATTTACACAATAGTATATTGTTGGTTAAAACAGTTGTTTATACTTTTGGAGTTAAAACATGATTTTATAAGGCAAAATTTAAAATTATTTGTGACCCTTTTATGAATCTGTGAAACTTAAACTACGGTTAGGTTCCCCTTTGTTTCGTGTTAATCATACCTACCATGGTACTATTAGTTGAGGTCTTCATAGACAAAGATTTTGTGGTATCTCATTCCATTCAGAGGAATCTACTTCATGGCTTATAACACACGATTGGCTCTACTTTATTCCCTTGTTTATAAATCTCTGTTACCAGAAAATCTTTTTAGAGTTATAATTTTCCTCATTTATAATTATAAATTATTTCAGTTCAAGGGGTGCTTACGATTAAGAGGAGGTGGGTTACAACAGATTTGTGTTTATAACGGATTTACTTACACTAATATACCCACCAAATGCGATCAAGGTCATTGTGAATAAAAAGGAGTAATTCAAGTAGGTCGCGTGATTTGGTTTCTACAATATCAAATATCTTCGAATTGATTCCTGGTTTGACAGAATAACAATGAAAGAACGTGGGAAAGCTTTCTTCAAGAACGTCGACATTCCTGCCGCGGTATCCAGCTCGTTAGCTAATGAGATGAAGCTTCAACCTTCCGCGGCTGCGTCATTATCGAAGCGATCAAAATTCTGTTGTCACTTCATTTTACATTCACGTCAAATATTTTGTCATGGAGAATAAAGGCTACACTCTTGCTTTTTATGCGCTTAAGACTATTTTAATTTTTTAGAAGTATTTCATTTGTATCGCTGTTTCTCCAATGATGTTTATACATTGAAGCGCCAAAGAAAATTGTACAAGCATGAGTGTTAAAATACGGATATATGTAAACAGGCAGAATATCGTGCTGCGGTCGGCTACGCCTATTTAAGACAACAAGTATCTGGCGCAGTTGTTAGATCTGTTACTGCTGCTACAATGGTAGGTTATCAAAATTTAAGTGACTTTGAACGTGGTCTTGCAGTCCGTGTACGAGCCATGAGATACCTCCGACGTAGCGATGAAGTGGGGATTTTCCGGTACGACCATTTCACGAGTGTACCGTCAATGTCAGGAATCCTGTAAAACATCAAATCTCCGTCATTACCATGGCCGGAAAAATGATCTTGCAAGAACGGGACCAATGACGACTGAAGAGCGTGACAGAAGTGCATTTCTTCCGCAGTTTGCTGCAGATTCCAATGCCGAGCCATCAACAAGTGTCAGTGTGCGAACCATTCAACGAAACATCATCGATATGGGGTTTCGGAGCCGAAGGCCCACTTGTGTACCCATGATGACTGCACGACACAAAGCTTCACGCCTCGCCTGCCGGCCGCGGTGGCCGTGCGGTTCTAGGCGCTGCAGTCCGGAACCGCGGGAGTGCTATGGTCGCAGGATCGAATGCTGCCTCAGGCATGGATGTGTGTGATGTCCTTAGGTTAGTTAGGTTTAAGTAGTTCTAAGTTCTAGGGGACTGATGACCTGAGATGTTAAGTCCCATAGTGCTCAGAGCCATTTTTTTAACGCCTCACCTGGGCGCGTCAACACCGACATTGAACTGTTGATGACTGAAAACATGTTGCCTGGTCGGACGAGTCTCGTTTCAAATGGTATCGAGCAGATGGACGTGTATGAGTATGGAGACAACCTCATGAATCCATAGGCCCTGCATGTCAGCAGGGGCTGTTCAAACTGGTGGAGGCTATGTAATAGTGTGGGGCGTGAGCATTGGAGTGATATGGGACCCCTGATGCGTCTAGATACGACTCTGACAGGTGACACGGTGATATGGGACCCCTGATGCGTCTAGATACGACTCTGACAGGTGACACGTACGTAAGCATCCTGTCTGATCACCTGCATCCATGCATGTCCATTGTGCATTTGGACAATTCCAACAGGACAGTGTAACACCCCACACGTCGAGAATTGCTGCAGAGTGGCTCCATGAACACTCTTCTGTGTTTAAACATTTGCTCTGGACACCAAACTCCCCAGATATGAACATTATTGAACAAATCCAGGATGCGTTGCAAAGCGCTGTTCGGAAGAGATCTCCACCCCCGTCGTACTCTTACGGATTTGTGGACAGTCAAGCAGAATTCGTCACGTCAGTTCCCTCCAGCACTGCTTCAGACATTAGTCGAGTCCATGCCACGTCGTGTTGCGGCACTTCCGCGTGCTCGCGAGGCCCTACACTGTATTAGCCAGGTGTACCATTTTCTTTGGCTCTTCAGTGTAAAAATTATTATCTAACTTGATGTTGTAAATGCTTTTATGAACTTCGTGATATTGTGTGGGCAGAAGCTGGTGGTTAAATAAGGACATTTTATCAACAACTCTTGGTTGTAAATACGTCAAATGATCATCTTCACTTGGACGTAGCTGTCGGCGGCGTTCGCTTGGAGAACTAGCGGCTCAGCGCGGACCAGATGCGGAGCGTCGGCGACGGCAGCAAGTGAAAGCAAGGCGAGCTGCAGACCAGGGAGCAGGTCCGCGTGCCTGCGGCCGGTCCCAAGGATAGCCGGCCGGCGCTCGGTTCAGCCGTACAGTCTGCATGTAGCCTGGCAGGAGCGAGGGCGGGGCAGAACGGTAAAGCAGCCAGCCACACATGCTAGCAGAGACGACAGCTGGGCCAAAGTACCACTATGTCGTGAACTGGGACCAGGCTGGACACTAACAGACCGCACCTCGTCTCGGGCTAGGCACAGGATACGGATACTTCAGCAACCTTTTGTGTTGGCTGGGTGCAAAGACTGGCAACTTGCCTTATGGGTTCATAAATGTCAAAACTCACGCTAAATGAAAGCGTCAGACGTAGTATTCAATGACAATAATATTGGTTTTTACATTTACAACACTCTCTTGTAGTAACGAGGCTCTAAACACGACAAATCGGACCACTTCTCATCCGAGGATCTGCCTTTCGTCGCCTTGCGCTATTCGTGGCAGCCCTTCGCCACTGTTGTCAAAAAACATGATAATGTCCCCTGTCTCCAACCGGACGCGCAGCACAGAAGGTTCTAGAAAGTCAGAGGTACATGAATATACGAATGGACTGTCTTGATCTGACTATTAATATCACAGTCGATATACACTCTAGTTCGTCCCACCGACACAGAATACCATCGCTCAGAGAAGAAGAATATTGTTCCCTTCAGCCGAAGGTAGACCTTCTGGTTAGACAATGTGAATCGCTAAGGTCAGAGGCTAACTACACCATAGGACTACTTTAAGATCCTAAAATCCAGAGACATTGTTTATCCAAAAATTAAAACGCAGTGTCTTATGACTACAATATCAGTAAGACCCTATGTGAATCACTCAACTCATGCAACTGTCTATGTGTAATTACATGTGGGCGATTGAACTGGAATGATCGCATAAGCTGAATGGTAGGCAAAGCAGTTAGTAGTCTTAGTTTCATTGACAGGATAGTTGGCAAACGCAAACCGTCCGCATAGAAGACAAAAGACAAAACACTAAAGCGATCCGCCCTAAAATGTTGCTCAGCTGTCAGGGACACATAGGAGTTCAAAATGGTTCAAATGACTCTGAGCACTATGGGACTCAACATCTTAGGCCATCAGTCCCCTAGAACTTAGAACTACTTAAACCTAACTAACCTAAGGACATCACACACATCCATGCCCGAGGCAGGATTCGAACCTGCGACCGTAGCGGCCGCGCGGTTCCAGACTGTAGCGCAAAACCGCATGGTCACACCGGCCGGCCACATAGGAGTACTAGGGTAAATTGAACGAATACGAAGGACGGCACAACGAACGAAAGGTGACAGGACTGTTTGACTCACGGGATGGCCGCTCTGTTATTTTGGAAAACCTGAGCTGCCAAACACCTGGAGATAGACGCCAATTATCCCCTGAAACTTACTTCCCGAGTTTCAAGAACCACCTTCAAGCGATGAATCTAGGAATATACACACGTCAAAAAATGTTTTGTATCACCCCAGTTTCCAGAACTCCTGAACATAGACGTTGACTGTGGATATTGTATCATAGACACAGTCCCTTCGACTGTTCAGAGGTGTCACTAAACACCCCCCCCCCCACCTAAAAGATGTATACAACCATGCATGAGCAGCACGGAGGGGGTCCGACAGCCGATCAGTTCCAGTCATTCCACCAGGAGGGAGGTACGCGGCTCGTGTTTTCTGTATTTCAACCAAGCCTGGACAGTCAATAGCGCAGTTCGATCGCGTTCGCAATGTTATTTTGTGCCAGGAAGGGAAGTGTCAAGGCGTCTCGGAGTGAAACAAAGCGATGTTGTTCGGACATGGAGGAGGTATAGAGAGACAGGAACTGTGGATGACATGCCTCGCTCAGGCCGCCCAAGGGCTACTACTGCAGTGGATGACCGCTACCTACGGATTGTGGCTCTAGGAACCCTGACAGCAGCGCCACCATGTTGAATAATGTTTTTCGTGCAGCCACAGGACGTCGTGTTACGACTCAAACTTTGCCCAATACGCTGCATGATGTGAAACTTCACTCCCGATGTCCACAGCGAGGTCCATCTTACCAACCACGACACCACGCAGCGGGTACAGATGGGCCCAACAACATGCCGAATGGACCTCTCAGGACTGGCATCACGTTCCCTTCACCGATGAGTGTCGCATATGCCTTCAACCAGACAATCGTCGGAGACGTGTTTGG
This sequence comes from Schistocerca americana, assembly GCF_021461395.2. Classification (NCBI taxonomy): domain Eukaryota; kingdom Metazoa; phylum Arthropoda; class Insecta; order Orthoptera; family Acrididae; genus Schistocerca; species Schistocerca americana. The sequence goes on along the minus strand of NC_060121.1, from coordinate 359,713,353 downwards.
AGGCAACCGTATCAGGCTGAACGCCTTAGACACACTGTCCAGCGAATGCAGCAAGGTGTAGGTTCCCTGCTGTTTTGGGGTGGCTTTATATGGGGCCGACGTCCGCCGCTGGTAGTCATGGAAGGCGCCGTAACGGCTGTAAGATACGTGAATGCCATCCTCCGACCGACAGTGCAATCATATCGGCAACATATTTTCGAGGCATTCGTCTTCGCGGACGAAAATTCGCGCCCCCGTCGTGCACATCTTGTGAATGACTTCCTTCAGGATAACGTCTTCGTGCGACTAGAGTGGCCAGCATGTTCTCCAGACATGAACCCTATCAAACATACCTGGGATAGACTGAAAAGGGCTGTTTATGGACGACGTGACCCACCAACAACTCTGAGGGATCTACGCCGAATCGCCGTTGAGGAGTGACACAATCTGGACCAACAGTGCCTTGATAAACTTGTGGATAGTATGCCACGACGAATACAGGCATGCATCACTGCAAGCGGACGCGCTACTGGGTATTAGAGGTACCAGTGTGTACAGCAATCTGGACCACCACCTCTGAAGGTCTCGCTGTATGGTGGTACAACATTAAATGTGTGGTTTTCATGAGCAATAAAAAGAACGGAATTAATGTTCTGTTGATCGCTATTCTAATTTTCTGTACAGGTTCCGAGAGTTTCGGTGATGCAAAACTTCTTTTGATGTGTACTACAACGCTGCCTTCCCCCCCCCCCCCCCCCCCCCTGCCCACCGATGTATAGCCACCGTGAGGACCACGAAGAGGGATGACTTCACAGTGCTTTGTAATCATCAGATGTAGATGTAGAGCGAACGCCATTGGCAAGCATCTACAAACTTTCAACGACGCGTCACGGCCCGGATATCCATACATATTATAAAGATGTGTGTGTGTGTGTGTGTGTGTGTGTGTGTGTGTGTGTGTGTGTGTGTATGCCTATTCCACATCTCCTCCTAATCCACTAGACCAATTCTGACCAAACTTGTTACACATATACCTTACTGTCAGGCGACAATCGCTGTGGGGTAAGAACCATCTACAGTACCTATCAAAAGGGTAGGGGTGAGGGCCGTGGTGAAAAGGAAGCGTAACCGGTGACGCGTGAGTTGCCAGACTTTATTCACCCAGTATTTGAGAATGAGAGCACGTGGCGATGTGCAACAAACTTCACATAATTTCAAACCTTTAGGAAATTTTTTCTCCCTGACGACCCTTGATGAGAGTAAAAAAATTTATTAAATACTACCTTTCCGCTGTTCATGCAATAAAAGTACTGCATGAGGCAAGATGTTATAATTTGTTACTTATTTACTACTAACTGTATTCACTATACATTTTCCAGACAGTATGTACACATAGCACTGAATGTAACTGTAAAATTGTATCATTGTACGATATGTAGTTCAGGAGACATGACGTATAAACAGTGAGATGCGTGAAAAGCTGCCTCATCATGCATGGCGTTTAAATTTATTACTTCTTTGCTAGTAACTCTATTCGCAAAAATTTCTCACACAATAACCATACATGTCGCTGAATGTACCTACAATATTAGTTCGGGAAATATGACGTCATAAATGGCGAGATAGTCAAAAACTGCCACATCGTGCAAGACGTTTAATTTTGTTATTTTGTTGCTACTAACTCGATTCGCAACACTTTTTGGAGATAGCATCCACATATGCCGCTGAATGGACGTACAAAATTAGATCATCGAGCGGGACGTAGTTCAGGAGAAGGGAGATATTACTCGTACCTCATAAACATTAAGCACAAGTCCATACGCTGAGTAGTTGGGGGTGTGAAAGCACAGCTATAAAGAAACATCTGGGGAAGTCGAGTTTCTCTGCTAGTAGGCAGTAAGTAACGTTATCCATGTAGAATTGTGCCCCACGTAAAAGCAGCGTGGAACCTCCATTGGTTAACTTTGTATAGCCATAATTTTCCTTCCATCTACAAGTGAACAGCACAAGTTTCCACATTTTATTACTTGTGTTAGTGGTCAGAGCTGTTATCTCCATTGCTATAAACTGGGCACAAACCTACAAGAATGGCGTTATAATTACACTGAGGGGCGAAATCATTATGACCACTGCCCACAGCGAGTTCTGAATACCGCAATATGGCGTTGGGTGCACGTGACGCGGTAAGAGAGCATACAGGCGGGAAAAATACGAATAAGGAATCATTCTAACAACCAAAATGGCCACAAATAGGGAAATCCTCTGACAGAAGCGACTTTGACAAAAAGCAGGTCGTTCTGCTGCGGCACCTAGGATAGATCATCTGGGAAACAGCAAAGCTGGTGGGCTGTTCGTATGCTACTATTGTGAGCATCTACGGACATGGTAGAAGGACAGTGAAACCAGGAGCAGGTGACAAGATGTTGGATGTCCACACCTCATCACAGAACTTGGAGGTTGGAAACTTGCCAGCTCTGTAAAGTGGGATAGGCGGCGATCTGTGGCACATCTCACAACACAGTGCTATGTTAACATAGGCGAAATTATTAAGACGCACATCGCTCAACGCACGTTGCCGAACATGGGGCGCTACAGCAGATGAGCCCTGCATATTCGTATGTTGACCCAACGACATCGTCCATTACAACTACAGTGAGCTAGCAACCACTGAGATTGGACCATTAATCAATGGAAAACGTGTCGACTGGTTGGATGAATTTATTTCTTCTTATATTAGGTTGATGGGCATGTCCAGATATATTGTGTTATGGCGAAGAATAATAAGGGGTAGAAAGTAGAGGACTTTTATTAAAACTCATTCACACTGCCACAGGCAAACTCAAGTCATGACAGAGACAGAGGCAGAAGCAGGAAGTGAGCCAGTATGTTGCAAGTGGATCAGGTCGTCGACACATTAAAACACTATCTGCCAAGTGAATGTACAAATTCAAGAGAAAGGAGACTGAGACAGAAAACCAAAGGAAGTGAGACAAGCATATCTGTAAGCTCATAAGACATGTTGCAAGAACCTCTCTCCTTCACAAGTGCACATAGTAAGGAACTGACACAGCAGTTAACAGCCTTTTAAGTGAATGTAGCAGAAGGAGGACATGCAATCATTAAAAACTGAGCCTTGGGTCATAGCATCACACTAGTTCCCTTTAAAAACCTTAGCCCTCCAGCTCTCATCATGAGTTGATCATTCGGATCGATAGCATTCACAGAAACAGCTCTCGATTCCATGGCTATGATACTGTAACGAGTCTATGCCCTAGATGCTCCAGTACAGTCTATGAATCGGCCAAAGATGTACTCAGGATGATGACCTTCATCTGATGAACTTCGCACTGCTAATCGCTTACCATCTACTGATGAAGGAACTGACTGTCTTCCAACAACACAACAGCATAGGATGCTGCAAGCGCTGAACTTCAGTGTGGACGCCAGCAACAGGGCCCCGTGGAATCCACATTCCTGTTCAACCCTCAGGTGCATCCAGTTGCTGAAACCTATCAGCCAGTAGGGAGTAGGTCAATTGAACACATGACTAGCGATATCAGGTACATATTGGATGGATCATCAAGGGTCATTGTAGAATTTGGAGTGGGACCGATGACACTCCAACAGCCTGAGACGACCTCAGACTGGACCATGGCCTTATTCGCTCGCCGGCAAACCGCCATGTTGCCAGGGGCCCCGACATCTTCGTGTAGGCTGCAGTCACTGAGCTGACTCAACGAACGTCAGATGTGATCCAGCCTGCAGCAGAACGAGCAACATCCACGGAAGAACGACGACTTGCAAACACTGAGAATAAAAGATTGAACACCAATAATGTTTTACTAGCGTGAAAGACGCTTCACAGGTTCTCAGCAGCTATCCTGACTTCATGCAGAGGCGTCTTTGCTTGGCCTTCTGTTGCTGTCATCCATGCAAATGGCTGCTCAAAATATGCCATGTGCAGCAGGCACAGGAGGCACAGTTATACAACGATCAGCTCAATAGCGTATTATGCTACGGCGAACATTCACATTTTGGACATGTGGTAGTAATAGAAGGCAACATGCCATCTGTGGAGTAGGTGAATGTTATTGCAGACCATTCATGTTTGATGTCTTCTCTGCTGACGATGGCGTACACCGCGTCACAAGATAAGAGTCATACTACATTGGTTTGAGGAGCATAGTAGTGAAATGATATTGATGTCTCGAATACCATAATCGGCTGCTCTGATCCTGATGGGACACATGTGGGACACTGTCAGGCGCCAGCTTTGCGGCCAAAAACTACCGGTCCGTAACCTACAGGAACTGCGTGATGTGTGCACAGACATCTGGCGCCAGATATCTATAGTAACGTAATAAGGAGACTCCATGCCTCACAGAATCGCTGCAGTGTTGCATTGCAGAGGTGGAGCAACACGCTATTGAGCAGATGGTTACAATGTTTTGGCTGATCATTGTATATCTGTGCTGTGATACGGTGGAGAATATTTATAAACGCTTGACAGCGGCTTGACAACGAAAAGCAAATAACATAATAAATAACTTCTACAGCCAAAAGCAGAATGACATCGTGTGACTTTTAAAGCAATTTCGTGTTAGTCACGGTCCACTCACTTTAATGTGACCACCAGCTGTGTTCGTCGGCAACGTGCAATAAGCGCTCACAGACTGCAGGTGGCAGCACTAGCAGTGGAGGGTATACAATGAGTGTCAGGGAGACGCAGGAAACAGTGCAGTCGTTGTCGTAATATGGACTTCCAAAATGGGCATGATCATTCGCTTTCAGATCAAGGGTGGAAGCATTTACGAAACGGCTAAATTTGTAAACTGCTCACATGCTGCCATGGTTAAAGTATGCCATGCATGGAAAAATGCCGCTATCCAAGACTGGCACCAAGCTATCTGTGGTGCACCACAGGCCGTAAATGGCAGATGAACTAAGGGGTTACGAACAGTGGCTCGTCAACGGTAGTTCAGTGAACGTTGTTGCGTATGGGCCTCTGCAGCGGGTGCCCGGTTCAAGCACCCATTCTGACTTCCGTTCATTGGCGACGAAGACTGCTTACCAGTACTGCACCTGGACGCCCACTGAGTGGCGACAGGTGGCCTTTTTAGATGAGTCACGTTTCCTGCTCCATTGGACAGAAGGTCATTGGCCCTGCAACAATCGTTGGAAGGGTTCAGCTCAGAGGTTGGTTGATTTGGGGATGGGACCAAACAGTGAGGTCAATAGTCCCATCGGATTAGGGAAGGATGGGGAAGGATTTCAACTCTGTCCTTTCAAAGGAACCATTTTGGCATTCGACCGATACGATTTAGGGAAATCATGGAAAACCCAAGTCAGGATGGCTGGACGCTGGTTTGAACAGTCGTTCTCCCGAATGCGAGTCGAGAGTGCTAACCACTGCGCCACCTCGCTCTGTCAGCCCAGAGGATGGAGCATTATAGTATGGAGAATGTTTTGTGCCATTCCCTAGGTGATCTTGTGATTCTGGAAGGTACAGTGGATCAACACAAGTAGACATCTATTCTTGGGACCGTTTCCACCAGTACACGCAGTTTGGTATTCCTAGGCACGATGGCATCTACCAGCAGGACAATGTGTCACACAGCTCGAGGTGTAGATGCGTGGTTTGAAGAGCACCAAGATGAGATCTACCGTACTCCTCTGGCCACCAAACTCCCTGGGTTTAAACCCTATCGAGAACCTGTAGAGCCACCTCGATCGGTCTGTTCGCGCCATGGATTCTGGACCTAGAAACCCAGCGCAGCCACGGCACTCGAGTCGGCGTGGCTCATCACCCCTGTTGGTGCCTTCAAGAACATCATTGACTCCCTTCCTGCACTTCCGCACTGCAAAAGGCTTTCGACAGGTGGTGACATTGATGTGACTAGGTACTGTACTGTACACTGAAACCTTGAACTTGAGCGAAGAAATGACGGACATCGTTTACGGGAATCTAATCACAAGGCTTAAGATTTGTCCCTCCACGCCAATTGATGAACTCTCTGATTCTGATCTTTGGACGGCGAGCGCGCCGGAGCGGCCCTGCGTCACACGCGGAGAGGTGAGAGGCGCGGCAGACAATGAGGAGTCACGGTCGTGACCCTGGCACTGCGCCGCTCTCGTCTCGTCTCCTCTCCTCCCCTCTCACTGCAACAAGTGTGACGACACCTGCCGGGCTCTCTCCCGCGCGTACTGATGCGTCGCGTAACTGCCGCACTGTCTCCCGACCGGGGCAGCGACTGGCTCTCCAGTCGCCACTCAAAAGCGGAGCGCCGGGCGCGGTGGCCGAGCGGTTCTAGGCGCTTCAGTCCGGAACCGCGCGACTGCTACGGTCGAAGGTTCGAATCCTGCCTCCGGCATGGATGTGTGTGATGTCCTTAGATTAGTTAGGTTTAAGTAGTTCTAAGTTCTAGGGCACTGATGACCTCAGGTGTTAAGTCCCATAATGCTCAGAACCATTTGAACCATTAAAAGCGGAGCACACGTGTCATCAGTATCCATTACTAAATAAAGTCGGCCCTTTAGACTTTGTCAAGCTTTGCGAGTTTCAGCTGCTTCTGAATGTCATCTGTTGTGGAACCTCATCGTCTCCCAGCGGATCGAACGTTCAGAAACTTAGTGAAATTCAGCCGGGCAACGTCCTCGACAAGCGCAGAAGTTTCGGCATTTATTTTTATATGAAAGAACAAACAGTCTTGTCTGCAAAACTGGATTTTTTTGTATTATTTATCCTCCAATGACGCATTTCGCCGCATACAAAGCCATCTTCAGATTGGTTTTCGAGAGAAAAATATAAAAATGTATAAAAAAAATTATTGGCAAAATATGATGTTAAGCTTACAGGATGCCGCGCATAGAAATGTCCCAGCACGAAACTGCTGTGGCAAGAATTTGAAAAAAATAGAAACAGAAAAAATTGTGCTATGTCCCATAACATAAAGAGTAAAATATATCGAAATATGGCAGATAAAATGTTCAGAAGCCAGTAAGCAGTCTAATACGCTAAAAGCCTAAAACACATTCAGATCAAATTCAAAAGTGTATCAAAATACGTTACTGACATAGAAGACGTTAAGTATAAGGGAAAACCGCGCCTAAAGTAGACGAAAGCTCCAGCAGGTAGCGGCCCTTGTGGACTTTTAAGGCCTCGCGCAGTGTCTATAAAACACATCACCTCGAGAATAGCCAATATCTCACAAGAGCCAGTAAAAATAGGCGGCAGATTACCTTGTTAGGTATGCAGCGCCCTCCGCATCCACTAAAAGGGGGTCAAGTCTGCATCACACAGTAAATACGTAGGAGGTGTAGCTGCTCACGCTTTCGGCTGTGCACATAGTACTGGGCATAGCAACGTACAGGAAGTAGGTGGCTAGTTTGCAGCCCACAGCAGATTACACGTGTGGGCAATGGGTGGCGATGGCGATAGCTATTAGGTTTCCACATACAATCACAAAGAGAAACATGACAAAGAGTAAAGCCGAATAAGAGATCTTGCTTACAATTACAGGTAACATGTTTGTACAAATGGGTCATAGTAAACAATAGTAAATAAATTTTAAAAAAATCAAAAAGTATAGAAGTATTTATTGATGTGACGCAAACGAATAAAACTTGCTCGAGGGAACTAAGAGAACTAATTTCCCTGTGGGCCAGATAATACTGTGGCTAAAAATAATTTCATACCCTTCAGTCCAAATTAGGCCACACACGCGCTAAATAGCGTCATATTACAGTCAGTAAGCTCAGAAAGTAATACAGAATCAGTAATACCCTATCTGGATGCTAATAACTGAGTAATAATATATTCCATTAGAACAATGACTGATAAAAATCTAACGTAGAAAAAATATAAAATTGCGTCATTACTATTATCTGCAATAGCTAAGCATTCCACCCTTAGATACTTTTGCGGACCATATGTTCCATTAACGACGTAATTAACAAACGTACAGTATACTGCCTGACGAGAAAGGAAAGTACACAGGAGATGAGGAGGAAAAGAATTCGGATACCACTGTTTGAAACGGTATCTGATTTTTTTCCAGTGGTTGCAAAACTGTGTCAAATTTACGAACAACTTGGAAGTATGAGTTCACTTTTATGACTGAAATGGAGACAGAACTTTTGGCTCCTCTGTTTTTGATTTCTTCAGAAGATGCCTGGTTCTGCATGGGAAGGTATGTGAACTATCACAACATGCACGGTGTAGTGGCTTGCGGAGTGTGTACGTACATTGTGCATCAGAAAATCCCTATCAGTACATACTTTGAAGTGTTTGGTAAGACGAGTTTTTCGCCAAACCGTTAATGCCCAGAAATTGTTTAATCCCTATGTGGCTCACCTCATAGAAGCAGCAAGATGGGGCAGCAGCACCACCGCCTTGACAACCTGGTCACGAGTGTATGAGGAGATGATAATAAGCAGAGGCAGTGCATTCTCCTGGCCACTTCGATCTCCTGATCTCTCCCACATGTGATTTTTACCTGTGGGACAAATTGAAGGGTCAGTTGTATTCAAGTAATCCTCACGCTCTGCAAGAGCTAAAGAAAAACACTGAAAATGCTATTGCTGCTATTCCTCAGGCAGAGCTGCTACGCGTGTCTCATAGTTTATAAATCGAGCTCAGCACTGCATCGAAGTAAACAGTGGCCATTCCTCCATCTTCCGTAATGTTCATTACGAGGGTCAGTCCCGTGTCAGTCTTATTACAAACGGTTTCGGATCAGTTTTAGTTCCTTCACCCTGTATCTTCATCACCATTAAGTTTGCATGTTGAATGCTGCAGCTGTCCTGTGCAGAATGAATTCCTTTAGCTACCACTTTTTCCGAATCGTATATTTACATCTGGGTTAAGCGCTCTTACTTTTATTGTTTGTACAGAAATAAATACAGAATAATCTGTACATTCTACATTCCTAGTCTGACTTACATTTGATTTTTCAGACTGATCTACTGAACAAAATTCGTTATTCTGCAAATGGTTTCTTACGAAACTGCTACTAGAAGTATAAATACATTACAAATTGAGAAAGGCGAGACCTCTCATGCAACGTAATGTCGTACTCCGGGTACGCCCCTAATCATTTTTCAGAGGCCTAGACCATGAGCAAGTTAATAATTAAAAATATATATTCCAGCGTTACCACTTCGTGTGCAAGTCTGCATACTTTCGCGGCTGTTATAAATGGAGGTGAAATGTTCTAGGATGTTAGGCTGCGTCACGTTACTTTTCAGTTTCCTTTCCTCGATCGACGTTTCGTCCCCTCTGCTGTGGTCTTCTTCAGGATCTTGCGGTGTTTACGGTTAGATCCTGAAGGAGATCCCAGCTGTGGGGTCGAAACGCCGATTGAGAGGAAGAAATCGAAGAGGAAAGTGTCGCGGCCTAACGTCCTAGAAGATTCTACCTATGCTATGAAGCAAAAATAAACATAACTATTGTTACCTGGCTAAAAAAAAAAAAAAAAAAAAAAGTTCAAACGTGTGTGAAATCTTATGGGACTTAACTGCTAAGGTCATCAGTCCCTAAGCTTACACACTATTTAACCTAAATTATCCTAAGGACAAACACACACACCCATGCCCGAGGGAGGACTCGAAGCTCCGCCGGGACCAGCCGCACAGTCCATGACTGCATCGCCTTACCTGCCTCACACAGGCGTATTATTGAGCCCTATACTTATTCATTGAACACAACTGGAGCTTGTATTAACTGCAGTATTTAAATACAATCCAGGCAGCTTACATTTTGTATCAAAATTGGCAGTTTCGTTTAAGGTAGAGTATTACTCTAATCATGTCCGTCGCACAAGGCATCAAATTTTATAACACACAGCGTGTTTGTTGTGCACTGCAATGTTGCAAAGATCTCTTTAAACAAAATACTTTGACTCAAACTACCGCTGTTTTTTCGTACAGACGTTGCGTCTAATATTACTGACAACCCTGAAGGGTCTGCCAGACTGAACAGCGTCCCTGAGTTGGAATAGTTTGTCTGCCCACCTGAGATAAGTGTGGGAACTGGGCGGGGAGATACTTCGTGAATGTGGAACTGGTCGTTATGCGGTTTCAGACGAACACTTATCCGCCGAGATATCAACGGACCGAAAATTGCTCCGTCGTGTTCGCCGGCCTAATTGCAGCGTGTCTGGCTATTTGGAAATCCAGTGGCGTTGCGCGTACATTGAACAGCTAAAGAGGCTTAATATGCTGGAACCACGTCAAACGTCTGAGATGCTCGATATTTTTGTGGTTATACAGGAATTTCGCTTATGCGGTTCGGTGAAAGAAGGAATAACTTCACCTACAGCACAAACGTCGCCCTCGTCCACGTTTCTTAACTGTGTCTTAACGTGTTGCTTTCAGCGCGGAAAGATTGTTTCGTGGGAACTGAATGCCATCCAAGTTCATCTGCTGCTAGTCTTCGTGTGAAGTCAAGCACGTAACGTATAGTGTGGGCAGTCCGAGGGCACCAATGAAATCAATGCGTTAACTATTGTCAGTAGCATTTTCGACGAGATACAGTGAATTCCGAGTAAGTCACGTTGGTTGTTTTATATAGAGCTATTTTGTTGGAACCTGTGTTACAGTACAGTGAGATTTAGGACTGAGTCTGTGATACTTCATCTACGTTCAATCACCGTGGAACATTCTCGCATCAGTCCCTATAGTTTCACGATCTTCCGGTAGGTGGCGGCGCTATATGTAGCCTTTTTGGAGGAAAACCAAAGCGTCGCAAATCTTCACAGGCGCTTTCAAAATTTCTACGGAGACCTGGTAATGAACAACAGCACGGTGAGTCGTTGGGCGAGGCGCTTGTCATCATCGCAATAATGTCGCGCAAACCTGTCCGATCTTTGAAGTGTATTGTGCTAGCCTCAGGAAACTGAAGAAAAGACTTCAGCATGTTCGTTGCCACAAAAACGCAAACGAAATTCTCCTTCTCCATGACAACGCAGGGCCTTTCACTAGTCTGCTCGCCCTAGAGGATCTTAGAAAAGTTCATTGGATTGTTGTTTCTCAGCCACCATACAGCTTGGTCTGTGTGGAAATACGCACACCACACGGAATTTCAAGTTCACTCACATTGGTTCTATACAGCTGGTGTCTACTGGATCTTATATACTACGGGGTGTTATTCGACCTGACTCATTCAGCAGTCATGCTTTGTACATTTTGACGAGCATCTTTTGGGCTTACTCAATTTTTTACGAAAACCCACCAATGTTCAAAATGGTTCAAATGGCTCTGAGCACTATGGGACTTAACTTCCGAGGTCATCAGTCCCCTAGAACTTAGAACTACTTAAACCTAACTAACCTTATTTCATCACACACATCACAGGGTTATTTGGTAACCGTGATAGCGTTACGGAGATGTTTAATAAACTCAAGTGGCAGACTCTGCAAGAGAGGCGCTCTGCATCGCGGTGTAGCTTGCTCGCCAGGTTTCGAGAGGGTGCGTTTCTGGAGGAGGTATCGAATATATTGCTTCCCCCTACTTATACCTCTCGAGGAGATCACGAATGTAAAATTAGAGAGATTAGAGCGCGCACGGAGGCTTTCAGACAGTCATTCTTCCCGCGAACCATACGCGACTGGAACAGGAAAGGGAGGTAATGACAGTGGCACGTAAAGTGCCCTCCGCCACACACCGTTGGGTGGCTTGCGGAGTATAAATGTAGATGTAGATGTAGATGTAGATGCCCGAGGCAGGATTCGAACCTGCGACCGCAGCGGTCGCGTGACTCCAGACTGAAGCGCCTAGAACCGCTCGTCCACTCCGGCCGGCCAACCCACCAATGTGATTTGACTCTTAACGTGGATAGCTTCCCGAAAGCTGGGACTCCGTAACAGTCCATGTACATTTTAGAAATATAACCATTACAAAGCTGAAGATGCGTCTATACTGGCGTGAAACCGATGGTTGCGAATAAAGCGCTTTCATACAGCCATGTGGCCATTGGAAACACCTCATTATTCATGTCTTTTCAATTATTATGTAATTTGAATGATTATTGAGTGTCGACTATTGTTAGTCACAATATCTCTGACCTGTGGTTGTCCTCTCCAGAAAGTTGCTTAAATCAGGAAAAAGCTAAATCTGGATGGTGGGGATCTGAACCTTCGCTAAGGATTTAGGCTGCCACTGTTAAACACTCAATGTGAATCGCTCTGCCGCTTCTACAGATGTTCGTGGTGTGGCATTTGACCACACTACAACTCAGATCCGAACTCCACCGACAAAACCTCTGAGGTTGTTCAGGAATATTTTCTGGGTATTTTGATATATGGTTCCCGTGGCCTCCAATAAGTGCTTACGAAGTAATTGATAATTATGATTTATTTCATTTATTAACCTCAATGATCTTTGTTTGTCTGAAAATACACTGATCGAGTGAAAAATCCTATAATATGCAGTTACCAAAATGTGCAACGTACATACAGAGGCAAAAGACTGCGGTGTGGTTGCCGTTACTTCGTGACCAGCGGAGCATAGCGTCCTTGTGCCACTTTTCCATTGCATTCTGTGGACGAATACACGACGTGCATATAGGCCAACTCTTCATCACTAAACCTTTCCATACTGCTACCTACAGTGGCTGCACAAAAATATCGAAACAGCACGAGAAATGCATGCTTGAAAATAAATGCAGACGCTAGCCGAACCCGCAGGAAGTGCTATTGTATTTGACTACGAGCGGCATCTGTGCAATGTCCTCAAGATGTTTCAAGTTTCACTCGTGAAGAGAAGCGTTCTGTGTAGTTGTGATTGCATTATGCCGCGGCTAGCCGACCGGTGTGGGCGAGCGGTTCTAGGCGCTTCAGTCTGGAACCGCGCGACCGCTACGGTCGCAGGTTCGAATCCTGCCTCGGGCATGGATGTGTGTGATGTCCTTAGGTTAGTTAGGTTTAAGTAGTTCTAAGCTCTTGGGGACTGATGACCTCAGATGTTAAGTCACATAGTACTCAGAGCCATTTGAACCATTTGTCGCGGCTAAGTGAATTCGAATATGGGACGATGGCGGAGATGGCCATCGAAAGCTCGAGGATTTTATTCGAATAGACGCGGCTGGAAAACCGAGAAAGTTTTATTCATGTATGCCGTCGCGAAAGACTCTGAGGACACATGGGAAAACTGTGGGCGCTCATGCAGTGGATGCTTCCGTAACCAAGGGAGCCGATGTGTTTATTGGTACAAGAGGCGCCATATTGAAGATTTATAACGCTTTCAGGGGATGCGGAAAAACACCATCAGCTACTTCACAACACGGACGTAAGTTTGTGTTGAGTAACCTTGATATACCCCTAGCTGCAGAGTATTGTGACGAATAATAAGGGGACGGTTGTTTCAAAAGTCATTGCAGAACTGAATGTCACACTGGCGAACTCTGGCAGCACCAGAACAACATGAAGGGAGCTCCATAAGCTGGGAAATACAGAGCGGTCTGTAATTCCAAAACCACACGTCAGTGATGCAAATGCGCTTAACGGGAAAAAGTGGGGCCAGAGCCGCAAAATCTGGACTGTGGAGCAATGGAAGGAAGTCATTTCGTCGGATGAGTCTTGTTGCATGCTGTTTCCAACTTCTGGCCTAGTTTACGTCCCAAGAGTGGAACATGATGGGATTTCGATGATGATTTGGACAGCCGTACCTTGGTATTCTAAAGGCTTACGGCTACTCGGCTAGATGCAATTACTGCCAAGGGTTATGTGGCAATTTTGGATGATCAGGTACATCCAATGGTGCAGTGTCTCATCCCCAGTGGTGATGCTGTGATCCAAGAGGAGAGTGCCCCTTTACACACAGCTCCATTCTGCTTGGGGTACCGTGCGGTCTAGGGCGCCTTGTAACGGTTCGCGCGGCTCTCCCCGTCGGAGGTTCGAGTCCTCCCCCGAGCATGAGTGTGTGTGTTATCCTTAGCGTAAGTTAGTATAAGTTAGTTTAATTAGTGCGTAAGTCTAGGGACCGTTGACCTCAGCAGTTTGGTCCCACAGAAACTTACCACAAATTTCAAAAATATTTCGCATCGTCCAGGACAGATCTTGTGTGCACGAGGATGAATTGTCGCATCTCCCCTGACCACTACAGTCTCTAGATCTCAAATTTTTGAGCCTTTGCGGACTACTTTGGAGAGAACGGTGCGTGATCAGTATCCATCTCCGGCAACGTTACCTGAACTTGTCACTATTTTGCAGGAAGAATAACAGTCCCTTGAAGACGATAAAGGATCTGAATTTATGCTGTCTGTAGACGACTGGAAGCTGTCTTGAAGGTCAACTGGGGTCACACAGCGTATTAAGCATGATAATGTATTGTGTTTTTGGTGTTTCCACGTTCTTGTCTACCTGCTGTATCTTTGTTAACGTAAAAGTTTTCACGCTGACCATTCACCACCTACCGGGGGCGGACGAACGTAAAAGTAACACTGTGGGATAAATCAATCAAAGACATAGTGAAGCGGCACTGAATGCAACTTTGAGGGTGAACAGCAAAGAGGACATTGGTGTCAACATTAGCTGCAATGAGTGAACGGAACAAGTTTTTTTGCAAACAAAACACAGGGCATAAGCTCGAAATTTAGACAGGTGTGTATTGAATCTCAATGTAGACAAATGTAATGTGCTGCGAATACATAGAAAGAAAGATCCTTTATCATTTAGCTACAATATAGCAGGTCAGCATCTGGAAGCAGTTAATTCCATAAATTATCTGGGAGTACGCGTTAGGAGTGATTTAAAATGCCAGACTGAGATTCATTGGAAGAATCCTAAGGAAATGCAATCCGAAAACAAAGGAAGTATGTTACAGTACGCTTGTTCGCACACTGCTTGAATACTGCTCAGGTTCGCACACTGCTTGAATACTGCTCAGCAGTGTGGGATCTGTACCAGATAGGGTTGATAGAAGAGATAGAGAAGATCCAACGGACAGCAGCGCGCTTCGTTACAGGATCATTTAGTAATCACGAAAGCGTGACGGAGATGATAGATAAACTCCAGTGGAAGACTTTGCACGAGAGACGCTCAGTAGGTCGGTACGGGCTTTTGTTGAAGTTTCGAGAACATACCTTCACCGAAGAGTCAAGCAGCATATTGCTCCCTCCTACGTACATAACGCGAAGAGAGCATGAGGATAAAATCAGAGAGATTAGAGCCCACACAGAGGCATACCGACAATCCTTCTTTCCACGAAGAATACGAGACTGGAATAGAAGGGAGAACCGATAGAGGTACTTAAGGTACCCTCTGCCACACACCGTCAGGTGGCTTGCGGAGTATGGATGTAGATGTAGATGTAGATGCAGTACAGCTACAAAGATGAATAGGAGTAAAAAAACAAGCGAAATGCGATTACTGTGTAACCAGCCGATGGAGAGCAAGGTGTCGCTTCCACCGAAGTAGAAAATATCCCCGGTGAAGTTCAGGTTCACCCTTCATACCGAAACTGAGCGAATCGATTTCGTCCCAAATGGAACGGCTGTAAGAGAAAGGCCGCAAAAAAGGCTTAAATACGCTATATGACTATACAGGCGCTCTCCCGTGTGTCGTTCCTTCCCGCTTACAAATTATTCTCGCGAGTTTCTTCGTCACGACTCGCTGTAACTCATACCCGTTAAATTCGGTCTTTACTGCGGGTGTAAGCGACTAATTCCCGCTTGCGGCTGTGAGGGTTAGTTTCACTCGCACCTCTCAGCAAAATGTGCCCGGCCTTAACACGGTCGTTCCTGCAGCTCGGCGTGACATTGCACGATTGGAGGCGGCGCGCGCGGTGGCGCCGGAGAAAGCAGCCCAGAGTGGGAAAGGCGAACCCCTCGCCGGCCGCGACACTTGTGGTCCACCGGGGACGCTCGTCCCAATGACCCGGATGAGGCGACAGCCTGCTAAAACCGGGCACCAGGGCGCTCTGTGGGGCTACAGAACTGCGTGATAGCCCGGCGCGAGTGGAGACACACACACACACACACACACACACACACACACACACACACACTCACAGAGAGAGAGAGAGAGAGAGAGAGACAGAGAGAGAGTGACACCACAAAGAGGAAACTTGAAGATCCACCATGTAAAGCTAAATGTGGCCTCGGACACATTAATTCACGTGACAACTCATGACTGAAACTTCCTGGCAGATTAAAATGGTGTGCCGGACCGAGACTCGAACTCGGGACCTTTGCCTTTCGCGGGCAAGTTCATTCTAGAAACATCCACCAGGCTGTAGCTGAGCCATGTCTCCGCAATATTCTTTCTTCTAGGAGTGCTAGTCCTGCAAGCTTCGCAGGAGAGCTTCTTTGAAGTTTGGAAGGTAAGAAACGAGGTACTGGCGGAATTAAAGCTGTGAGGATGGGGCGTGAGTCGTGCTTGGGTAGCTCATTTGGTAGAGCACTTGCCCGCGAAAGGCAAAGGTCCCGAGTTCGAGTCTCGGTCCGGCACACCGTTTTAATCTGCCAGGAAGTTTCATATCAGCGCACACTCCGCTGTAGAGTGAAAATTTCATTCTAACCCATGACTACTCACATATCCAAAATAAACTGCCTGACAGAAAATCTAACCATACAGAAGGCATGGTTCCTTCGTACATGTTCACACTATCGGTGGGTATGTAAATAATGCTGTAATTCTCTATGACTGGTAGAACGGCCACCAGAGTGTACTGGTGTTGTCCGTGTTTAGTGTGCCATGGACTGCAAGTATAGAAAGCCATCAGAGGAAACATGTTGGACGACACTTTGATGTTAAGTTAACTGAGTCTGTAGGAATTTATTCATTACGATATATAACACGATCTTGCAGTTGATTTATTTTGAAATTTAATATGAATTATTTACGCAGCAGCCACCAACATAATTTGAGAAAATAAATTAAGCTTCAAAAATATGGCTCTGAGCACTATGGGACTCAACTGCTGAGGTCATTCGTCCCCTAGAACTTAGAACTAGCTACTTAAACCAAACTAACCTAAGGACATCACAAACATCCATGCCCGAGGCAGGATTCGAACCTGCGACCGTAGCGGTCTTGCGGTTCCAGACTGCAGCGCCTTTAACCGCACGGCCACTTCGGCCGGCCAAATTAAGCTTCCTTCCACAGTGGGATCCGAACTCGGATCTCTTAATTTTCCTAAGTAATCTTCTTAACTGTTCATACCCGCTGAGCACGAAGAATGAGTTCGTGCCTGGCTGGTCTCAATGGTTCATGAGATTGTTCATGGTTAGTAGGTGGTCTAGCTTCGACCCCAGTCTGGCACAAATTATCATTCCTCACGTCAAATTAATTAGATCTCAGTTTCAGATGTTCACTGATACAATTTCATGGCACTACATTTGACTGACTCCATCCCCACGGATCCCATTAATTACTTTCAGGTATGTCAATTTACTTTTGCTAACACATCCCCAGCTTTGAAAAATAATGGAGAGCTTTCTTAGCCGGCCGCGGTGGCCGAGCGGTTCTAGGCGCTTCAGTCTGGAACCGCGCCTCTGCTACGGTCGCATGTTCAAATTCTCCCTCGGGCATGGATGTGTGTGATGTCCTTAGGTTAGTTAGGTTTAAGTAGTTCTAAGTTCTAGGGGACTGATGACCTCAGATGTTAAGTCCCATAGTGCTCAGAGCCATAGAGCTTTCTTATGGATCACCACTCGTTATGTAATCATAATTGTGTTAACATAATAGTGACAAAGACATAGGTGTACGGCAATGCTTATACGAACTACACCGAAAGTTAACTCGTATCAAGCAGTAAAGAGAGTAACAATAGACTGATGTACAGGAACGTCTTTGTAATCACTGTATCAACGTAAGTTATGGTTCAAATGACTCTGAGCACTATTGGATTAACGTCTGAGGCCGTCAGTCCCCTAGAACCTAGAACTACTTAAACCTAACTAACATAAGGACCTCACACACATCCACACCCGAGGCAGGATTCGAACCTGCGATCGTAGCGTTCGCGTGGTTCCAGACTGAAGCGCCTAGAACCGCTCGGCCACACAGGCCGGCCATAAGTCATGATTTCACAGCATATGATATATCTTATTTTTGACAATGAGATTTGATGTATCTAAGCTTCTTAACAAACTTGCGTCAATTGTGCCTGCTTCATAAAAGATTCGTACCTATCCGTACTTTCGTTTATTGACGAGCAGGAGTGAAGTTTTAGTCATTATTTGACCACCGGCTGAAAGATACATGCGTGGATAAATCTTTTTACGAAACACATAAACTGACAGAAGGAATATGAAATTAATAAAATCACCAGTTTAGAACCGCTCGGCCACACCGGCCGGCCATAAGTTACGATTTCACAGCATATGATCTATCTTACTTTTGATAATGAGATTTGATATATTTAAACTTCTTAACAAACTTGCATCAATTGTGCCTGCTTCATAAAAGATTCGTACCTATCCGCACTTTCGTTTATTGACGAGCAGGAGCGATGTTTTATTCATTATTTGGCCTCCAGCTGAAAGGTATATGCATGGATATAATCTTTTTACGAAACACATAAACTGACAGACGGAATATGAAATTAATAAAATCGCCAGTTTATTACTAGGTCTTAAGCCAAGCTCAAAGGACACATGTTCATTAAAATAGTGTGAAAACTGTAGTTGAATGATACGTATATTGTCGAATTGCACATCTATCAGAATCAATTATTCGGTACGTTCGGTACGTAAAACAAATGAAAAGACAAATAAACGTGGAGACAACATAAATCCACTAAAAAAGTAATGATATAATTTCGCCATAATCAATAGAACACAGGACAGGTAACCAACGGAATGTAAGACAGAGGAGCTCAAATGAAGCAGTGACTGATGTTCACACTCTCATATCAAGACTTCGTGTTTTCAGTTGATGTATTAGCAAAAATACACGTTCACCTTGATTTGAGACGATAGTCGGACCAAAGAGTAAAACCCTGCGATGAATTGTAATTTCGTACGTACAATGATGATTCATTTTCAGTTTATTTTTAGTTTAGACCTTAAGGCAAACTTCAAACAGTACCACGCAGTTATTACGCAAATTTTACATTTCTCTCAAGGAGAGAGAAACTATCATAAGGTTTTTAAGGAACGCGTTTTTGCTGTGATATTGACATGAGTAACCTATCATCGTGAAAATATTCTTTGTGTGTGTAGTGACCCTACACTAATAAGTGTACAGTTATCATATTCAGGCCAAGAAGCTCTTATCAGAGTATCGAGAAGGCAGCAGTGAGAAGATGACGTAATGTGGTGTGAGGTATCGATAACAGATAGTTTGTTCGGTACGGGTATCGTGAGAAAAACCACCTAAATTGTGGTCCATCTCCGCGATTGGCTGCTGAATTCGGAAGTTGCACGCCAAAATAATAATCTTCTGTTATTAATGTTAGACAAACTAAACAGCGTATTTACTTGCATTTCAAATTAAAGCATCTCTCAATAGCGTGCCATCGTTCCATTATTTCACAAGTATTAATAACCAGCAGAATAATAAACAACTGCTAAACGAAAAGGCAGACGAAACACTTCGGTGATCTTCGGGTCGCGCCCAGCTTAGATGGCGGGCGAAGTGGTTCCACTGTAAGGTTAGAGCTGCTTTGTCAGTCTCAGAGGACAGACATTATGTCTGCCGCAGTCTGCATCAGTTAAGACTTAATTTGCATGTCTACTTTGTAAATGTGAGACTGTAATTACGAAAATACGCAGTTCATTAATTTGTCGAGGAATGGAAATTATTTTTGACTCTAAAGTCGAATGTAATGTGCAGTTTCTCGTGTTAAGCCAATAAAAAGCGAATGGCATCCCGTATAAACAAAATGATCGGAAATTTAATTATTTCTAAAATAACAGTTCCTCGCTAAGAGTTTCTTACAGCCTCAAGATTACGGATTCACGACCTACGTGCTGCCCAGGGGACAACAACTGTAGAAGATTGAAGGCTGGTGAACATTTATTAGAACTGATACATTCCACGCAGGGCGGTGGAAGCAAATAGGCACCTAGCGTGTACTGCAGTCATATCACAAATGAGATCAGTGACACGTCATCTGTGGTAATACAGAGGAAGTATGAAGGAGAGAAATTTTTGAGGGAGGGGTTTATCATACGGATGTAAATATCACCCTCTCTCCCTCTCACTCACTCTTTTTCAATTTGCCGTAGTATGGAGTCAGCTTTGTAGGCAATGAGACATTATCGCCTTGTCGTTGAATTAATCGTAACCATGACATTTAATGACATTCTACTCAGCCTTTTTCTATATTGACTGTAAAAGAAACTCGTTCTCAGAGTTCTTGATACTTCTGTAATGCCTTTCTAAACTATTATCAAGAACTAATGCACCATTATATAGTGCAACAAATTTGACTGTCAAAGAGGACGAAATTATATGGCCTCAAAAGAGGTAAAATACTGTAATAACTGCGACGTCTAAACTCACGTCGTGATAAACCACTTAGAACAGAAGTTGAACAACCTTTAAAGAAAATCCCTGACATAAAAAGCGTGGGATTAGGTTAACACATGAGGTGCAACTGTCTGCTGGCCTCTAGCTCAGGGTTTCACACTTGTGTGAACTCTTCTAATTGGAGTCGTCTTTCTAACTGGGACCTTCCTCATTATGAGTTACCTCAACTGGGAAATGCATTTAATTAGGATTGCGACCTCCGCAAGAACTGTTCTAGTAGGTCACGAGAAATATAATTCACAATAAGAAGCTATTGTTTAGTGGGACAGGAGGAAAATGCTCTCAATGGGCCACAGTTAAAAATAGATACAATTTTCTTTTATGTACGGACCGTAAGAAAATGGCAGAAGTCAGTGAATGAGAAACTATATAAAATACAACGCTCAGCGAGTGGCAGTTTTTCTGTTTAATACGACGTTCCACGCTCTTCAAACTGCATCTCCAATAGGAGTCAGCACAGATATTGCTTATTTTTGATACTTAGCCACCGTCTGCTAGAGCTAATAGTCTATGACCTCTCTGAATCGTACTGAATACAAAATACAACGCTTTACGAAAAGTACGTATTTTGACATTTAAAACAATGCTCTATGCTTGTCAAACCACATCTTCAATAGGGTTAGCATAGATGTTTTTTAGTTACTAGTTGACGTCTACTAAACGGAATACTTTATAGTCTTTGTTAACCGTACTATCTACGACCTCTCGTGGCTACTGGCAAAGCAAGTTAATGAATAATCGGATAACTAACACATTTTCCATGTCACACATTTATTAGTTGATTTAGAAACTGTAGAACACTGGTGTCGTAATGGAAATGAGACAACTACGAGGCTCATTTTTTAATATTGCCAAAGACTTACTCTTACAATACGCCTGGTCGAGTAGCTGTATCGATAGACATCGAATGCCGTTGATAGGCAGTGACTGACTAGACGGTCTCTACACGAAACCAGAAGTGACGAATGAAATTACGATAGATGATATTTTTGTATGTTATCGACTTAGAATAATTTTAATCTTTGACATGTTAGATCCATAAAATGTTGTCTACTAGCTAACGAGACAAAACCAATCAATCCGATATTTATTGATTCAGATATTCTCCTTAACCACTTTGCCAAGAGTCTTCGTAAATTGCGCGTACGGGGTTGCTGAAATAATCATCTCAACTTCCCTTACAAAAAGCACTCGAAGCGTTAGTAATGTTGCGATGGAAACAAGATTGTAGAGGCTAAGTGTCACGTGCGTCTCCTATTAGTAAACATAGAAATCGGGTTCAATGTATGTATCTGTTCAAAACATTGAGAGTTCATTTACCAGTCAGGCCTGCACATCAAAAAATAATCTTGATAATTACTGCACAAACAGCTCTGTCAATCACGATGAAACAAGTTCTAGACAAAACTTACATTTACCAATAAAGAATAAAACTAATTTAAAACAGCATTTTCTACCAGAAAGAGCTTATTCACGAGATATTTAAGTAATACATTCTTTACAGCGATGCATAACTTAGATAACACACAGCAAAAAAGTTTGGTGCCACATGGAACACACGCATATAACAACAATAGCAAAAATGTCTGTCATTTCATATAATACTTTTGAACTACAATGATTTTTTTAAAAAGAACTTCACTGCTAAAGCTCTGCAATGTATTGTACTAACACCATATCCTGTTTCTGACCTCAACATCTCACTCCTTATTGATGGATGCTGACTCAGTTTTTCAGCCAAGCAAAGGCAAAGTTACGGTAGACACAATGGAAACCAAACACTATCGCTTCGTTCCTGACGGCAGCTGGTAGCATACGTAGTGAAATTGTTTATAAAGTGTGTAGTGACTGGTAGCGAGAAATGAATGAACATTATAACAATAAGTAGCATATGTAGCGAAATTAAGTGTGCATAAGGTGTGTAGTGACTGAGCGAGAAATGAATGAACAATGCAACAACAGGTTTTTACATTATTACGGAACTGCTTTGCAAAACGGTATTGTGAAAAAGGGATAAACCGTACGGGGCTGCGCTGTTTTATACAGACTGTCCCTGAATTGGTGAGGATGGAAGCTCCAATATTAATTGGGTCATTCTGATTTAAAGTTTTCGTAGTTTCCGGACATAACTACAGACAAATGCCTGAATGGTTCTGCTATAAGGTCACAGCCGACTACCTGACCCATCTTTGTCAGACTGAACCCATATGTATATAAGTGCCTGTTATTATAACACAATTTTTTCTTGTTTTTAAATTGTACTACTGTAACCACTACTAAATTACCAGCATTCTGTTTGTTCACGTAGTTCTGTTTTAATAAGCAATCTCTTTTCTCTTATTTTAACAAATGCCTAACACTTATGTAATTTAATGCAACCGTAGATGGCATATTCGAAGCGGAAAACGACTAAGATGTTCTTGATTGAAACAAATATAGAGAACGTTTAAGTTCAATGCATCGCGATTTCCTTCTTTTAGGTTATAAGTCTAATCCTGGACTCTGTCCTTGAGAGCTGCTGGTGTTGCCGCTTATCTACTGGAGTTGCCGCTGAGCGACAGTTCAAGGACACGCCCCGACCTCATTCTCTGACGTCAGCTGTGTGATGGCCAATCAGGGCAGGCTCTTTGCTCGGCCAGGTCCACGAAATGCATGACGAGAACCAGTTCCGCGTCCTTGAGCTTTCTTTTCAATTTGTGTCGCGCTTCTACGGACCCGGTGAGGGCATCGAGACAAAAAAGAAAGTCACGCTGCGGAAATTGGTTTATCTTCCTCTTACGGTTTTATGGAACGGTGGTTGCGCTCAGCTCATCACTAAGCTGAAACAAGTAATGCATTAGAGGTTAAATATATTATGCCTACACCTCTGGTTTTTCATTTGCGTACAAGAAGTGTGACTAAGTGGTAAAACTGTCAGACTACAAATCCAAAGGTCTCGGCTTGCACCCCCGGTCAGTACTACCATTTTTATCTGTCACTTATTTCTTTCACGTGTGGCAAAGATTTCTGATGTGAAAAATACCGAGTTGCGCGTGATTCGGAATCTATGCTAACCTGTAGGCATCCGTACCTGGCTGGGTAAATCAGTTGAAAGGTCGGAGGAAGTCAATTGCATACCACCTCCATCATAACCATGTCTAGTAAAGCACTATGGCGTTCAAAACAAGCTTCGGACTGATGACTGATTTACTTACTACAAGACGAAAATAACACCACCACGTCACCTTCCACAGTGAAAGGAACAAAGGAACCTTAAATAACGAAGGGCAACAACAACGGTGGCCCTTAAATGAACACTAAAACGACTCATTGTAGTGCATCTGTCGTATGAATCAACTATTTAATACGGAATACAGAGAGAGACATACACTATTTTTCATACCCTAATTCATGGCGCTTGAGTACTGCAGTGTATAACGATGCCACCAATGTGATTCACATACACATCGAAAAAGGTTACTGTGGGCATACATGCATATTTGGATCTCAATTGCATTCTTCATTATCCTAAGTACACTAAGAAGGTTTTGTAATGGGGAGCTATAGCTGAACTAATTACGAACTGCTTCACCACAAATTTAGGCTTGACCGTAAATCCACTGCACCACAGGCATCTGCCTTGTCCAGTAAGTCTTAGCTTTTAATAAGTTACCAGCGTGACATGTGCTTGTACACGGGAAACTGATGTGGAGTGTTGTCTCCAGAGATGACTGGATCAGTGGTTGAAAAAAAAGTATCGACGAAAGATCTTTAGAGACTGTTTGACTATATTCACATGCTTCAGAGATTGTTGGAAATGTAACTTCAACATTGAGTGGTATGGCTTTCATGGAAAGCTTTTGATTTTCCTGTTCAATGAATTCGTCGAAATTGCGCATCGTTTCGATCAGTGTAACTTAAAGCAAATGTAGATGGCATATTCGAAACCGAAAACGAGATCATATCGACATATGGCATTGTTGTCTGAGAGACCTGAATACTTGGTTCAGCTGCCTAATTCGAAATTCTTTCTTTCTTTGCATACAAAGCCAAATGTGAGAGCTGTCCCCTAAGTGTTGAATGTGGTGAGTGGGTGTGTAATTTTAGTGTCGTATTTGTGTTGTTTACGATGATACTAATAAGGGAGTATGTGAAACCCAGTGTAGAGACAGCCTGTTCCTCTTGAGAAACACCAAGAGTGTATCGATCTTGACGACCACAACATTATCATGATGTCTTTGCGCCAGGTTATATCGAAGAGATTTCAAATTTGACCTAGGAATTTGACGTAGAGTCTGGCGATCAGGATCCGTCCGCCACCAGATCTTCACCTCTTACCGGCCAAACACATAGTTAACGAAAACTTTCTCACCACTGGGAATCGAACAGACTACTTTCGAGTCTAGCACTACCACACAAGCATCTAGTAGCGTCACCGGCTTCGAGTACGAGCCTTCTCGCCACTCAATGAAGATAATGTTGCTGCAGTACAGAAATAAATGAACGGGGACGGCTGTATCTCGTATCACAATCACACAGTACAGTGAGGAAGATCTACTCTGTGTGAGTCTCGAACTGTACGGGGAAGAATTTGTCGAAGGGGGTTGAGTGCTTCAATTAAATGCTTATAATATTCGAAAGTGGAGGATCTCGCTATGTGAACGGTATTGTTACACTAAAAAAATGTGTCTTTGTTATACGGTAGTGCAGCCTAGCGCGTATTTAAAGATGAAAATTGGCTCTCAGAGAACGGAAGGCATGGCCTATCAAAACAAGAATGGCTTTGAGTCTTTTCACCTTAGGGGGAGTGTTGAAATTTGTCGTGCTCGGCTAGTAAACACAATCACTGGAAATGGCTAGTGAAACTTTCTTTTTTTCTAGAATTGGAGGGGGGAGCTCTTTGTCTTTAAGGATCGAAACCCACTCAGTTCTTTCAGCCCCGAAATGTTCCAGGTCATCGACTTGCAATTTATCGGCAAGAGCGGATATCATGATCTTATATACGAAAGCCCTTGTCCAATGTATCTCCATCACGGGGAGTATCCGAGTGCACAGCAGACGGTTTTTTATCAGAAAAATGAATAAGGCAGCTCAGAGAGCTCCAAAGCAGCCTTTCTAGAAATATATTTGTGATGCCATATGAATATGGTGAAGCAATCTCTAAAGTTCTTCGTCGATAATTTTATCCAATTACTGATCCAGTCATCTCTCGAGACAACACTCCACACCAGTTTTACTTTCTTCAAGTAAGTATACCTCTTGACGGTAACTGATCAAAAGCTAAGATGTGCTGGATTATCCACGGGGTGTGGGTGCAGTGCACTTACGATCAAGCTAAACTTGCTTTGAAGCAATTTCTGAAGCTGAAAACGCATGCGCATGAGTATAAACAGAACAGAACAGATCGATTATGTGACTTTTTCCGCCCTTTGTAAATACTACGTTTGGAATCTGTAACGAGGAATGAAACTTAGAGGTATTCGACAAATGTTGCTGGCATTCTGCGAGGGATGTGCTCGTATGTGCGCGCAGTGTCATGGGTCGAGGATAACTAGGCCTGCAGCAAGGCGGGTGAGAGCAAATGTTTCTTGCTCTGAGGCTCAGGAAGTCATCAGGTTCAGAGCGGCAAGCAGCGTCAAGGTACTGGGACGATAACTCCTCTGTACCATCTTACGACGTATTTTGTGTGGCAAAAACAATGACCTTGAACAGTTTAAGCGAAGCTTTCGACTCAACCACACTTATATGTTAATCATGTAAAGTTAAATATAGGTACAGATGAAATTAAAATGCTCTCGAAGATGCAGTCGCAGTTTTTTCATGCATTCGTCACGTCTAGCGTGGAATCACTCTTTTCTTTGGAGTTCCAGATCTCAGAGATAGCGACTCATGTTTTCCGAGGAGCACGAAGTTTTCGACTCAACCACACCTATATGTTAATCACGTTAAGTTAAATCTAGGTAAAAATGAAATTAAAATGCTCTCGAAGACGCAGTCGCAGTTTTTTCATGCATTCGTCACGTTTAGCGTGGAATCACTCTTTTCTTTGGAGTTCCAGATCTCAGGGATAACAACTCATGTTTTCCGAGGAGCACGAAGTTTTCGACTCAACCACACCTATATGTTAATCACGTAAAGTTAAATATAGGTGTAGATGAAATTAAAATGCTCTCGAAGATGCAGTCGCAGTTTTTTCATGCATTCGTCACGTCTAGCTTGGAATCACTCTTTTCTTTGGAGTTCCAGATCTCAGAGATAGCAACTCATGTTTTCCGAGGAGCACGAAGTTTTCGACTCAACCACACCTATATGTTAATCACGTTAAGTTAAATCTAGGTATAAATGAAATTAAACTGCTCTCGAAGACGCAGTCGCAGTTTTTTCATGCATTCGTCACGTTTAGCGTGGAATCACTCTTTTCTTTGGAGTTCCAGATCTCAGGGATAACAACTCATGTTTTCCGAGGAGCACGAAGTTTTCGACTCAACCACACCTATATGTTAATCACGTAAAGTTAAATATAGGTGTAGATGAAATTAAAATGCTCTCGAAGATGCAGTCGCAGTTTTTTCATGCATTCGTCACGTTTAGCGTGGAATCACTCTTTTCTTTGGGGTTCCAGATCTCAGAGATAACAACTCAGGTTTTCCGAGGAGCACGAAGTTTTCGACTCAACCACACCTATATGTTAATCACGTTAAGTTACATCTAGGTATGGATGAAATTAAAATGCTCTCGAAGATGCAGTCACAGTTTTTTCATGCATTCGTCACGTTTAGCGCGGAATCACTCTTTTCTTTGGAGTTCCAGATCTCAGGGATAACAACTCATGTTTTCTGAGGAGCGACAACCGAGTTTTCGCGGAGGTTGCAGCGCGGGCAGGAAGACATTTATGAGAGTTTGTGGTACGGTAGGTAGTTACAACCAACAAACACACCGTTACAAAAATAAGGCAAAAAATTAAAAAAAATCACTATTATAGATTCTAATCCTTAGCTTCGAAATGGAAAACACTGCGCTGGATACACTTTGCACGAAAATTGCCATTTTTCGACGAAAATCTGTACTGTCTTTTCACTCTCTCTCTTTCTGTTTGTCTGTCTGCCTGTCTCACTCACTCACTCACACACACACACACACACACACACACACACACACATACACGGAACATATCAAATGAAGATCTATATAATAGCAGTGATCATTCTGCGACTTTTATTAATGTGTTGAGTCTAGGTCGTAAGTGCCTGACTGTAACACCCTGCACCGTAAGCACAGTCCTGCAAGGAGATGCACTATACCAGATGCTTAACTTCTGTGATCTAACGATTTCCAAGTAGCAGAAACAAATGTGTGACATGTAAATAATTAAAATATTTACGATCTAAACTAAATGCATTAATCAAAAAGAAGATATTATTTTATTCACGCTCAGGGCACTATGTAGAAACTTAACGAAGCAGACACTCAGTAATGGAGTCTCTTCGGTATTTCGTAACGCAGCTGTGAAGATGAGCTCGATCTCACGGAACCTGTTCCATTAGTGAAGGTCGGAAGGTTAGACGCGCACTTCAGGAGGCGACCAGTGAAAGGCGGAAGCAGATATCACCTTAGAGCGAATTGTTGGCAGGTTTAACGGGCAGGTTCCGCTGTCACACTGAGGCACGTGCAGTCCAGTATTGTAATGTAGAATGCCGCTACAGCGTCTCTCACTCACCAAGTACGCATTTCGGGGTTGCCCGTGATACTACACATACGTTACCACCTTAGCCGCTCCCTGCACACACACACACACACACACACACACACACACCTCGCGGTTCGTGTACTGCATTCCTCGCTGACGGCACGGTTACTCAGCCATTGCGCAAGGCCTGTGAAAGGCTCCAGTTGCTCCCACGACCTGTTCCCTTCACCTATCCACCTGCGGCCGTGTGCATCATGACCAGTACTGCCAATATGCACCCCTAACGTCTTTTGGACGTTTTCTTTTACTATAAGAACTGATCACAAATCGTATTTTAGATGGTGGAAATGATGTTACATGTCACATAACACAGAAATACGCTACTGGCCATTAAAATTGCTACACCAAGAAGAAATGCAGATAATAAACGGGTATTCATTGGACGCCGGCCTGGGTGGCCGAGCGGTTCTAGGCGCTACAGTCTGGAACCGAGCGACCACTACGGTCGCAGGTTCGAATCCTGCCTCGGGCTTGGATGTGCGTGATGTCCTTAGGTTAGTTACGTTTAAGTAGTTCTCAGTTCTAGGGGACTGATGACCTCAGAAGTTGAGTCCCATAGTGCTCAGAGCCATTTGAACCATTTTTATTCATTGGACAAATATATTATACTAGAACTGAGATGTGATTACATTTTCACGCAATTTGGGTGCATAGATCCTGAGAAATCAGTACCCAGAACAACCAATTCTGGCCGTAATAACGGCCTTGATACGCCTGGGCATTGAGTCAAACAGAGCTTGTATGGCGTGTACAGGTACAGCCGCCCATGCAGCTTCAACACGATACCACAGTTCATTAAGAGTAGTGACTGGCGTATTGTGACGAGCCAGTTACTCGGCCACCATTGACCAGACGTTTTCAGTTGGTGAGAGATCTGGAGAATGTGCTGGCGGGGGCAGCAGTCGAACATTTTCTGTATCCAGAAAGGCCCGTACAGCACCTGCAACATGCGGTCGTGCATTATCCTGCTGAAATGAAGGGTTTCGCAGGGATCGAATGAAGGGTAGAGCCACGGGTCGTAACACATCTGAAATGTAACGTCCACTGTTCAAAGTGCCGTCAATGCGAACAAGAGGTGACCGAGAAGTGTAACCAATGGCACTCCATACCATCACGCCGGGTGATACGCCAGTATGGCGATGACGAATTCACGCTTCCAATGGGCGTTCACCATGACGTCGCCAAACACGGATGCGAACATCATGATGCTGTAAACAGAACCTGGATTCATCCGAAAAAATGACGTTTTGCCACTCATGCACCCAAGTTCGTCGTTGAGTAAACCATCGCAGGCGCTCCTGTCTGTGAAGCAGCGTCAAGGGTAACCGCAGCCATGGTCTCCGAGCTGATAGTCCACGCTGCTGCAAGCGTCGTCCAACTGTTGGTGCAGATGGTTGTTGTCTTGCAAACGTCCTCATCTGTTGACTCAGGGATCGAGACGTGGCTGCACGATCCGTTACAGCCATGCGGATAAGATGCCTGTCATCTCGACTGCTAGTGATACGAGGCGGTTGGGATCCAGCACGGCGTTCCGTATTACCCTTCTGAACCCACCGATTCCATATTCTGCCAACAATCATTGGATCTCGACCAACGCGAGCAGCAATGTCGCGATACGATAAACCGCAATCGCGATAGGCTACAATCCGACCTTTATCAAAGTCGGAAACGTGATGGTACGCATTTCTCCTTCTTACACGAGGCATCACAACAACGTTTCACCAGGCAACGACGGTCAACTGCTCTTTGTGTATGAGAAATCGGTTGGACAGTTTCCTCATGTCAGCACGTTGTAGGTGTCGCCAACGGCGCCAACGTTGTGTGAATGTTCTGAAAAGCTAATCATTTGCATATCACAGCATCTTCTTCCTGTCGGTTAAATTTCGCGTCTGTAGCACGTCATCTTCGTGGTATAGCAATGTTAATGGCCAGTAGTGTACTAGTCAGTAACTGTATTCGTCAGGTTTGGGGAAAACGTCTGTCGGACACACCAAAACACTGATGTACGAGGGTTGTCGAGAAAGTAAGTTCCGATCGGTCGCGAAATGGAAACCACTGGGAAAATCCGGTAAGGCTTTGGACAGGTGTGTTGGGCAGTGTCTTTGGTATGCCCGTCGATCGTGTCGCGTCGCTCTTTTCAGTTTTAAGTCAACAGTGAGCACGTAAAGATGCGTAGGGAATAGCGTCTCCGGCCAAGTATGAGGGCCTGGTTAGAGATTTCGCCTGTGCCATGCAGTGCACGTAACACAATTGTCGAGCAGTTCTTTCTCCATACCAATTCTCGGCCGCACACTGAAGGAGCAATGAAGACGCTCCTGCAGCGTTTCCGATGAGAACTGTTTGATCACCCGCAATACAGTCTGTAATTGGCTCCACCTGAGTCTTATCTCTACTCACAAGAACCGCTGGCTATGAAGACAAAATTTTTCCACAGTCAACGAGCTGCAGACCAGTGCAGATACCTGGCCGAAAGCATAGGCGTCTGCTTTCTATGACGAGGATATTGGAAAGCTGATACAACAGTACGACAACACTCGAAGTTGGAGCGGCGACTATGTAGAGAAGTAGGTGGGAGGTGTACCTAACCGTTGCAAATAAAACGTTTCTGGTTTTCACTGTGGTTTCCATTTCGCGACCGATCGGAACTTACTTTCTGGACAACCCTCGTGTATAGCAGTGTACTTCAGTCTTGGCGAGGATACTTTTTCTTCTTCTTCTTTTTCACAAATTACGAGGGCCATTCGGGAAGTAAGGTCCGATCGATCGCGAAATGGAAATGAAACTTTGCACAGATGTGTTGGGCAGTGTCACTAGTATGCCCGTCGATTGCGTCACGATTTTTTTTTATTAGCGCACAATGAGCACGTAAAGATGTCTAGAAAAAAGTGTCTCCCGCCTAGTGAGTGTGTCTGTTGAGAGATTTCGCCTGAAGCTATTCAGCCCACATAACATGAATGTCTTGCGTTTCCTTCTTCATGCCAATTATCGCCCGCACTCTGCAAGGTCAATGAAGATGCTCCTGCAACGTTTTCGATGTGAAGTGTTTGATTACCAACAATGCACCCCGTCGTCGGCCCCCACTGAGTTTAGTTTCCGCTCACATGAACTGCTGAGCTACGAAGACAAAATTTTGACACAGACAACGAACTGTAGACCAGTGTAGAGATTTGGCGGAAAGCACAGGCGGCTGCCTTCTATGACGGGGGTATTGAAAAGTTGGTATAACGCTACGACAAATATATAAGTCGTAGCGGCGACTATGTAGAGAAGCAGATAGATGCCGTAGCCAAATGTGTCAAATAAAACATTTTTGAATATCACAGTGGTTTCCATTTCGCGGCCAATCGGATCTTACTTTCCGAATAGCCATCGTAAGATTCAAACATAATGCTGCAGAGTTACCTTTGAATGTTATTAACAAAGATTGGCCTTAAACAGTAAATGATCAAGTTATAAAGCAGCGTCTCAGAATGTTCAAAGCTGCCTATAATTCTCTTGAAAACAGTAAATGATCAAGTTATAATGCAACGTCTCAGAATGTTCAAAGCTGCCTATAGTGCTCTTGAAAGTGAACGACATCGACGTTGTTCGATAGTATTGGACTGATCTTATTAGTGCAGTCAAATCATTAGCAAAATATGCTGTCTGTCATAGATCAAACAAAGTGAGTTTACATCTCAAATGTGATCATTCTTAGC
Organism: Schistocerca americana; assembly: GCF_021461395.2. Lineage (NCBI taxonomy): Eukaryota > Metazoa > Arthropoda > Insecta > Orthoptera > Acrididae > Schistocerca > Schistocerca americana. The sequence goes on along the minus strand of NC_060121.1, from coordinate 359,681,476 downwards.
CCAAATGTAGAGAGAATAACGACAACGTTGAGAGCACAAATTCACACAAGAACATTGTATTTCAACTTGGAAGTTTTATATTTCCGAAATGATTGTGCCGGTTTGATACAGTACAAGTAATGTCGATACAAAATGTGATGATCCCAAATACTAATACAGTGCAAACAGCGATACGAGACGTTCTTAATGTCGGTGTCTGTGCTTTACAAAGGAAGCGAACGCCATTTTCCTTGCAGAACTGCTATGCGGTTGAGCTTTGTCACTTTTTTTAGTTGAAATCACTTATATCGCCGGTACAACGGCCTACATAATACCAGTGACTTTATCTCTACGTGCCTGCGCAGCCGCACTCCTATCTGGAGCCGGCCGGTGTGGCCGAGCGGTTCTAGGCGCTTCAGTCTGGAACCGCGCGACCGCTACGGTCGCAGGTTCGAATCCTGCCACGGGCATGGATGTGTGTGATGTCCTTAGGTTAGTTAGGTTTAAGTAGTTCTAAGTTCTAGGGGACTGATGACCTCGGATGTTAAGACCCATAGTGCTCAGAGCCATTTGAACCATTTTTTTTTCTATCTTGAAAATAGGCCTGTACGTTCACTTAAAGACATCCCCTCCTATGCATAGACACTGCGTCGTTCGTAGACATCCCTTTCATTGATATTTGACGAGTGACAATGAATTCCTAGTGCCTGTCAATCGAAGTGCACACACAGCCATACTGAGAGCTAATCTGATACCCTTACATGAGGAAGACACCCCTCCATTGATGTAACATCTAGCGTACCTATTAATTTGCCTCTTGCAGTCACTTTTACGTAGGCAAAGAGTGGCAATTCACAGCTGCGAATGTCACATGCTTATTACTTCCATGGTGCCTTTCTATTCTCGTCGAAATAACGCTTCTGATATACGTATGCACACGATCGATGGGATGGTATAATTTCATATCACTCAGCTAAGGACGTTCTAGGCCTTGGCCACCCTTGACTGAATCAGTTCTGATTCGTAGTTAGAAATTGTAGCCGCAGTCTATGAATAACAGTAAAAAAATTTAATCACCTTTACCTGAAATTGGTCTGCAGTCTGTACGCACTTACGTCTCCATCGGTGTTCGTGAGGTAAATGATGTCTCCACGACGAAGCTAATTACGTCTAATGTATATATTCACTATCGCACCACCATTTGCTATCCTACACTTACACGTACAGTTGCTGCTACACACAGATCAGCTAAATGGATTGTTGTCTCAGCGTTTTGCATGTGATAGCTTTCTGCAGTACACTCAACTTTCGAGTCAATTGCTTCATGTTTTTCTTATTTATCGCTTTCGGTTTTTCCCTAATTTGTAGAAACCAGACCATCACTACGATACCATATTATTCTACCAACACTTGCAAGAGACACGGTAAAACAGTTCCTAACAATCCACGTAACTAGACATTAAAATACAGCCTTTTTTCGTATCCAGGACAGAAACGCTCCTTCGAAACAGTGACGTATGGCGGAAAATAGCTACTATAAGATGTCTGGTGTGCAATGGATAGGTGCTGACTAATATTCCAAAACACATCATTCGAATAAAATGACATTCTAGTGCTACTCATTACACGATCTTGTTAAATGTCTGGTGATGAATTCCGAACAATACGATCGTCGGTCTAGTAACAGAACATCGAATTCATACTAGTTATAGAACTTAGAGGTGTGTTTATCATTGGATAACACCTATTTTCATGTAGGTTAATTTCCGCGAACTTACTGTTCTTGAAGCTAAAATACATAAACCACTACAGGAGAATGCTTAAATGGTTCATAGCCTTTTTCTTATTCTATTGATGACCATCAATTTAATGGTCGGTTTCTAATGATTCCGATATCAAAGGTACGTTGAACTGTTCATATGGTTTCGAAGCAGACTACGCCATTATAGTCTGCATTGTTTATGTTCTCGAACGACTTCGGTGAATGTGCAAGCTATATGAGTATATTGTGATACAATCACTTATCTACACTCAATACTTTGCTCAAGTATCGCACCAAGTTCTTTGCACGGACGCCTTCCATGAATGTACTGGAATGGGTCTGCATATGGATTTTTAAAATTACTTTTTTTATAATCAGCTTTTAAGAAGTGAAAGGAAAGATGTGAGAGCAATGCCTCTGACATGATCGTAATGCTGAGGGTCATGCCGCTAGCACTTTTGCAACCTTCACGGGTCATCGCAGGCTTCATAACCCGCTGCAGATAGCTATCTGATTTGTGTAGCTGAGCACTCTTTCACTAACAGCGTAACGCAGACTGCCAGTTTTAACGGCGAAGTGTTGTGGTTTCCAAAGTTACCAAAGAACTAGCTCTGAATGTTTCGTCACCATTAATGTAGCTTTTGGCATACCTACTTAATGTCTCCATAATGAATCAAATGTAAAATCTCATGAGACTGAGCGTAGTGACGTCTCATTTGGTGGTGAATAAAATAACAATATTAAGCAAAATATAAAATGTGTAGATCCTCGTTATCATCGATCAACTCCTGAGATCCCAAATACTTAGAGACACTACCTTTACTGTGTTTGAGGATTATACATAAGAACCGGCTTTTTGCAAACAATATATGTCTTTCCCATGTTGCCTGCTTGTCTGTCTTTGATTATCCAGAACGCATTTCCCTCCAGATCTGAGAAAATAACTCTACTAGATCTAGAGAATTAGGATCTGTCTTAAACTCAACGTTCTACGTATTTCTGTACTTAATACGCAATTAAAATGTAAATGTAGGGAAGATTATGGGATTAAATAAAATGATAGAGAGAACAGGATATAGTAACAATATTATTACCAAAGGGGCTTCACCAATGCGAATTTTTATTATAAAAAAAAGAATGTAAAGATTTTTCAGCTTTTTTTTCACACATGTGGGCAACCCGGTTCAAGGAAAATGAGTCCAGTGCGGTAGCCCATCCTTAGGTGTGTCCTTTTAGCTTCGTCCATCATACATTATCTTCAAAGGTAGCAGAATTCCTTCACTTCTTCTTCTTCGTGTTCCATAATTCTGATATACGTTTCTTACTAATTTCATTTCTGCTACTCCTCATTACTTTCGTCTTTCTTCAATTTACTCTCAGTCCATATTCTGTGCTCACTAGATTGTTCATTCGATTCAGTATGTCCTGTAATTCTTAAATAGTAGCATGTTCTCAAAAAAATCACTTTCATGTGTAGCTTTCTGCTCCTACGGCAGACGCCGCAATTGTGATCTGTAATTAGTACCACTAGTGCAAGTGATAGCTTTCGTAGTGCCAGTTGTCGTTTTAAGACAACAGAGATACGTTGATGTTTCAGTGCAACACCGGTAAACTCTGCAAAGACTTTTGAAAGCGCGTTTCTTCCACCTGTTTTCGACGGCGGCAGGAAGAAGCACCGTGACCTACTGATGCGTGTGGTCTCTCCCGCCAAAGCAATTTATGTCGGACGCCCGGGCAACTTTCGCCGGAAACACAGGCGGTCCTGGTACATTTGGGTACAATCTGCAAACCGCCGTGTGAAAGCAGGGGAAACAAAATAAGTCTGCGCGCCTGCGTCTGCCTCATTGGGGGGACCCCAGCGGACGGCGGGAGCACACTGTGACCTGGGAAGAAAGCTGAGGGCGCTCCCCGGAGTTGAACCCGCGACTCGCTGGTTGCGTAAGGCGGCTGCACCCACGTCTGAACCGCTCGGCCCGCAGTCCACTTTCGCTGGACGCTCGTCGGACACGGCAGACGCTGGGTTTCAGCGCATGCCGCAGCACACAGGGCTACGCGGGTCTAACGGCTCGCTACTGCGTACTGCGTGAACCGGCTGGACTGTGTCGAAAGCTGCCCGGCAGGCTTCTCCAGACAGCAGCTGGCACTTCCTGGACGCTCCAGCGCCGTCTCCAGTCCCGGTCTTTCAATTAAGGGTCCCTTTCCCTGGCCCTTTCTCTTAAGTAAACGCACGCCCTCCTCCTCGCTTCTTACGAACAAAGAACAGAAGAGAATAACTCTAAGGTTTCGCAACTGGATGGTATCTGCCACCCTTGTTCGTTGTCAAGTTTCCAGCAGCCGTTTGCTGATGGGCCGTCCTGTCTCCCTATCTTAAGCTCTGAGGGTACATCTCTCTCTCTCTTTGTGTGTGTGTTTGTGTGTGTGTGTGTGTGGGCGGTTGGCTGGGGTTGTATGTCACACAGTCTCTCTCGTCCGTTCTCGAACCGAACAAGGTGGCGCAGCAGTTAGCACACTGAACTCGCATTTGGAAGGACGACGGTTCAAACCCGCGTCCGGCCATCCCGATTTAGGTTTTCCGTGATTTCCCTGAACCGCCTCAGGCAAATACCGGGACGGTTCCTCTGAAAGGGGACGACCGACTTCCTTTCCCATCCTTCCTTCACTAATTCGATGAGGCCGAGGACCTCGCTGTTTCGTTTCCTCCCCAACTAACCAACAATTGGTTCAAATGGCTCTGAGCACTATCGGACTTAACATCTATGATCATCAGTCCCCTAGAACTTAGAACTACTTAAACCTAACTAACCTAAGGACATCACACAACACCCAGTCAACACGAGGCAGAGAAAATCGCTGACCCCGCCGGGAATCGAACCCGGGAACCCGGGCGTGGGAAGCGAGAACGCTACCGCACGACCACGAGCTGCGGACAACCAACAATTCTCGAACAGGAACTTGTCTTCGTATGCTCATCACAGATAGACTGGAGAATGCCAGTTTTTATTTATTTCTTTTTTGTTTTTTTCAAGTGTGTATGATTCCTTCAACAAATAAAGCAAGAAACTTAAATACAGCTGATGTACTCATTCAGATCAGGGCGCTGTTTCGGTATATATTCGAAACCGTGGTACATCCCAACCAACCAAACATTCTCGAACAGGAACTTGTGTTAGTATATTCATCTTCAGACCAGGGAATGCCAGCTTTTACTAGTTTTTCTGAAGTGTGTGTGATTCCTTCAACAAATAAAGCAAGAACCTTAAATACAGCTGATGTACTCTTTCTGACCCGGGCGCTGTTTCGATATGTAACCGAAACCGTGGTAAAATTTCTTTGCCTGTAGCTGAGCAGCCAACTGCTTCGTTTCAATTTGCGTAGTCTCCAGTTTGCTGAAGTGGTCGCAGATGAAGGAATTATAATGAAGAGAAAAATAGAAACCAGTATTCCTTCATTTATTAGTCGATTTTTACGCGTTTCTGCGTCAGCCGTCATCAGGATTCTGGTTCGGATGAAAGCCATGGTTGTTGCAAGTCAACCATGTAACTATGTAATCCTCTGGGTTTTACCTGTACCAGGATTCTGACGATGGCTAACGCCGAAACGCGTAAAAACGGATTAATAAATGAAGGAACACTGGTTTCAAATTTTCTTTGCTTTAAAACTTCGTCTGCAGGCTACGCAAATTATTCACCACGCTCACCTCCCTCTTGGCTGCCTTTATGGCATACATTTGTCACCTGCTTTTCGTCTTGCCATGATGCATGCTCTCTCTCTGCCACGCCGACTTAACGGCGGTCCGCGTGAGCTCGCCCTCAGTTGTAGACCACCAATAATGGCAGGATGGCCTTCCGAGGACAAGTGCTGGCAGCCACGTAAAGCATAGACGCAATGAGCAACACCCCAAATCGGGTGTCGTTTTGAGCGAGTCTGTGCTCCTATTCTATCAGCTCCCAGGCCAGAGAAGCACGTCGCCCGGATTTGGTTGAAGGCGGCCGTGGAACTTTTTTGTATCTTCAGAAATCACGGGCACAGCGGAATTGCTGAACCGTATGATATTGTTTGGTGAGCTCCTTAATGTGTAGAACCGTACGAACTGCTATTCGGAGCTTTGCCCATTTGTTTCACAGTTTTTTTTATAGTGCCTCATTGGATGTTCTGAGCTAATAATTAAATATTTATGTTGGATTTCTTGTTATTTACTATTTGTTGATTGGAACGTTTTTCTCTCTCTTCCTGTAATACCTGAGTTCACAATGTACGTTCTTTAATTTAATGGCTCTGAGCACCATGGGACTTAACATCTGAGGTCATCAGTACCCTAGAACTTAGAACTACTCAAACCTAACTAATCTAAGGACATCACACACATCCATGCCCGAGGCAGGATTCGAAGCTGCGACCGTAGCAGTCGCGCAGCTCCGGACTGAAGCGCCTAGAACCGCTAGGCCACCGCGGCCGGCAAAATCAGCCGAGAAGAACTAAAATTTCAGTACTGCTGGAAACCCATACAACGAAAGAAAGATCACAAAAAATCTCGATCCAGTCAACAGTTGAACCACCCATTGCTCACACTGGTTTTTCATGTAGGGCACTGAGTACTCATTCAGACGAGATACCTATGATGCCAGTTCACGTCAGTCTGATGAAAACTGTAAGCAGGGAAGGAGATTCAGCACAGCGGACATCGATTTTTTTTTTGCCCCGTATGAGATATATAATGATTATATCCCGGAATCCACGTGACCGTCATATAACATAGAGACCTCTGAAGATGGTATAACGTGATACTTAAATCGACTGCATATAAAATACGTAAACGATCGTTCACAGGCCTTGGATAGCTCCACCGGTACCGACCGACCGCCGTGTCATCCACCATTGGATGTGGTATGGACGGGCGTAGGATCAGTACACCGCTCTCCTGACCATTGTCAGTTTTCGTGACCGGGAGCGGCTACTACTCGGTCAGGTAGCTCCTCAGTTGGCATCGCAAGGCTGAGTGTATCCCATTCTAGTCCATCTACCAAGGAAATATGCGTGGCGGTACCGCCAAACGAACGCGGGCCTTCCGCATGGCAGTTAGCCGCGTAAACCACTCTGCTACGGGGGCAGACGGAAATAAGACCTATAAACGCAACTGAAGATGTCTTCCCTGCTACATAAAGAAATGCAGGGTGATCAGAAACAGTATTAAAATCCTGTAAGGGTGTTGCAGGGTAGGGTGTACTGAGAAATAATTGAAAAAAAAAATTCGATTCGTTGCTCCGTTTTCAAGATAATTAACATTGAATTAGCCAATCAGGCAACTGTGAGTGCAGATTCAAGCGTCACGCTAGATTCAATTAATGTCGGTTGTTCTCACAGTAGCCAGCTGCGGTGACGAGCGGTTCTAGGCGCTTCAGTTCGGAACCGCGCAACTGCTACGGTCGCAGGTTCGAATGCTGCCTCGGGCATCGATATGTGTGATGTCCTTAGGTTAGTTAAGTTTAAGGGGTTCTAAGTTCTATGGGACTGATGACCTCAGATGTTGAGTCCCATAGTGCTCAGAGCCATTTGAACCATTTTGTTCTTACAGCGTATATCAAGGGTAGTCAACCTAGTCTACCTGCCGCACACTTCCGTATCTTCGTTAGTCGTAAAATTTTCCAGTCGCCCACCATTTCCACGGTAATGGTGATTTATAAGGCAGGGAAGTAACTTTATAAAATTAATGAAGTAGATTTATAGCAAGTTAAAGTACTTAATTACAATTATTTACGAAATGCTTTATGTCAAATTTTAGAGGGGAAAAACTAATGAAAATGTTTTTGAAATCCGTGCCGTCTGCCGCCCACCACGAAAGCTGGACTTTCAGACCAGGTTGGCCACCACAGGCGTAGATGTAGCGCACGAGATTGCTCAGTCATTTCGGTGTTTACTACCATTCCACGTCCAATTTTTGTATCGCTCTCTTGTTCGGTTTTAAGAGGCCAAAAGAAGAATGCGTTTGGGGCACCGTCTCTGCCGGGCCGCTTGAACTTGTGCATACATCGACCTGATCGGCTAACTTCAGTGTTATTCGTAATTAACTCGGAAACTGCGCAACGTATCATGTTTTTTAACAATTATTTCTCAGCACCATCTACCCTGCAGTTTCCTTACAAGCTTTTCAGACTGTTTCTGATCACACTGTAGTTTATAGCTTTCGTCCCATGATCTATGAGAAGATGGATATACAGGGTCTCAAATCGCTTCGGACAGCATATTGTTTCCAGGATGAAATTTTCACTCTGCAGCGGAGTATGCGCTTATATGAAACTTCCTGCCAACTGAAAACGGTGTGCCGGACTGTGACTCTTAACTCGGGACTATTGCCTGTCGCGGGTAAGTGCTCTACACAGCACGACTCACTATCCGTCCTCACAGCTTTACTTCCGCCAGTACCTTTTTTCCTACGTTCCAAAGGCAAAGGACGCGAGTTCGAGTCTCGGTCAGGCACACAGTTTTGGTTTGCCAGCGTACTGTATACTTGCGTTAGAAGCTACGGCAGCCACTGTCAACGGACGCTAAGGCGGGCCCAGGGAGACGCTGAGCTACTGGTTGGGTCAACAGCCTCCACTACTGGAGTGAAGTAGGCGACCCTTGGCGAGGATGCGCCTGCAAGTGGTCGTGAGGGCAGTGGCGGGGGCGGAGGTGGGAGTGCGAATCACGACGGCGGTCACGGCCACATCACGACAGGCGACTTGCGCGCGGTCGCTGTCTGGCCCTCCGGATAGCGGTTGCGGCACTGCAACTCACAGGCCACAATACGTACGAGGAGCGCTGCTTGCGTTACGCAGTATACGCTCTGCTTCAAGACTGCTTTCGTCGCAGTTATAGTCATATGTTATTGGACACTTTCTTTGACGTGTCAAGGCTGCACATCTGGTCGGTTAAGAAAGAGTTGAAGTTTGTGATGTCTGAAGATGGGTATAATCCCGAAGCGCGTAACATGTTCTACTAAAAGAGTCAATTGAACGTCTCATGACATTATTGCGATTGTACAGCACTGGTTGCCAATTATTGACATAAAAATGATCGCAGGCATCAGACGGGATTTTATGTCCTATACATCATATTTTACAAGTGTGTCATCTTACAGTGAGAAAATGCTGCTGCTTTAGTATAAATGAATAATGAAACTGTAATCGATCATTAAGGATTAAGTCAGGAATCTGTGATTGACATTTAGTAATAGCCAGAATTTTCAGTACCCATGGCAAATGATGGTATTGCAATTTACTTCTTTTTGTTTAGGCCAGTCAGACATTGGGTTTACGGATCTATACTCATACCTTTAGCACCTAAAACAATCAGCATTATGTTATATTTCTTATTTTGCACTCATGTCAAATTGAAGCATTCCAATTTTGCGCTTTTTCGTACAGTTGTATAATCTTTAAACGTCACACATCTTTAGAAATAACATTCCTTGTACAGTTATAAGCCCTCGCTTAAGTTGCTTGACGACATCTAAAAGTTCTAAAGCCGATCCATAACAGAATATAAAATATTTTTGTGGACCATTAATACTGTGTAATTAATATATTTATGTTTGTGCAAATGCCGACGGAATATCCGATGTTTGTCATAAAGTTTAGATTATCGTCTGGAAATAATGAATCTGCGACCATGCAACTAGATACTGGTTCTTCTCTACACGTTGACCCTTCAGTACGACACATTTTTTCTCAAAGTTGGACATACTTCTCAGTACAGAATGATCCGAGATGGTTATTTTCAGAAAATTTATTTTCAGTTTGTCGATCACTATTTTATTGTGTCAAAATTACCGGTTTGAGTAACAAAGCCCCCCTTCGGATCATTCTGTTAGTTACAGAGTGAATTATCTTAACGGAAACACTATGTATGACAATGAAACAATAAATATTTCCATTAAGGCAATTAATTCTGTAACTGCGCTAATGATCTGAAAATGGACGTCTCTTCACGAAACCGTAATTCTGATACATTAAAACAGAGATTACAAATTTTTCCCCAAGAATGGATGTCTTGGCGAAGACTGTGGTTCTAGAAGTATATATTCTGACAAAAAAAAATCGCAACACAAATAAAAATAATTAATGTAGAGTAATGAAATTTCTGAAATACATTTGTCTAGGTAACATATTAAGATCACAGATTAATGTAAGCACGAGATAAACCATCGTAAATGTTAAATGTTGGTACAGTAATAATTGGTGTAGCCTATCGCGATTGCTGCTCGCGTTGGACGAGATCCAATGACTGTTAGCAGAATATGGAATCGGTGGGTTCAGGAGGGTAATACGGAACGCCGTGCTGGATCCCAACGGCCTCGTATCACTAGCAGTCGAGATGACAATCATCTTATCCGCATGGCTGTAACGGATCGTGCAGCCACGTCTCGATCCCTGAGTCAACAGATGGGGACGTTTGCAAGACAACAACCATCTGCACGAACTGTTCGACGACGTTTGCAGCAGCATGGACTATCTGCTCGGAGCCCATGGCTGCGGTTACCCTTGACGCTGCATCACAGCCAGGAGCGCCTGCGATAGTGTACTCAACGACGAATATGGGTGCACGAGTGGCGCAAAATTTGTCAGACATTATCTTTCAGATGTAGGAAAACGCTGTTGTAAAACTCCTTTTCGATATTGTGACTTTTTCCGTTAGTGTACTTTGACTCCTCAGGAAATGTTCCACCTCGAAAATAACCTTATCGTCAGTCTGGAAATGACAGCCACGCAATGGTTTATTCTTTTGAGGAAAGGGGAAGAAAACACTCGTTGTCGAATACAGTGGATGAGGCAAGATTTGATTGCCCAAAGAAGCAGCGTGTATGTCAATATCCCGTTCTGAACAAGCTGTCACATTGTCGTAGAGCAAACAATACACCATGAACATTCACGCAGAAAGAATGGATGAATGCATGTATGACCGTGATCATAACTGATACTTGCACGGTGCAAAGACTGAGGTTAGACAGATGATATTCTGAGTGCGCAACCGTGGAAGGGATGAAAGATGACCCGGTAACCGGCTTCTAGAGAAAATTGCATCTGTACTTATATGACTTATTTTAAAAATATTGGGCTGAGAGGTAATTATGGACTGCTGTGGTGGTAGTTTTGTTCGGAAAATGCTCTTAAGTCGGACGTTGCACCTCATAATTACTAGCGATCATTAACAACTCTTTAGGTTCTGTTAAAACACGCCAGACACGCCAAACACGCTACACAGACACACACACACACACACACACACACACACACACACAAGTTCGCTTCACTTTCCCACTTCTCTTGAGCTTACAAACTGCTGACACGACATGCAACAAGCACCAGCCACTGTAATTAGAAAGCAATGGTCTAAACGTTGGCAGTCTGTCTTTTCTCTCTTTTACGTTTACATAGGGTCGTTCTGTTTTTTGTGGCTCTTGCATCTGCCTGTGGCTACTAGATCTTTTACGCTCCTCATAATTTTCACCATCTGTGCCGCTTTCCTCTATGCGCCTTACTAACCGGGAATACTTAACTGTGAGCTGCAACGATCCGTCTGTACTTCCACAATATAACAGACTGACAAGGAAATATCTGCAACCGTTCTTTCATTTTGTCTCGAATGGGCCTTACGGATACAGGTATGGGAAAACGTATCAGCGTTATACAGCGGTAAACTTGTTGGCGTCGCTAGAAAATGTTTGTACGTAATTTTTCTACTCATTTAATACAAGAAGCTTCATGATTCTTGATAATAATCAGCTCTTTATTACTTTTTTTAGTAACTTCATTGCCGCAATTCTTCTGGTAAATACCGAGCGAGGTGGAGCGGTGGCCAGACGTTGGACTCTGATTTAGGATGACGGCGGTTCAGATTCCTGTCCGGTCACACAAAATTTGGTTTTCCGTGATTTCCCTAGATCACTTAAGGCTAATTCCGGGTTAGTTCCTTTGAGAAAGCACAGTTTATTTCCCTTTGCAATCCGAGCTTTTGCTCCGTCTGTAGTGACATCACCGGCCGGAGTAGCCGTGCGGTTCTAGGCGCCACAGTCTGGAACCGAGCGACCGCTACGGTCGCAGGTTCGAATCCTGCCTTGGGAATGGATGGTGTGATGTCCTTAGGTTAGTTAGGTTTAATTAGTTCTAAGTTCTAGGCGACTGATGACCTCAGAAGTTAAGTCGCATAGTGCTCAGAGCCATTTGAACCTTTTTTTTTTTTTTTTTTTTTTTTTTTTTTTTTTTTTTTTTTTTAGTGACATCGTCGTCGATGTGAATTTGTGAATTTAAATTTAAATTTTCCTCCCTTCCTTTCCCGTAAGTGTGACTGACGTGAACTCATTAGTAGCTCTTTATTGTACATTCTTTTTCATGTTCAAAAGGTTGTAGATGATTATTTCTGAACATTCTTGTGTCTCCGTCAATAACGTTGAAAGACTTCTACCACAATAATAGTTATTCTGTGGACATCAGAGAACCCAAACTATGTTTTGCAATATTCATTCCCATCTTTACACTGAGGTAAAAAACCGAAGGGAGTTTTCGTTACGTTACAAACTTGAAGCTCACGTCCGCCATCTTACATAGCCCAAAACGTTAGGCTCACAGCTTTTATATCTCCATGATTTACCTCGGTGATACTTCCCCGTGGTATCACTGTGACGTGCCCGTGCCCGGTTTTGATCGTTGGGGATATCTATCGCTTCTTTGGTCGTATCCCAAACAGCTTCTGATTTTTAGACTGTTTGGAGACGTAGAAGTTTAATAAAAAAATGACAGCTTGCGTCGTTTACTGGTGTACTAATCGATTCGATCGCAATCTAAAATTTAAAGGAATCACATTTCATTAGTAAGTGGAGCCATTCAAGGAATATATATATATATATATATATTTTGTATGCATGAATTATGGTTGCGTTGTTTACTTTTATTCTCTACTGTGTATTTCTAAATAGCAAACACTCCGACATCCGAGCCACAATGTATCAAACGGTCTCGTACCCGCACAACACACGGCCACGTGACCGCGCAAATGTTTGGTGCAGCATCTCATGCCCTAAATTCCTCCCACCAATAATTACTCCTTATTCATAGTTCCTCCTCCTTTAAGAAAGATTCTGGCTAGAATAGGCGGAGACAGCGATCATGTTTGTGTGAGCTTTTTATGTGTGATTGTGTGAATGTGTGTGTGTGTGTGTTTGTATGTGTGCATGCTTTTCTTCCTTTGTGAAGAAGGCTTTGGTCGAAGACTTACGTGAACACACTTTTCGTCGTACCTGCCTGCTGCTCGGCATGTGAGTGAGAATCTATCCGCTTCCTAATAGAGTTATTCCCTCAATGAAGTTTGTTGTAAATAATCCACTGCTTTTCAGTTTGATGTACATAATGACAATAGCAGAATTAAAAAAAAGACATCCATTACACCACATTAATCTTGTCTGTAGCACGAAAAGGGGTTCAAAATGCTGCAATTAAAACTTTTGACCGCTTACCCAGTGATATAAAATGCGTGGCAGATACCAGAGTAAACTGAAAACGTTTGTCTTTGACAGCTCCTCCTATTCCGCAGAAGACTATCTGTTACTGTAAAGCGGTGATGCATAGAAATTACTAAAATCTGTCTTACATTAAAAAACACAGAAACTTGGTTCAAATGGCTCTGAGCCCTATGGGACTTAACTGCTGTGGTCATCAGTCCCCTAGAACTTAGAACTACTTGAACCTAACTAACTTAAGGACATCACACACATCCATGCCCGAGGCAGGATTCGAACCCGCGACCGTAGCGGTCGTGCGGCTCCAGACTGTAGCGCCTAGAAGTGCTCGGCCACTTCGGCCGGCCACAGAAACTAATAAGTGATTAGCATGGAGGCATACTTAAAAAAAAAGTTAATAGAAGATGACACCACGATTTAGCGTGCGAAATGATACACAGGACATGAAACTAACTTACTATTGGTGTGTCGCAAAGCATGGTGTAAGCTTATATACCTTGAAAACCTCAAAATTCAGAAATAAAACGAAGCAGATGATCAAAGTAGACCTACATTCCAATTGCGATATGTTTGGTTATTCCTGAAAAACTGACAGATACACATATAGTGACAAGACATATTTCGGGAAAGAAGAAAATAGGCTACTGTCGGAAAGGTAGGCCCACATGTTACACAAAAAGTGGTTCAAATGACTCTGAGCACTATGGGACTTAACTTCTGAGGTCATCAGTCCCCTAGAACCTTTTTTTTTTTTTTTTTTGGTCATCAGTCTACTGACTGGTTTGATGCGGCCCGCCACGAATTCCTTTCCTGTGCTAACCTCTTCATCTCAGAGTTGCAATTGCAACCTACGTCCTCAATTATTTGCTTGACGTATTCCAATCTCTGTCTTCCTCTACAGTTTTTGCCCTCTACAGCTTCCTCTAGTACCATGGGAGTCATTCCCTCATGTCTTAGCAGATGTCCTATCATCCCGTCCCTTCTCCTTATCAGTGTTTTCCACATATTCCTTTCCTCTCTGATTCTGCGTAGAACTTCCTCATTCCTTACCTTATCAGTCCACCTAATTTTCAACATTCGTCTATAGCACCACATCTCAAATGCTTCGATTCTCTTCTGTTCCGGTTTTCCCACAGTCCATGTTCCACTACCATACAATGCTGTACTCCAGACGTACATCCTCAGAAATTTCTTCCTCAAATTAAGGCCGGTATTTGATATTAGTAGACTTCTCTTGGCCAGAAATGCCTTCTTTGCCATAGCGAGTCTGCTTTTGATGTCCTCCTTGCTCCGTCCATCATTGGTTATTTTACTGCCTAGGTAGCAGTATTCCTTAACTTCACTGACTTCGTGACCATCAATCCTGATGTTAAGTTTCTCGCTGTTCTCATTTCTACTACTTCTCATTACCTTTGTCTTTCTCCGATTTACTCTCAAACCATACTGTGTACTCATTAGACTGTTCATTCCGTTCAGCAGATCATTTAATTCTTCTTCACTTTCACTCAGGATAGCAATGTCATCAGCGAATCGTATCATTGATATCCTTTCACCTTGTATTTTAATTCCACTCCTGAACCTTTCTTTTATTTCCATCATTGCTTCCTCGATGTACAGATTGAAGAGTATGGGCGAAAGCTACAGCCTTGTCTTACACCCTTCTTAATACGAGCACTTCGTTCTTGATCGTCCACTCTTATTATTCCCTCTTGGTTGTTGTACATATTGTATATGACCCGTCTCTCCCTATAGCTTACCCCTACTTTTTTCAGAATCTCGAACAGCTTGCACCATTTTATATTGTCGAACGCTTTTTCCAGATCGACAAATCCTATGAAAGTGTCTTGATTTTTCTTTAGCCTTGCTTCCATTATTAGCCGTAACGTCAGAATTGCCTCTCTCGTCTCTTTACTTTTCCTAAAGCCAAACTGATCTTCACCTAGCGCATTCTCAATTTTCTTTTCCATTCTTCTGTATATTATTCTTGTAAGCAGCTTCGATGCATGAGCTGTTAAGCTGATTGTGCGATAATTCTCGCACTTGTCAGCTCTTGCCGTCTTCGGAATTGAGTGGATGATGCTTTTCCGAAAGTCAGATGGTATGTCGCCAGACTCATATATTCTACACACCAACGTGAATAGCGTTTTGTTGCCACTTCCCCCAATGATTTTAGAAATTCTGATGGAATGTTATCTATCCCTTCTGCCTTATTTGACCGTAAGTCCTCCAAAGCTCTTTTAAATTCCGATTCTAATACTGGATCCCCTATCTCTTCTAAATCGACTCCTGTTTCTTCTTCTATCACATCAGACATATCTTCACCCTCATAGAGGCTTTCAATGTATTCTTTCCACCTATCTGCTCTCTCCTCTGCATTTAACAGTGGAATTCCCGTTGCACTCTTAATGTTACCACCGTTGCTTTTAATGTCACCAAAGGTTGTTTTGACTTTCCTGTATGCTGAGTCTATCCTTCCGACAATCATATCTTTTTCGATGTCTTCACATTTTTCCTGCAGCCATTTCGTCTAAGCTTCCCTGCACTTCCTATTTATTTCATTCCTCAGCGACTTGTATTTCTGTATTCCTGATTTTCCCGGAACATGTTTGTACTTCCTCCTTTCATCAATCAACTGAAGTATTTCTTCTGTTACGCATGGTTTCTTCGCAGCTACCTTCTTTGTACCTATGTTTTCCTTCCCAACTTCTGTTATGGCCATTTTTAGAGATGTCCATTCCTCTTCAACTGTACTGCCTACTGCGCTATTCCTTATTGCTTTATCTATAGCGTTAGAGAAGTTCAAACGTATCTCGTCATTCCTTAGTACTTCCGTATCCAACTTCTTTGCGTATTGATTCTTCCTGACTAATGTCTTGATCTTCAGCCTACTCTTCATCACTACTATATTGTGATCTGAGTCTATATCTGCTCCTGGGTACGCCTTACGGTCCAGTATCTGATTTCGGAATCTCTGTCTGACCATGATGTAGTCTAATTGAAATCTTCCCGTATCTCCCGGCCTTTTCCAAGTATACCTCCTCCTCTTATGATTCTTGAACAGGGTATTCGCTATTACTAGCTGAAAATTATTACAGAACTCAATTAGTCTTTCTCCTCTTTCATTCCTTGTCCCAAGCCCATATTCTCCCGTAACCTTTTCTTCTACTCCTTCCCCTACAACTGCATTCCAGTCGCCCATGACTATTAGATTTTTGTCCCCCTTTACATACTGCATTACCCTTTCAATACCCTCATATACTTTCTCTATCTGTTCATCTTCAGCTTGCGACGTCGGCATGTATACCTGAACTATCGTTGTCGGTGTTGGTCTGCTGTCGATTCTGATTAGAACAACCCGGTCACTGAACTGTTCACAGTAACACACCCTCTGCCTTACCTTCCTATTCATAACGAATCCTACACCTGTTATACCATTTTCTGCTGCTGTTGATATTACCCGATACTCATCTGACCAGAAATCCTTGTCTTCCTTCCACTTCACTTCACTGACACCTACTATATCTAGAATGAGCCTTTGCATTTCCCTTTTCAGATTTTCTGGTTTCCCTACCACGTTCAAGCTTCTGACATTCCACGCCCCGACTCGTAGAACGTTATCCTTTCGTTGATTATTCAATCTTTTTCTCATGGTAACCTCCCCCTTGGCAGTCCCCTCCCGGAGATCCGAATGGGGGACTATTCCGGAATCTTTTGCCAATGGAGAGATCATCATGACACTTCTTCAATTATCCTGTGGATACACGTTACGTGTCTTTAATGCAGTGGTTTTCATTGCCTTCTGCATCCTCATGTCGTTGATCATTGCTGATTCTTCCGCCTTTAGGGGCAAGAGAGTGCCCTGAACCTCTATCCGCTCCTCCGCCCTCTTTGACAAGGTCGTTGGCAGAATGAGGCTGACTTCTTATGCCGGAAGTCTTCGGCCGCCAATGCTGATTATTTATCAAAATTTAGGCAGTGGCGGGGATCGAACCCGGGACCGAAGACGTCTTGATTATGAATCAAAGACGCAACCCCCTTTTTTTTTGTAATCTCATTTTGTTCGCTTTTGTTCGTTGAATCTGCTCGGGGCGGACGTCGTAAGACATCCGTTTAAGTTCGTTGTTGATCGATTAACTCAGTTTTTTGTTACAGAGGGCTGCTAACCCTCTGACCGAACACGCTGAGCTACCGTGCCGGCGTGTCTGCTCGGGGCGGACGTCATAAGACATCCATTTTATGTTCGTTGTTGATCGATTGACTCAGTTTTTTTATTACAGAGGGCACGTAACCCTCTGACCGGACACGCTGAGCTACCGTGCCGGCACCCCTAGACCACGGGCTACCTAGAACCTAGAACCGCTTCAACCTAACTAACCTAAGGACATCACACACATCCATGCCCGAGGCAGGATTCGAACCTGCGCCCGTAGCGGTCGCGCGGTTCCAGACTGTAGCGCCTAAAACCGCTCGTCCATCCCGGCCGGCCATGTCACACCGGATAGGCTATCATTACTAAATATAATTACTTACATACGTGTTAAAGCGTTTGAGAGCATTCCTTTAATCACATTTATAGTATTGCAAAATGCTGGAAGTGTTTAAAACGTTAAATCGTTTTTTTACCCAGAAAATTATTAATGGTCACACACTGAATGACACATCATAGGTAAAATTTCAAAGTGAGTAGATGTGTAAATTATAGTGAAACTAACGAACTGACATCTTCTTAAAACAAGAACTCTATTCTGCATGGAAGTATACCTCTACGCAGTTCTGTTCCTTTGACATTTCAATAATCGTTCACTTTGCTGACACGCATATGGTACGATCGCTTCCCTTGTTTCTTTCCTCATTGCACACGTTTATGCGCTAGCATAGAACACGTAGGTAAGTATTTTGCAAACGTGAACATCAAAAATATTGTGCATACGAGTTGAAAACTGAAAATCTAACGAACAAGAAGCTGTACCAGTAAGCAAACAAGCATTGGTTTGGGGATTCCAGGTTCATTTGCTATCGTCATAAATACAGTAAAAATGGAATTAAATGGATTACGGAAGCTTGATTTTCACGTCACTTCCTTGTCTTCTTGGTTATTCGGAATATATCAACAAAAAACAAGTTACATTAATGAGGCCAAATGTGTCGTATCACTAGAGCAACTATGCGTTCACGAAAAGAAAAACGTTTGAAGTTGCCTTCCTGACGCTACGTTATTCTTGCAAGCATCGTAATTTTTAGTATTTAAAACAGTTGTTGCTTGCACACAACAGAAATAATGAACTAGAAGCAATGATAAACAGCAGTCTTCTTATGTATTGGGCTATTTAAGATAGCAGAATGCACCGCCCATTCTGGCTTCAAAACAACGTACGGCATAAGTCTGTAGCACCTCTCCCTTCTTTTTTTTTTACCTCTGTGAATCTTTAACTGTTTCGCTCCCCAAGTTTTGTAATAACCCATTGTGAATTAATGCGTGACGGGAGGCCCTAGCCACACGGCATTTCCATTTATCAGAAAGAACAGACACTGCGTCATCTGCATTCATTTTGTATTTCCAAGCTCTTACTGGTATTATCCCTTCCATTTTTCATTATATTCACTAACGCGTCCAACCACTGGTTATACTATTAGTGCTTTACAGACACCTGCGTTGTAGAATCTGTTTAGATTAGGCCAAAATTGTTCATTTTGGCACGTTTCTGCTGCTTGTATTTTGCTTTCTTCCGTTCGCCTGGGGTTCATACATTAAGGCAAGCAGGACATTTTCATTAAACTTCAGTTCTGTACATTCCTGTTACTTGTTTTCAAAATCTGCTGTACGGTCTAAGATTCTGGAATTTATATATTTTATTATCTACGTCATCGTACTTGTTGAGATACTACATAATATTTTTAACTCTACGCCCAGTGGATTGTACTGACTTTCTGGCTGTATGCTCGACTTACGCTGTCGAATAAGCTGCAGGGATTTTCGCTAAATGTTTTAAATAGTTGTTGCGAACATCACGAGTGCTAAATTCGGAACACTGCAAACATATTGACCAGATCTTTTTGTGACAATATTATGTGAAACCTGTAATTTACGTTTCGAAGTGAAAGCGGTAAACTCTCTTGACAGGCTAAGTAATATGCTGTTTGGTGCGATGTAAGAATATAATAGTCGTTTTCGCTCGTAACAGACTTTTTACCCAGTGTTCGTCACAAATTTTTATTTACTTGTGTCCAGAACATAGCGTACCGTACGTATATAGCCGATAGACAGCAATTTACAAATAATATAAGTACATGATTAAATTCCATATGACATCAATTTACAAACAATATAAGTACTTGATTGAATTCCGTACGACATCCAAAATTCCGCCATTTGAACTGCTGTGTCATTGGCAATAACCAGATCGCCCATCGGGCATGGGGCTGGGAGGTTTCTACAGTTGAGCAGGTGTTGATGATCTTCTGTTCGCCACATTCGCATAGTTCATCTCCTGGAGAGAAACCCCATTTCCTAAAATTGACCTTGCATCAGGATACACCAATTCTCAGCCTGTTGAGGGCTTTCCATGTTTTATATGGGAGGTGACGTCCTTTAGCAAGCTTTCTTTAGGGTTGTGAGTTACGCCAAAGATGTATTCGACGGTTTGCAGGTGACGTTAAAAGTGGTTCTGTTGAACGGAGGAAACTCTTTCTTGATCTTAATATTGGATGTAGGTATTCACATCCGAACAATGGGTGTCTTGGATCTGTCTCCTGTTTCCGCTTCTCTTTTTCTGCTGCTGTTCTTCTTCTGATATGTGGAGGTGCTATGCCCAAGAGATGATATATTTTATTGATAGGAGTTGCCCGCAAACAGCCAGTGACAATGCGTCCTGTTTCATTAAGGGCAACGTCCACTTGTTTGGCATGGTTGGAGTTCTGCCACACGGGTGCTGCATATTCAGCAGCGAAGAAGCATAAGGTCAATGCAGATGTGCGAAGAACATCTGGTTGTGCCCCCCAATTGTCACCTGTCAGTTTCCGAATGATGTTGTTCCTAGCAGATACTTTCATTTTTGTGTCCTTGCAGTGGACTTTGAAGGTGAGGGAACGGTCTAGCTTTACTCCCAGGTATTTTGGGGTATCGCAGTTGGTCAGTTGTTGTCCTCTCCAGTTTATGTTTAGGTTCCTTCTAGCCTCTCTGTCCCGTAAATGGAAAGTACACACTTGTGTTTTAGAGGGATTTGGGATTTGGTTACAGGTAATTGTGATCATAATAGGCAGGCAGTCTTTGAAGACCTGTAGTTAGTTTTTCTTCCACATCCTCAAAGGTTCTTCCTTGCGCAACAGCTGCTGTATCACCTGCATTGATGAAAGATCTTGTGACCGGTTCTATTGGTTGGTCATTGGTATAGATATTTTATAACAATGGGGCTGACACACTTTCTTGTGGAATGCCATTATTCTGTATCCTCCATCGACTTCGTTTGTTTTGTAGAGTAACAAAGAAGCGTCTATTTTGTAATAGACATCTCATAAATTGCGTCAGATGGTAGTCTTTCGCCGCGCGGGATTAGCCGAGCGGTCTCAGGCGCTGCAGTCATGGACTGTGCGGCTGATCCCGGCGGAGGTTCGAGTCCTCCCTCGGGCATGGGTGTGTGTGTTTGTCCTTAGGACAATTTAGGTTAAGTAGTGTGTAAGCTTATGGACTGATGACCTTAGCAGTTAAGTCCCATAAGATTTCACACACATTTGAACTTTTTTTTTTTGGTAGTCTTTCGTAACAGCATACCTGTAGGTCTTTTCTAATAATTTCCTTTGGTTGATGGTGTCATAGGCGGCAGTGAGATGGACGAATGCAACACCAGTTATCTGTTTGCGTTCGTAACCGTCTTCTACATATTGTGTCAAATTCAAGATCTGCCCACAACAAGACTTCCCTGGACGAAAGCCCGCCTGTTCTCTTATAACGTATTACAACTCCGAAATACAATCTCCTGAGATATGTCTCGAACGAAACTTTGTCCATTAGCAGGTTATTTGACGGTGAAGTTTAATTAGTCGTCCGAATGGGTACAGCTTTCCGCTCTTAGTGCCGACATGGAGAGCAGTAGCGCTGCTTCTGAGCGGCGCAAACAGGTCGCGGGTGGTTTGCTGAGCGGTGTAGCCACCTTTCACTTCCGCCAGCAGTGTGAGCAGACCCGCAGAATGCCAGCGGTCAGGAATTTCCAGCCATCGGCTAAAGTTTCGACCTATTCTCTTCCTTTTCTCCTGCAGCAGCACGACACCTTAGTTCCACACGAGAAGAGCTTCCAGGAAAGAATGTGAATTAATCGCAACATGTAGTGCAGATTCATCACCAGCAGTCACAACAAAGAGGATGAACCCGATAGTATTTGGCTACAAGATTAGCGCGAAGTTTGTACTAACAAATGGTACAAGAGACCAGGTATCAAAATTTTTAACATTTTAGTGCAAGTGATTTCTCATTTTTCCATTTGTAGTTTATGAAGCTGGCCAGTGTGTGGCCAAAACTAGTCACGATAAATGTGGCTAGCTTTGATTTATGTAAAATTAAAAAAAAATGTAAATGTCGCGTCGGTAGTTACGATGCCACAACGTAGGTGCACGCTCTCGTAAGTTGGCACTACGAGAGAAGACGAACCACGCCGACCACAGTGCCCTCTGGCCGACGCTGTGGAGCTCAGCGAATGCCGTCTTGATTTCTGCCCTTTTCATCAAGGGCAGACGGCCTGAAAATTCGCTTCTACTACCGAGTGGGCTAGCTTGCTACTGAGCCTACGTATTAGTTACGTTCGGTTAAAGTTTGGACAGCAACGAGTATTTGTTAGTTTTGAGATTACACAGAACAGTCATCCTAACTTCGCAGGATTAGACATGGATTACGGCTTCACACCTACGTGCTCGTCCTAGCCAAAGTGATGTATGCATTCGATATTTACTTGTGTTTTTGATTCTATTAAAAGTGTTAAAGTTACATGCAGTACCGAAGTGCTTCACCTCTCCTGCTCCTGCTCGCTTCCTTCACTCTCGGCCTATATTACAGAAGCTGTTCACAGGAGCAGACCCACGCACCGCCTATCCAGGCGGGATACGAAAGTAAAACTAATAAAAATAAGAGAAATAAAACATCTACTACACTATTTTCATTGTCATATATACTGATCTTGTAACGTGCAACACGTGCAGCCATTTCAGTATGAGTTATATGCATATTCTGTACACTGATTCCTTCTACGAGGAGCGTTCCATAAATAATGCAACAAATTTATTTCTCTACCAGTTATGGTTGAAAAAATGCGGTCTTTGTTGTGGGACATCGTGGTATATTCCTGCTTCAGCCCTTGAAAAAATGCAGAATTTGTTGTGCGGTATCGTGGAATATTTCCACTTCAGCCCCTATAGTTTCATCAAGTTCCGATAGGTGGCAGCGCTATACGTAGCCTTCAAAATGGCGTCTGTAACGGTGCTGCGTTCCAAGCATGGAGGTAAAAATAAGAGGAGTTGTCATGACGTCACAAACTTGAAGCCGACCCAAGAGAAGGTCCGCCATGTTAGCTACCCCAAAACATTCGCTTCTGGTGGTTTGATTCAGTGTAGTCGTGAAGTGTTTTGATAAAAAATGCCGGGCCTGCGTCGCTCACGGGTGTACTAATCGTTCTGATTGTAGTCTAAAGTTTAAACAAATCACATTTCATTCGTAAGTGGACTTATTTAAGCGCTATTTTCTTATATATACTTGAAATTCTGATGCACTGTAAAGTTTTACAGTATGGTTTTATTTCTGTGATTTAACTTTAGATTTCTATCAATCCAAGGCGAAGAGCTGTCTGGAAGTGAGCATTACACTTGGTTTTCACTGTGTGGTTATTCTGAAGTAACTGAAAAGTCCTGGCAAGAAATATCCTGGAAATGGGGACTAATGTTTTAAAATCCAATAATTTAATATAAAACTAATGTAACTACATGTAGTTAATTAAATCTTCAGTAAAATGTGTGGAACACCTGTTACAGTGGTTAAATTATAAGTACTTAAATGGTTCCATATTTGTTAAAGCAAAGTTCCCTATCGAAGTCCAGGCTTAGATCATTACATTAATCACTGTGTTGTCGTATTACCCTGTAAATTTCTGTTCTTTGCCACACTGAATGTCATTTGGTAGGTTCAATTTAAAAAGAAAGCAGATGTGGAAATTGCAATGGGCCTGACAATCTTAAATTCAGTTCTGTTCCTTCGTAATTTAACGTATTTTTCACTTTGTTGACCGACAGCTGGCTTGTTTATATCATCCCTGCATACATCTATGGGACACCAAAGGAAATAAGGTAAGTTTCTTGCAAACGTGAACATTTAAAATTTGCATTTGACTTGAAAATGCAACGAATACAAATCGGTGCCTCTAAACTATCAATCATTGTTTTTGGAGTTCTGGCTTTATCAATTATCGACACAAACACAGTGAAAGTGAATAGAAATGGATTACAAAAGCACGCTTTTCATAGCACATACGTCTCTTCTCGGTTATTCTAAGTGTATAAACTAAAAGGAATTACAGTACTGAGGCAAGAAGCGTAATATTTTTACGTATTACTGTATCGAATACGCATTTAAGACCAGAAAAACGTTTGAAGTTGCGTTCCTTATGCTGTGTTGTTCACTAAAACCGAGTAACATTTACTATATAAAACAAATATCACGTGCACACGACATAAATAACGAACAAGAAGCAATTGTAAACACTCGTCTGCTAATGTTTTGGGGGATCCAAGATGGCGGCAGGCCCCGCCCACTGCCTTCAAAACAACGTACAGCGCAAGTCTGTAGCGCCATCTCCCCTTATTCTACTTCCATGGTTCCAAGCAGAGATCTGTCACTGAGTTTCTTTTGGCGGAAGACCAAAGCATCACAGATATTCGTAGGCGCTTGCAGAATGTTGATGAAGACCTGGCACTGAAAAGAAGCACGGCGACTCGTTGGCGAGGCATTTGTCATCATCGCAACAAGATCGGGCAAACCAGTCCGTTCATCCAGGTGCCGGCCGGCCGCACACAGCTGTGACTCGTGCAATGTTGGAAAGTGTGGACACTCTCATTCGAGTTGATCGACGGGTCACAATCAAACCCCTCGCTGCACAGCTGGACGACTCAGTTGCTGATATACTCGTCCATCAGCTGGGTATTTATAGGTGTGTGCTCGCTGGATTCCTCGCGGCCTAACGCAAAACCGTAGGGGACAAAGAAGAACCGCCCATGCGGAATTGCTGACGCATTACGTGCATGATGCGGAAGTTACTGATGCAGCAAGACGCTATGGACCAGTAGAGTGGTACCATGCATACAAGCTCTCAACTGTGGCCAAGACCGTGGCACTGAACGGAATTTATGTTGAAAAATGGGGTTTTGTAGCCAAAAGAGTGAGGAATGGTATGGTGTATTGGAATCCTGAATAAAATCGACCTGCTTTGAAAAAAAAAAAAAAGATTGCTGCATTGCTTACTGAACGTTCCTCGTATATTACAACGATATACGTTGTAAATGATCTTTGAAACATACTAGTAACTAATGATGAGGTATAAAGCTTCGAAAATGTTTCTAGTACGTTGTGAAAGGCGACGAGAGGGAATACTCCTGCCTGTGAAATACTTTTCCTCCCACAATTTAAATCGGATGGGTGTTGTGGTGAATGGTGGGAAGAGCAGAGAAGAGGGGGCTCCATGGAGCAAGCGATTCCCTGGCGCAGCGTTTAATGAGGCTAGGCGGGCAAGCAGAGGTTCCGCTCCAGAGACCAGCAATGCAGCGCCCTGCAAGTTGGGTGTCAGCAGCTTCCACAAGAAGAGACCGCGCTAACAGCTGACTTCCTGTAACCGGACCGGATTTCTTTTCCAAGCGGCATTCGGCTTCCCGGCTATACAGCCAGTTCATTCATTTTTAAGTCATCCATCGCATGAAAGCAAAGATTTACGTGTTGCTGTACTCGTATTCGTGTCCAGCTGAAGTGATATTTGAAAATGTTTTCCAAAACTGGGTCGTGAACCTGGATGCTTTCTTTCCGCTAGGTGTTTCTTACCAATAGGTAATCAGTGTGTACCATATTGCCTGACCCATATTCTCTTAGTTCTACAATTTTTCCTCCTCTATGACGAACTATTATACAGCGTGTTTCTGTAAGAACGTGTGAAGATTTAACGGTACATAGAGGATGCTCCACTCAGCAATTTGACGTAGAGGACCTAAGGTGGGAGAAGCCAGCTTAAGGAGATAATAAGAATAAAAACACATTACTGTACACTTTTTTATTTACATTAGGTACAGTTAATTGCAAATACCCTCATTGACACAATGAATGTACTATTTGTGCTGTATCTTACAAAATGTGCTGAAACTGACGGCCATCATCCTCAATGCAAGCATGGCATCGGCGAACAAGATTCTGGCGCACCCTGACAAATATCACTGGTGTGTTTAGAATCTCATCACAGACAGCTACAATTCTGGCATTAATGCTATCCCCGTGTCCACTGGGCTCTCATACGCAAGTGACTTTAGATATCTTCATAGGAAATAATAAAGGGGACTAAGGTCAGGTGAACTCGCAGGCCATAGAATAGGACCTCCCCTTCCAATACAGCGACCAGGAAATACAGCACTGAGCTGTTTGCGGATATCCACACTGAAGTGAGGCGGTGCACCGTCATGTCGTATCCACATCCGCTCACGAACAGCCACTGGTACGTTCTCCAACTCGGGTAGAGCTAGTTGCACGAATCTCAAGTACAGGTGGTTAATCAGATTCGTCCTCCTTGTTTCCTTGCAAGAAATAAAGGATGTACAAGTAAATAAACAGCACAGTACGTGTAAACTTGTAAACACGTTAGTTTAAATAAGCTGGAAAACAGTAATGCAAGACAAAGCGGTAGACAAGTTTACTTCCATATCTCCTTAAGTTGGCTTCTCCGGCGCAAGGTTCCCTACACCAAATTGTTCAGTGGAACATTCTCTATGTCCTGTTACAGTTTTGCACGCTCTTACGGAAACACCCTGTATGCAGACCGTTCTTTCAACACGTAAATATTATAATTGCAAAGGGACGGAGATGAAACACTGTTCGTACACAGGCAGGTCATATACAGTAAAACCAGCCTACATCACCTAAAACATTGTGATGTTTGCGCCGAAACAGCAGATTCCAGCCAAGGCTTTTCACCTTTAGCACATGTTTCGAATATTTTTACGGAAAGTTTCGTCACAAATATGAAACAGACTGTCCGAATTATCAAATTTCAGTCTATCATCTTTAATGCGTCTGTAAACTCTCGCGAGCAGTCTTTGCTAAAGATATCTGTGTCCACTAGTCGATATCTGTGTAGTCACTCCGGGCTATGCTACGGTAGTTTGTCTTAACTACGGTGTTAGCGGCGATCGGTGGCTCAGTCAATGAGTTCCCGGGTTCGATTCCCGGCGGGGTCAGGGATTTTCACTGCCTCGTGATGACTGGGTGTTGTGTGCTGTCCTTAGGTTAGTTAGGTTTGAGTAGTTCTAAGTTCTAGGGATCTGATGACCATAGATGTTAAGTCCCATAGTGCTCAGAGCTATTTGAAGTCAATGAGTATTCGAGTCGGTCGTAGCAGACGGTATAGCCAGTGGGTCTGAAGAGGAACAAAGATTGGTATTCCGCTCTGGTTTCCGTCCTGTTCGGTTCTCGTGTGTGCATCGATACGGTAAGAAATCTGGCTGTTCTAAATATATTCAGAAGGGAAGGTCGTTATGTGTGATTGCAGCCTGGGTTTGCATGTCTGTAGTCATAATGCCGCAAATAGCATTTGTCTGTGGCAAATGCATGCATGGCGTACCATACTGAAATAAGGTGTTATCGTCTCTACTGAGCCAGTTTGAGTAGCAAGTTTAGATTAGTATCTGCCAGTCTTTGTTTTCTCTATATAATATATTTGATTCGCAACCAGGCTGAGTAAACACACTCTTCATTCGCCTAATGTTTCTTTGCATTTTTGGTTTCACGAATATTTTGTAAACTAAACCTTATTTCTGGTCACGTGACGGCCACGACGTAGTTATTGTAACACTAATTATGGTGTTATTGTTAATTAACTGTACATTTTGAGTCCCAATAATTATCAAGTCATACGAAATTTCATGCATTTATTCACACAATTTCCATCATAAAATTGAGCTAAAATATGACGCTTATTTTAGGTAACAATGTGGCCATGAACTTATCCATTATTGAGTAATGACACCCAACTGTAATCTTTTGCCTTCAGCATGTTTATCTGTTCACTTGGAACCAGTCTTCATGTACATAAATTCAGACAACGTGAGATTGCCTGCAGTGTTTTCAGTAGATTTGCACCCTACAGAAAGGAAGTTTCCGTCGAGATCTCTGGCGCAGCATTTACTGTGCCATTTCCCATGCAATAGTCTACGAAAAATCACTATTATAACGTTCTTTGTAGAAAGGTGTTCTAAATTACAGTTTTGAGCAGAGCATGATCAGTGCGAATGTTTTGCCTATAAGGTGTGACATATGAAATTGTTGCAAGATCAAGTGTTACTTGTTTTGATAAGTTGCCCAATCATTAAAGAGACTTAAGCAATCCAAATGCCCGATCGAATCGTTGCGTCAGGTAATTTTGTCTTTGTTAAATTATTCATTAACTGAAGACAGACTGCGTTATAATAGTACTTTTCCGATTCACATTCATAGAGAGTGGGCATCTTCAGCAGGGTAATTTTCGGTGGGGTATTTCACTGTCAATTTCATTTATAAACCACAGGTGCCTATAAACATTAACCAGCATTACATCACTATTCTCTTGTTTTCAAGAACTTTCGAATGCCGTTAATAGAAACGTACATCGTTGTATTCTAAAAACATACTTACTTCAATATCTCAGTTGACAAGACAGTTAAAGAGAATTACCCACACATAAAAATCGCGAGCCGCTTTCCCTAGTGTTATCACCTGCTGCAAACCTCGGTCTGATATCTTGGATCTTTGACGTCCAACTTTTACAATGGAGAACACACAAGAACCTTACGTGGAAATGAATGGGAACTTACATTCAGCAAATAATTTCCATTGGCGCTTACTTTTGGCAAACAGCTCTCACTGACATACCGCAGTCCAACGAGCCATATACGTGGTGTAATATCAATGAGACAGAAGCCGATGACGTAATTTCCTGTCGAAAGTATGTCCTCAATCTCATTTCGTAACAGTTGCAGGAAATGTCCAGTCTACGGGACATGGACCGCTGCGACTATAGGCCTCATTGCGTAACAGGCACCGACGTGTAATGGAGACGGACAGCTGCTGGCAGTAAATGGAGGAACCAGGATGGCTGCGTGAGAAAGTAACATGTTCAGGATGTCACTCTTAAAAGGCAAAATAGATACGAATTTGCGTCTGGAATCTGTCCGAGTTGTTCTGTGACGTTAAACTACAGTCAGGAATTAATTTTGCACGCGTGGGATTCTTGTTCCCTCTGTAGCACTGTGCACTTGACTTTTCACTTCGCTAAGATACCCTGTGAGTCGGCTTGCCCTTAGTATTCATTAATAATGAATGTGGTCCATGGCATAGATTTTAAAAGGAGCTTCCTAAGTTTTGAAAAATGGCTACAAAACAGTGATTTCAAAGCCTTCACCAAAACGTCTGCCGCAACGTCCAAACATTGGTCCTTCAGTTGCAAGCAGAAAAATGGACTAATTTTTAGGTAACTGGGGAGGAACTCTAACTCTTAAACTTAAACCCCTAAAGAGTTGAACTTTTGTTCCTTGGCGTTGACCGTTGTCAGCTTTTACATCATTGTAGCAGTATGGGAATTGCTTCAGAAGAAAGAAAACTGGAGAGATATACATTTTTGGCATTTTCTTTCTTTTTATCAAAAAATAACTTCAGAGTCCTTTCAGCCATAATGGTCCAGTCATCGGTAAACACTACTTCATGAGAATTGGTTTTGATATAAGCAATATTCCCTGTCATTCACAATTTAAAACATTTTATATTAGAACACCTTGAATGAGTTCTTGATTTTTTACGGTAAATAGCAGAACTTTCACATTTTCCACTATTAGCAGTAAAATCAGGGCATGAGCTCCAAAATTTCGGATTTAAAATTCTTTTGAAAGTAAAAACCTCTTCTTTCTTTCTTTTGCTCTGAAAATAATTAGGAGACATTTCTTATCACTGCCGCCTTCTAACTGAATTTCTTCATTTTATTTAGAATAAATGGAAATATTCTGTTGATGATATGGTGTAGTGTCAATTTTTGTTTGTTTGGCGTATAAATTAGCGAATTCGAATTATTCAACAATGTATTTGTTTCAGAATCGCTACTTTTCTAAATCGATGTAATTGTATCAAATGTTGAAAACTTCTAGAGTAGATCTGAAATCTGCATATTTTCCAATTGTCTTGGAAGGACCTGTCATCCAATAACATGAAGCTATGGACCTGACAGGACTTAACAAGTACTGAATAATTTATACGAAAAAGTTACAAAAATTTTCTATGTTCTGTGCTTCTAAACAGTTATTATTGTAAACAGATTTACCAGGAAACTGGGGAAATATGAGGACCAGATTATCACAGTGTACACTCAAAACCAAACACAGAATAAGCCACATTCGGCTACAGCCAACAGGATAGCGTGAGCACTGCAAATGCTGAGATTCAAACTGCTCTGGAGGAGCCACTGATAATACATCCGTAAAAGTTCTTCGATATGTTAATAATGTATCAGACTAAGAATAAACGGTTCGCAACAACCCGACAGACATTTAAGGGAAAGTAATATCTTATTCTCCTTTTTTCTAAGGTGAGAATCGAAGTTCCGTCAGATTATAAAGGGTTAATCATATGCGTAATTTCTCAGGAGGAAGATCGTACATTCACTAGCATTCGCGGGTTTCACTCATCCAAGGGCGTGTAGTGGATTGTAAGAGAAATGCCTTAGGTCCGACATGTACAAGTGAATGAAACCAAACGGTACCACGCCGTACGCGATCCGTGTTTATTTTTTGCAAGGCATCATCAGTGGCGAGGTTTGTAACAGCTGCTCTATGTGAGTAATAATCTGAAAGCCTGGAAGGATAAAATCAGCAAAGCGAACGCTCATGTAAAGCAGCAGCTACCACTGGTGATGCCTTGAAAAAGAAAGGTGGAACGCTTGTGGCATGATAAAATTTGATTTAATTCAGTTGTTCGTGACAGACCTAACACGACAATTATCAATATAATGTTACAAGCAGATGAGGACAAGAAAAGTTAAAGGTGTAAGAGAAATATTCTTTGTTGTCATGATTTCCACCGTGCAGTATAGATTCCGGCCACCATGATTCGAAGGTGCAAACTTGCATACCCTCCACGACACACCGTGCAGTTGCGTGCGAACGACCGATGTAAATGGCGGAATCCAAAGTTACTTTGGCGGTAGTAACTTCGCGCATTCAAGTGTCATTTCCGACTTCTTAAAGTTGCAATAACTACTTTTCATAATTTCTGTTTATTCTGTTGTTGATGAGTGATATTAATTCCTTCGACGATCTAAAACAAAAGATAAAAATACAGCTCTTCAATGAGGCGCATGCGACCACGCGAAGTCGATCGACAGATGCTTCATCCTTTGGTAATATAGAGTCGTATGCTCCATGCACCGCTTTAAAATCGTCTTACGAATGACAGCTACCGTTTCGCCTTCGACTAGATCCTCGGCAGTTCTTACGAAGCTCGTATCTTGCATTTATCCACACACGAGGCGGAGTGCTGTTCACTACACACAATGGAAATTTTCTCCAAGTCGTTACGCATTTCGCTACAGCTGGTCGGCAATGATACTTGTGGACAACACTTTCTGGTGCTCCTTCCGACAGACCGTTCAGACTGGTGGATGTAATCTATTGGGATAGTCTTCAGGAAGCAGCTACTGAAAAATAAAAAAAAAAAACTTGAAAGACCCCTTATAAGAAAAATAATGGATGCAATACAAAGTACAGATGGTTGGAAGATGGGAGATAATGAGGAGATCTATTAAAATACACAGAAAATACCAGAAGTAATGGCGAAGTGAAGATAAACCTTCTTTCAGCACAGAATGGATAGCAACAGGCTACAAACGAAGTAATTATTCCTATATTTCTGGAAAAATAAGTAATCAGTAGTACGGATTACATAAATACGAAAAGTACTAAACAGAAACAGCGTCGAAGAGACAGAAACAACAGAAAGGAACTATTTTGAGGATAAAATACCGACCTTAGAAGGCTTTCGTGGCAAGAAGGAAAACGAAATCAGGAGCGAGAGGGACAGAAGAAAATAAAAAGATATCAGTGTAAAAGGTGGGGAATTTGAAAAATGGGAAACAATGAAGAGAGAAGTGCAACTGAAGTTTTTGCGTGAGCCTATCTGTCTACTATGAAAATTAAAAAATAATGAAACCAGTTTTCACAAGCTCATGTCTGGAAAAACATACGAAGCATATGAAAACAAGTATCCATGTGATAAGGAATACCACTCACTCCATGATAAGAAGATTGCAACACTGCATTGATACCAATGGTCATCACTTCGAACACCTTCTGTAAATGGACGTTCATGCCACTTTTATGACTTTCGTTGACCTTCAAACACCTTACTATTACACATCATTGGATTCGTGTCGATAGCTGCTATCAGAAAATAAGTACTAAACTATAGCATCCCATTAAAAAACAAAAAAAAAACTTTACCTTCATATGTCTGAAGCGACCCCACCAAACAACAAAAAACCAACGTCATATTATGGCCCCCGTTATTCCATGGAGCTTTTGTCCCACGAACTTTTGAGCTCTTATCATACTTTCTGAGTTATTCTAAGTGGCAATATTAGTGACTCATCATATATATAGCTTTTTGAGATTTTTGTTACGTTTCCCTACTATTAAATTTATAAAAATTATATATTACGTATACTGAAAATAGGGTCATAAAAACACAAGCGTATTTCAAGGCAACGCAATGTCAAAATTTCAAAGCATTTGGTCAAGAACATTCGGAGATTTACGATTAGAAACATTTACAGTTTCTATATAAGTACAACGTAGATGTTCGTTTCTTCGAAATCTCAAATCTCCATAAGTTCTATACGGATTGGTTTGAAATTTCGACACAACATTGCATTCGAATACTCACTTGTTTTATACATACCGGGTGATCAAAAAGTCAGTATAAATTAGAAAACTTAGTAAACCACGGAATAATGTAGATAGAGAGGTAAAAATTGACACACACGCTTGGAATGACATGGGGTTTTATTAGAACCACCCCACATTGCTAGACGCGCGTCGTTTGGTGATGATCGTGTCTCAGCCGCCACTTTCGTCATGCTTGGCCTCCCAGGTCCCCAGCCTCAGTCCGTGTGATTATTGGTTTTGGGGTTACCTGAAGTCGCAAGTGTATCGTGATCAACCGACATCTCTAGGGATGCTGAAAGACAACATCCGGCCGCAATACCTCACCATAACTCTGGACATGCTTTACAGTGCTGTTGACAACATTATTCTTCGACTACAGCTATTGTTGAGGAATGATGGTGGCCATATTGAGCATTTCCTGTAAAGAACATCATCTTTGCTTTGTCTTACTTTGTTACGCTAATTATTGATATTCTGATCAAATGGCGCGCCATCTGTCGGACATTTTTTGAACTTTTGTATTTTTTTGGTTCTAATAAAACTCCATGTCATTCCAAGCATGTGTGTCAATTTGTACCTCTCTATCTACATTAATCCGTGATTTATTCAGTTTTCAAATTTATACTGACTTTTTGTTCACCCAGTATATACCTACTGTGAAACCATTTGGTAAATATGAAATATGTATGTAATAAAAGGGGAAACGTTATAAAAAAGTAAATGTTGGTTTGTTGAAAGTTCTTCACCGACTGCTTTGACATTTTGACGCAACGTTGAATTCCAATATGGCTTTGTTTTAGATGTTTAATTGTTTAATGTATATACAATAGTGAAACGTTGTTAGCAAGCAATATAACTGTATTTATAGGTTATTGGTTTCGGATTGGAATACTATTACGGAATCTGAATTTGGATTGAGAATAAACAAAGCTCAAAGTCAGAGAGGGAGGGGGGGGGGGGGGAGAGGAGATGGACAAAGGGATGGCAGGAAATTGACATAAAAAACGGGAAGGAGGAGATGGACAGAGAGAGAGGGGGGCGAGAGCAGGTCTAAACAGAGGAAGGGAGGAGAAGATGGACAGAGAAAGGGGAGTAGGTGATGGAATGAGGGAAGGATAGACAGAAGGGGGCAGGAGGAGATGGAGAGGGAGGGAGGGAGGAGGTGATGGACAGAGAGAGTGGGAAGGAGATGATGGATAGAGAGAGGGGCAAAGAAGTGGAGATGGACTAAGAAAGGGGAATGGGAAGATGGACAGAGACAGGGGGAGGAGAAAAATAGAACGTATATCCTAAACATATTAGAAACGTGTCCTTCCTCTTTTCTTTCCATTTAACCATACAGAGCCACAGCTAAGCTTGGCCAGGTTCAGCTAGTGAGAAATATAATTACAGTCAAATGGCGAAAATGCTATCATTTAGGCCGTGCGGTTCTAGGCGCTTCAGTCTCGAACCGCGTGACCGCTACGGTCGCAGGTTCGAATCCTGCCTCGGGCATGGATGTGTGTGATGTCCTTAGGTTAGTTAGGTTTAAGTAGTTCTAAGTTCTAGGGGACTGATGACCACAGATGTTAAGTCCAATAGTGCGCAGAGCCATTTGAACCATTTTTTTGCTATAATTTAGAAATTGCCGTGAGTGCTAGCACACCTTTTAGCGTATACACTAAATTAAAAGTGAGCAGGAAGTCCGGAATCAGGACGACGTAGCAGTCTGCTACGTGGGAGCGCAAAGAGACGTGTATGGGAGAGCAGCGTCCGCTGGTCACTGCAAGGACGCTAGCAGCCTTGGCGTCGCTGCAGAGATAAAGGGCAGGCAGCAGAGCACCGCTGCAGCGCCTGGGGAAAGTGGTGCAACTGCTCTGCTGGTGCAGGGCTCTCTGGTCGGTGTAGATGCAATATGGTGGACGTTCATTCCTGATTATACACAAAAACCGCAACATTGTTCCTTTCCACGATAGTATAGCAGCCGTATCTGTATTCCAGCGACCGAAACGTCTGCAGTATGTACACTGGTTCTTTTAAAAATCATACAAAATTAATCAAAAAACAGCAATTCATTGTGTAGGGATTGGCAACTGACACTCAGCATAAACGAACGTAACGTATTACGCGTAAATACGAGGAAATGGTTTACGTTACACTACATGACTTGGTTGCTTTCAGTTTATAGTTCACGGATGACACGTCAGTAACCAGAATGTATCAGAATGTTGCATTTGTCCTTTTCTTCAGTGAGAAACGAAAACTTCACCCCATCGATCATTCACTTACGTGTACATAATTCCAGTACTATTGCTATTAAGGGGAGGTTTAGTATCTTTTGGTTCAAAAGATCCAATTTTTTAAAATTGCATTTTTGGATCCATAAAAGTGTTTAGAATCCACCCCTGAAACGGTTTCTCCGAATACGGAACGGAAATGTTTGTTATTCGCGGTTGAACAAAAAAATGCACCTGCCTGCAATCGGCCTTTTTCACGCACTAGTTTTTTTTTTCGTGAATTGCAACTTTGTAGCTACGAAAAATTATTCTATGTGCTTGCCCATGACTAAAACTGATAAAGTGATCAAGGAGCTTAAGACGTACTACGGCTTGGCAATTCGACGGCATTCCAATTCGGTGGAACAGATGAAGAAGGCAATTTGAGCAACGTATTTCCACAAGTCTTCGACGGATGACCACCCACAACATCAAAATTGTCCGGCTGGGGAAACTAGTTGGAGCAAGTGGCGCATTGCAGAGCCTGCCGGACATCTGGACGAATATCAACACGACCAGCCGCTCTCCAAAGAAATTCAAGAAGTGATTCATCCGATCTACGAGGCCCCTTCGGAGGACGAGTTATTGTACCGGTGCTTGGGAGGAAACACACAAAACTCAAATGAAAGTTTGAACGCGTGTGTTTGGATGTTAGCCCCCAAACATTTGCATTCTGGTGCGAAGACTGTGGAGATTGCGACTTTCCTGGCAGTGAGCAGCTTCAACGAAGGGTATTCAGCAATTCTGAAGACCACGGATTCAAGCAGCCGAAAACCGCTTGTCACCGGCCGTACGAGCGGCTCTGGAGCAGCGCAGGATGGCCCAGATCGAGCAGAACGCCCTCTATGAGGAAGAGGAAGGACTAGTTTATGGACCCGAAATAGCAGCTTGCATAAGTTGGATAATATTGCATTTATATGTAGTCAAAACTTCAAACGCGTTTTTATCGAAATGACTTTTTTTTATCGCGCTGTATGGTAACTTCAACTCTACTGAACCGATTGGCATGATTCTTTGTTTCCGACGAAGCTAACTAAATTGTCTAGGGGTTGTACCACTTTTATTCCGATGCATCAACTATAAATATTTTGACTTGGCCGACAAAGTCGAAAAATAGATGGAAAAAATCCTTTTTTTTCAAATGGCCGCCGTTTTGTTTCCTGTGGTCCAAATAACTTAAGCGAGGTACAACTCCTAAAGAAACTTATATACTTCGCTAACGTCAACTCAATTTTGATTTAAGCCGAACCGGCTGACCTGTGACATACCGCGCGTGGAGGTCTACATCGAAATTTTGCTTCGTTCCGACGGCACTTCCGCCTTTACTTTTCGACGTTTCCGTTCGAAAAAATTCCAATTTGTAGAGGCAATATCAATAAACATTTGACCAAATTTGACACTGATATCTACAACACATAATAAAGAAAAACATATGTTTAATTGGAGCTTTCTTGTTTCAAAACGACAGATTTTAGAAAAGTAGTTAAATGCTGTCAGGAGGTAATGTTTCCGACTGTGAGAAAACCATTTTCTATGTTCGCAACACTTCAAGGTAAGTTGTTTCCTTGTGAACTATGCAAATTGCAGAAGGCTGAAAGATGGTACTGTTACATCTATAGTTTTCCGAAGCATATACGGTTGAATTTAAATTACTTTTGTAAACCAAAGGGCCTGTCATGTTCTATTCTACCAACAGAGGTTTAAAGATGCTGTAGTGCAAGCAAGAGGAGAATTCACGCGTAACTTTACCACCACAATGGCCGCTATTCAGTTTGTCGACTGTTCACCTTAGACCACTCACGGTATTGTGGAGCCCGCATCTCGTGGTCGTGTGGTAGCGTTCTTGCTTCCCACGCCCGGGTTCCCGGGTTCGATTCCCGGCGGGGTCAGGGATTTTCTCTGCCTCGTGATGGCTGGGTGTTGTGTGATGTCCTTAGGTTAGTTAGGTTTAAGTAGTTCTAAGTTGTAGGGGACTGATGACCATAGATGTTAAGTCCCATAGTGCTCAGAGCCATTTTTGGTATTGTGGAGCCTTGTAGCAGACGAAAGCATGGGCAAAATTGTCTTTGCAGCCTGCAAGTGCCTCGCAACTCGCAGAGTGTTACATTGCATCAAATACATTTGTAACAGAAGGTGGCAAAGGTTGAAAAAGTATGGGACGAGTCTTACTATTGTTTGGGTGTGTATCATGCATTCGGCGGAGGGCACAATGAACATTTCTGAAAGGCAAATGAAAGCTTTGGTCTTAAATGTAATTGTAAAAAGAACCACAACGTTTGTACGTGCGTAGTTTTACAATATATACTCTTGTAAAATGGGATGGCTCTTTTGAGAACAAAAAGTTTTAAGTACTATATGTAACATAAAATTTACCGCAAATTTGCATCTTCATTCAAACAGCAGACAGTCTCGTGGAACTGAACGAATCTTTTATGAAATACCCTATATTTTCAATAGATTGTACAACAATAATGCTCTGCTTATAAATTGTAGGCAACTTTTCTGCGGAAGTGTCCAAACCAATGAACGTTCACAGTTGCTTTATCGCCAGGCACAAAGAGGACAGAGTGCAGCATTCCACGATCACCAGAGCCTGTTCTCACAGAGTTCCGTGGCGCTCGACTCCGGCGTTGCGCAACAGCCGCTCAGAATTTTTGCCTTTGTGTCACGGAGAGGCCAGGACGGCAGTTTGTCACGCTTTCATTCTGCCATTACAGAAGTCACGGCTTTCAGCGGATCGAGAACTGGACGTTCCACTGCTGAATGCTCCAGTCTGCGTCCAGCGTAGGTAACAGACCGCGGACGACAGGGGTGGTGAGCGTAGTCGCCAATCCACGCCGTCCACTGCTCTACACTAGCTTGAAGCTAGACGACGCAATTCATATCGCTTGGAAGGAACTGTCAAGTCATTTAGCCGCATTGATGTGGAGCTTACCGTGTACTGCTGTCATACTGCGACATTTTGTCCACGGACGCATGTCTCGGCGGGTTCCAATTACGTATGAGGGGCGTTCATAAGTAATGCAGCACACTTTCTTGTCAAAGCATATTGATTTTATTCAGGATTCCAATACACCAAATTGCAAATTGTTTCCCACTAAAAAAAAAAAAAAAAAAAAAAAAAAAAAAAAAAAAAAAAAAAAAAAAAAAAAAAGTTCAAATGTCTCTGAGCACTATGGGACTTAACTACTCAGGTCATCAGTCCCCTAGATCTTAGATCTACTTAAACCTAACTAACCTAAGGACATCACACACATCCATGCCCGAGGCAGGATTTGAACCTGGGGACTGATGATCTTGGAAGTTAAGTCCCATAGCGCTCAGAGCCATTTGAACCTCTCAGCTGCGCAAACTTGTGTGAGGCCTCGTGTTTTCTCGAGAAGAGAGAAGTTGTGGCGATGAACACGCTAAAGATGTTTCTTTAATTACCTAAAGATAGCACAATACATTTCAGAGTTGTTTGTTGCACTGTGAGGGAGGGCATCAAACGGAATAGCTCCTTCAGTGTAGCAGAAAAAATGGCTCGGAGCACTATGGGACTTAACATGTGAGGTCATCAGTCCCCTAGACTTGTAACTACTTAAACCTAACTAACCTAAGGACATCACACACATCCATGCCCGAGGCAGGATTCGAACCTGCGACTGCAGCAGCAGCGCGGTTCCGGACTGAAGCGCCTAGAACAGCTCGGCCACAGCGGCTGGCTGTGCCAGAAGACTTCACCGTCTTTGAACTTTTTCTTCGGAGGTGAGGTGGTGTGGTGCCAGTCCATGGATTACCGTTTTATTTCCGGTTTGAAGTGATGCACCCATGTTTCATCGAATGTCACAATTTTCGAAAAAAACTGACACGATCAGCCTTGTACCGCGCAAGCAACTCCAACCAGATGGTCCTTCGTTGCTGTTCATGATCTCCTGTTAGGCGTCGAGAAACCTATCGGACGCACAACTTTGAGTACCTCAACTGGTTGGCAAGTATTAAAGACTCACCGTGCTTTTGTTCACTGCCATGTCTCCTTAGACTTCTGCAATGAGTATCTGCGACGCTCTCTTTATCCACCAAAGTAAATTCACTTACAGCTCTCTGCTTGGAACGCACATCCGATACAGACCCCCCATTTTTAAGGCTACGTATGGCGCCGCCACCTATCTGAACTTCAGTCCGGAACCGCGCTGCTGCTACGGTCGGAGGTTCGAATCCTGCCTCGGGCATGGATGTGTGTGATGTCCTTAGGTTAGTTAGGTTTAAGTAGGTACAAGTCTAGGGGACTGATGACCTCAGATGTTAAGTCCCATAGTGCTCAGAGCCATTTTTGAACGGGAATATTCCACGATGTGCCACAACAAATTCCGCATTTTTTCAACCGAAATTAGCAGAGAGAAAAAATGTGTTGCATTTCTTATTGAACGCCCATCGCAGAACACGGTGCTTGTCACTGCTGCATGCGCTAACATTTCTGAATCTTTTCAATTACGCAACGTTTTCCTCGGGTCATCGCCTTTTCAGGAACAATAGTGCTCCAAAGCCAGAGATTTGTTTTCTGAATAGCGAAGTTTGAGTTGTAAAGGAAGTAGAAAAGAACCAAAGAAGAGCAGAGCGTTTCGTTACATGTTAATTTAAGAAGAGCTTGAGCGTCCCGGAGATGCTAATCCAACTCCAGTGGCAGGCGTTACAAGATAGGCGTCGTTTATTATAGTTTCGTTTACTGTTAAGTCCATGAGGGTACTATCGTTAGAAGTATCAACAAATATACGGCTTCCTCCTACGTACATTTCGCAAAAATATGGCGAAAGTAACATTATACCGATACGAGCGCACATGGAGGCTTACCAATAATCGTTCTTGTCCCGCCCCATTCATTGCTGGAATAGGAAAGGGCGAAATATACAGTTGTACACAAAGTATCCTTCGCCACACACCAAACGATGGCTTGCAGGGTGTATAGATGTAGATGAGTTTAATATTCGACACTGGGTCCTACAAACAGTGCACCTTTCAAAGCTAAGTACTTCGTAGTTATAAGGCAAAAACTACCACTATGACTGTACAAAGGTTTGTTATTAAAACAACGACCGATTTCTCGCCAGTCTTAGCTCATCCTCATGTGACCTAAACAGGTATTAGAAAGCAAGTATTTCTCATTTTTTCTTGTTACATTGGCTTAGGAAATATTTTTATGTGGGGTAGAATAGCCCTGTACATGAGGCACTTACATAAATTCTGTCCACACCATTATTTTACGCTGTCCTGAAGCGTTTGTCATATTGATAAAAAGGGGTTGTCGCTAAAACAAAGTAATACGAGTATTTGGTGCGGACAAAATGAACTGATCCCAGCAAAGCGTGCGAAAATGTGTATAAACACCAACAGATTCATACACGGCCATAAAGAACTCTGACTATCTAGAACCCTATGCAAGCATGTATGAAGAAAACTACATTGGCCGTGGTATCCCAAAACCTAGCTAGATGCCGCTAGAGAAAGTGGCGCTAATACACCGAACGGCGGTGCTATATATATATATATATATATATATATATATATATATATATATATATATATATATATATATCAGGAACGGCCTTTCCGCAGTGGTAACAGATCACCGAAGTGCTTGCCTAGAACTTGGATGGGTCACCGTAAACACAACGGCTGGGAGAGCTGTGTGCTGACCACAGGCCCCTCCGTATGCGCATCCGGTGAAACCTACGGTCTCAGGACGACACGGCGGCCGGTCGGTCCCGTTGGACCTTCATGGCCTGTTTGGACGGTCTTTGTTTGTTTTTAAGTGACAGAAAACATAGTGATGCGTGGATAGAAAACTAATACGCATAATCCCATATGAAGCAGGCTACTAATATTTATAATGGATTTTATTCCAGGCATTTTAAAATTCGTTGGAGAATTTATAAACAGTAAAAGTTTCTGCATTCCGCAGAATACAAGATGAAAAATAGGAACAATAGGCTATCTGGTTAGGTCATCAAAATATCCTAAAATATCCCTATAATTCAGTTCAGTCTAGGTGTATAAGTTGAACTCATGAGATTTTTATAAGACTCGTAAAATCGCTATTTTGTCTAAAATATTAAGGTTATTACCCTTATTCTCCGCATAAATGATTTGTATACCCTCGCGTATGTCCGTGATCTGATGTCTTGTGCCTTGTAAATGATCCTGAATTCACACACTCAGTATGCTCTTTAAACCGAGTTGAGTAACTTTTCCTTTTTTGGCCATTGTATTTGGCGTCACATTGCTGTCAGTGTGGTAGTTAATGAAATCCTTGTTTTAACAACTGGCCACAAAACCGTTTGTTACGTAGCGAACCAAATTTAGATGAAATCAGATACCTGTCAAGGAAATCATAAATTTTCTGCACGTTTATGAAGAAACTGCGATCCTCTTAACTCTCAGAGCACCTTTGGAAGTGCCTACTCAACGAAATCTATTGGTCGATTAAGACCATCTCCTCGGTCGTATTTTGAGAGCATTCGGACCGAAACGCATAGAAATAAAATCGGTGCTGCCAGTCTAAAATCTCTTGTAACCCTGTAGGCGTTTTCAACTAGAAAAATATAGAAAAACTGAAATGCGCAATGTTTTGAACAGCCAGTACTGGTGACATGCTCTGACGATTTTGGAAAGAATATTCCCTGTGAATATTCATAAGTAAAAAACTCCAAAAGAATACACCACTGACCGTAAATGGTCTCACTTTCAAGGCAGTTGACCACTTCAAGTACTTAGGGAGTCTTTTTAGCAGAGACAATAGAGCAGAAATAGAAATAGACGCCCGTCTAGCAGCAGCTAATAGAACTTTTTACAGCTGTATCAAAATTTTAAGGATGAGATCACTTAGTACTGAATTCAAAATCCGTTTTTATCAGTCAACTATTGTACCAGTAGCATTATATGGATGTGAAGCTATTACA
This sequence comes from Schistocerca americana, assembly GCF_021461395.2. Lineage (NCBI taxonomy): Eukaryota > Metazoa > Arthropoda > Insecta > Orthoptera > Acrididae > Schistocerca > Schistocerca americana. Next base: position 359,639,866 of record NC_060121.1, on the reverse strand, counting down.
TTCAGGAAAAAAGATGAAGAAAAACTGTTGATATTTGAAAGAAAAATACTAAGAAAAATATTTGGACCAATCTTCGATGAAAATGTCATGGAGTGGAGGATAAGGAAAAATGAAGAACGACGGGAGCTGTACAAACATAGTACCATTGTGGAAATGTTAAAGAAGAGAAGACTGAACTGGGCTGGTCATGTAGCAAGGATGCCGGAGAACAGATTACCCAAAATAGCATCCACTAAGAAATTAGAAGGAAAGAGAAGAAGAGGAAGACCTCGAATTAGGTCGATGGAGAATATCCGGGAAGATGCAGCTAGGATGGGCATCAACTCTGATTGGACAACAATTTCCCTGGATAGAAATAATTGGAAGAGGCTCGTAGAGCAGGTGTATGGTCGATAAGGCCTTAGCCACGTGTAAAGTAAAGTAAATATTCCCTGTGAACAATTTCATCTTTGTCTTTTGCCCTGCAACAAAACTCAAGCAGAAACGTTTTTCTTGAGAATTCTGTAATCTAGCATTTCACACCCGCCAAGTTCATAGTAGTCATACAAAGACCTGTCGTCGATAACCCGTCGTTCGGAAACGGTACTTTCATATAAAGCTTCAATGGAAAGAAAGTGAGACAACCTTCACCTTTGCAGTGGCTGACATTTGCAGACCACACTTTCAGTTCTCGCTGCTAGGCTGACCGTGCTACGTCTGCAGACACAGACCGTTTCAACTGATTATCTCCAAGTGGACGGTGGATCACGCGATGCGGACGCGCCCGTGACATTCTTAAAGCAGCGAAGTCTGCAGTTAGATCGAGTAATTGTATCTAACTGACACATTACAGAGGAAGAAAACACGCGTAGCTCGCAAAAGGGTTTGGCCTTGGATCCGAGAACTGTATTTTCTGATTCTGCAGTCGCAAGATACTTTCACTTCTAGAACTTGACAGAAATTTTGTGGGCACCTATACTTTAACGCCACCACACTGACAATTCGTCCCCTATGTTGGATTCCAAAGCACTTACCGACGTTTAATAGAGCAATCGTTTAAGTATCTGTAGAAACAATTGCTGCTTTTAGTGCCTCACCGACATCGACATTAGAGACGTAGCATCAAGTCAGTTGTGCATAGGAAATGCAGGAAAGGAGCCGTAAGACACTCAAGAGTTTACGTCGGTGTCTTCTTGATATTTTTTACAGAAAAACAGCGTTATGCCTCAGTCAGGTATACTCATCAGCATTTTAAACCCATTCCTCCTGGTTATCAGTCTGTGATCATAGTCACCAATCGACAAAGGCGATGCTTCATTCTATGAGGTCTCGGGATTGCAGCCGGATCATGTTGACTTCTTGCTACAATATTTCGGCTGGCAACCGTCCAGCCATCTTCAGGTGAGTGTCCTCCACTGGAGATGGCTTGTGGCAGCGGTACAATCCGCCGCTCTTCAGTCGAGTGATACATTTAATAAAAAGATGAAAACAATACATATAAAAGGCGATAAAAAAGGAGGCCACAAGAACATAAGAAGGGGATACAGTGGAGGTTAAAATATACACTTACACAGAGACGTTCATGTGGGATGGTTAAAAAAAAGTCCACATAAAGATAAAATACACAGTTGGCGATTCGTGGAGCATGTAAAATACACTGAAGTCCAATGCACAAGGTAAAAGTTGGCCACAGTATTAAAACACACCAAAACATCGACACTTTAAAACTGCAGTATGAGACACGGCACACAGAATGAAGAGTAAAAACTGTGGGGAGCGACCTGCAGAGGGAAGGGAGGCCAGAGAGGAAGGAAAATGAGGGGTCAGGAGGGGGCAGCAGGGGAGGAGGGCTGGAGAGGGTGGGAGGAAACACAAATGGGTCAGGGGGCGCATAAAGGGGCAGGAGATGGGCAGGGTGGGAGATGGAAGGCAAGTCAGGAGGGAGCACAGAGAGGCAGAAGGGATGCACTGGAAAGGGAGAGGGCTTACGAGGGAGGGAAAAATTGCTCAGGGAAGGGAAGAGGAGGGGAGAGGGAGCCCTGAGGAGGAGGAGGAGGGCTGAGGTGGGCTTAGAGTTGGTGGGAGGGGGTAGATATCAGGGCAAAGCTCCTCATCCAAGAGGGGTAGGCACTGGAAGTTGCGTTGGTAAAGGAGGTGGAGGGTGTGGAGAATGAGAGAGGGTGGGACATCACAGTAAAGACACAGCAAAGGGCTGGGAGTAGAAGGGATAGAAGATACCAGGGGGTGGGGAGGATCGAGTCTGTGGATGATGTACAGGGTGCAGATGTGTTTGAGGAAAAGGAGAAAATGTGGGAAGGGGATGAGCTCAAAGAGGATCTGTGTGGGGGATGGGAGGCAGGTATGGAAGGCGAGGGGGAGTGCATGGCATTCAAGAATTGGAGGGCTTTATAGGATCTGGGTGGTGCAGAAATCCAGGTGACACTGACATAACAAAATATGGGACGGATCAAGCATTTGTAGGTATGAAGTATGGTGGAAGAATATAGTCCCTATGTCTGGTTGGATAGGAGTTTCAGGAGGCAGAGTCTATTGTGGACTTTGTGTTGGATCATAAGGAGATGAGGAGTCCAAGTGAGGTTGCAGTCGAGGGTGAGGCCAAGGTATTTCAGGGTAGGAGTGAGGTGGATAGGACGACCATAAATGGTAAGGTAAAAATCTTGGAGCCAAAAGGACTGAATGGTACAACCTATGATGATTGCCTGGGTCTTGGAATGGTTGATGCAAAGGAGCCACAGGTTGAACCGGGCGGTGAACTGGTCAAGGTGGGTCTGAAGGGTACATTGGGACCATTGAAGAGTAGGATAGAGAGACAGGGAGGCGGTATCATCAGCAAATAGGAGGAGGTGAACAGGCAGGGGAAGTTTGGGCATATCTGCAGAATACAGGAGATAGAGGAGGGGGGAAAGGTCGGAGCCTTGGGGCACGCTGGTGGTGGAATAGAAAGTATGCAAGTTGGTATTGTGAACAGTGACATAAGAGGTACGATGGAAGAGGATGGAAGCAACGAGATGGGCGAAATTGATGGGGAGATCGTAGGTTTGGAGTTTAAAGAGGAGCCCAGGATGCCATACACAGTAATGGGCGTTCTGGAGGTAAAGGGAAACAAAGATAGCGGAGTAAATTTGGAGGGAAAGAAGATTTGTAAGATGAAGGAGCTGGTCATCGGCTGAAGAGGAGGGTCAGAAGCCACACTGGGTAAGGGGAAGGTGGTGGTGCTGGTTAAGGTGGTGATGAATACGGCAGAAAAGGATGGACTCAAATACCTTACTGAACACAGAGGTGAGGCAAATGGGCTGGTAAGAAGAGGTGTCAGAGGGGGGTTTGTTGGGTTAGGGGAACAGCAGGATGCAGTAAGTCTTCCACAGGTCAGGGTAAAAGCCAGTGGAGAGGAGGACGTTATACTGGGTAGCAAGGACAGCCAGTAAGGAATGGGGGGTGGGGGAGGATTCCTTGAGGTGGTGTAGGTGACACAGTCGTAACCAGGGGCTGGGTTGCGTTTGGACCAGAGTATGAGTTTGGTGTCGTGTGCGGTAATGGGAGTGTTTATGTCTGAAGAGGATAACTGCTCCAAGTACTGGAATCTGGGGGCGAGTGACAGGACAGATGTATTGGAGCAGTCAAGGACTGTAGGTAGGAGGGAGTAATCAAAGTGAGGATCGTGGCGAATTGAGAAGACGTTGGAGAGGTGAGAAGCAAAATGATTACCCTTACTGAGGTTGTTAGGCAAGGGGTGCTCGTCTTGGGGAAGGGGAGAGACTGCTAATTCGCGGTGTCGGCTTTATAGCAAAAATTGGCGCAGAGACGCATGCGCATTGACGGCCATCGCAGGAGCGTCCTCTATCGAAATCCGCGCCCTCTGGAAATACTGTTCCATCTGTGGCGTGCAGGCGCGAGCTTGGTGCACAATACGGAGATCCTCCCTTGTCGTCGTCAGGTGTGGCCAATCAGAACCTCGACGACGAGTATACCTGCTCTCACCTCATGCAGTCCAATATCGGGCCATTGTTACATCCAAACGCGCTACAAATCTGAATATTGGACAATTCGGTCAGTCGACCAAACGGAGATCTTCAATAGTCTTCCAAACGCTGGTACTCATAAAGCTATTTCCATGTCCTACACAATGATCGCTCAACACCTGGCGTTGTACACACTCCTCATACACCCTACCAGGCCTGGTAATAATACCAAAGGCGAACAACACGGATGCACTACGGTGGCCGTACTACCTGCCACAGAGGATCGTGGCTCTAATCATTTACATAACCGCCAATGGTGAATGCCTACCTTTACATCCGACCACGTTTTCTGGATGCTTTACCTTTTTGTCAGGCAGTTTATGTCAGAATTATTATCAAGAGTTGGATTCCATATTATATGTAAGTCTTTTTGTAATGAATGTTATCTAATACGTGAAGAATCCCTGGTCAGATGTAAGGAAGAGCGTACTAGTCCTTAACTTGCCAGGATAAATAAATTAAAATGAAAATAAAATTCTTGGTATCTTTTAGTGTCTGGTTAAGATATTTTCTCGTTGGTGACGAATAATCTGAGGATAGAAAGTCAAGGGAAGAGCTGCCGCCATTTGTAGACATGTCCTGTAAGAGGCCGAATGTTGCGACCAGATGCGGCATTTGGCGCGAGTGTAGGCACCATATCGGAGCAGTCTGTTGCAGACAGATGTACAGTGAACACGGCAGCATTAGGCGAGTTAATCGACTTCGAATGTGGGACAATTATGCATGTCGGAGAATACTCAAGAATTTGGGCCCACGAAGTCTAGGATGGGTCTTCTGTTTCACGAAAGGACGTCACATCGTCTCCGCAGAGCCACAAGAGACTATCGACCGTCTAAGTCTTCAGATAGCCGCCGATTTGAATGTGTGACGTCAGGAACCCATTTCTAACAGGACTGTACAGAGATGAATGCACCGCGTAGGCTGCTGCAACCGACGGCCGATTCGTGTGACTGCGTCTCCCCATGACTCAAAGTACTACCATTATTGACATTTCAGGGTATGTACATTTTGTAATTGGTTTCTGACAAAATAAATATCGGACGAAAGAAGATAACTGTGGCTAAGTTAATACAAGGTTAATGCTTGGAACAAGCCCCTTGGGTGGAGAAAGCGTGAGCGATGGCACCGACGCCGACGTATCGTCAACTTTCTATGCGCCGGCTCTGCCCCGTGGTCAGAGGCTACTCTGTCGTGGAGGGGGATCGAACAGCTTCCTTCACGCCCCCACGCCCCACCCGGACCGGTTCCTCGAACTACAAGGACGACTTCTTCATATCCTGGTGAGTCAGGGCGCACTATGGAAAGCCTCTGATGTACGTTTAAATTATTGAGTAGGTCCACATTACGCTGCAGCAAGTTGTGCTGTCATAGAACCCGGTAAGCAGATACAACGTGGAGGGAAGCCTGCGTCACACGATGAGCTAACGGATTACATTACGATGAATAATATAGATCATATTACCTGAGTGTAATTGCTCCCTGAGGGGTAAAATATATTTTTTTTAGGGGGTATGTCTTTCGGCGACAAAACGAACCCATTTTTAAAAAGCATTACTGCTATTACTATTTCGTCATGCTGTAATACTTAGTACATAAAATATCAATAGTTACATTTTTTTGAAATACTAGTACTATACGTGCCACAATGTGGTCGTGGCTATAGCTAGTGAAGCAAATGTATGAAAATAGACCGAGCGAGGTGGCGCAGTGGTTAGCACACTCGACTCGCATCCGGGAGGACGACGGTTCAATCCCCCGTCCGGCCATCCTGATTTAGGTTTTCTGTGATTTCCCTATATGGCTTCAGGCAAATGCTGGGACGGTTCCTTTGAAAGGGCACGGCCAGCTTCCTTCCCTAATCCGACGAGACCTATGATCCCGCAGTTTGGTCTCCTCCCACCAAATCAACCCAACTCTGTGAAAACAACCTTCCTTATACAGTTCAACTGTTACACACATTCTTTTTATCGAGTGTGTTAACACTGTCAACCAGCAGATATGCGATCCGTTGAAAACATTTTTATTTATTTTAGGGACAGAAAGCCCACGAAGTCAAGAACGCACATGGAATCTTATTTATTTGAATTGGTTACTAGTTTCGGCTAACAATCTAGCCATTCTGAGTTTACAAAACATTCTTGATTGGTGTTGCCTCCATTCGGGTTTCACATGGCATTAAAATGTTTTTTTTTTTTGTTTTTTAAATGTCGGCATCCAAACATGACATAATTAAAAACAGCTTTTCATCGTTTGTGGCCAGTGTAATTCAACGATGATCATAAAACAAAAGCGTTATACCGTCACAGCTTAGTAAATGATACAATGAGTGTATACATCATTTCATAACAGAGATCGTCATTTGGTCAGCAACTGACATATAACGTTCTCAGTTAATAAATAATATAAATACTGACTGTGTCTGTTAGTAGCTGTAACAGCATGACGCTCTTGTCTTACGACCATCGTCCAATTACGCTGGCCGCGAACGGTGAAAAGGTGTTTTTAATTATGTCGTGTATGGATGTTGTCATTTTAAGACAGATTTTAACGATGTGTGAAGCACCAACACTAATCAAGAATGTTTTATGATCTGAAGACGGCAATATTGCTAGCCGAAACTAGTAATCAATACAAATAAAGAACATTTCATGAGCGATCTCGAATTCATGGGTTTTCAATATGTAACACAAATAATAATAGTAACAACAATAATAATAATAACATACTTTTTAGTTTGTACGAAGCATGTACGACAGTAAACCTGTCACATATACATCACATGCTTAAATATTTTATGAAATGCCTTCTCAGAGTTGTAATTCCAGCAATAGACGATAAATTGCTTCGCTATTCAATTCGCAACAATAAACAAAATAATAGACACCACAGCACAACAGTAACTATGCAATGGCTACTACACTGTAGTAGGGCCTACACTGTGGTATTATTATTAACATTGTCAGACACAAAGCAGTGGCAGCATGAACTCTTTAAATTTCTTGTAGTTCAGAAGTAAAGCGTCCAGTAATCACATTAACTTGATTGATTTCAACTGACGGTGCAGGATATAAGTGAAGCAACTGTCGCTAGGGACAGGCGTGGTGCAGAGGAAACATGTCTTGTAACAAGTGTCTGCCCTCGATGTGGGTACTTAGCTTTCTTTTCTGAGAAGAAGTTGTAGGTAGCACGAGCGAGAGCTTCGTCATTCTATATAAAAAAAAAGCTGTTACAAATAACCAGTGCCAATTGCCTCGCTAACTCATTAGTTGGTGGTTTATTAAAATGCCCACGAAAACTAAATCCTTTCGCCATCTTAGAAATGAAAGTCTTCAAAGAAAAGTCTTTTCATTCTGAAGTTCAGTTAGGCGCTAACCAGTCATGTTCAGGGCTTACTTTGTCATTGTACCAAACAGCAGTCAGATTCTAGCATCTTAAATACATCCAAGAAGTTAACTGTAGTTGATGTTATACTAGATCTATTTTGAGACTTCTTGTACCACCCACAAGAGCTGTTTTGGTCCAGCACTAAGAGGCTAATTATGAGAAGTTTATCGTTTCAAAGTGGAGATTTTTTGAGTACTCAACTGCGCACAAGCGTGTAGTTCGCTATCATGTACCACTTTCACAACTCATCTTTCATGATTTCATCTGCAGCTGGATACTCTATAAATCACACTTAAGCGCCTCTCAGAGGGTGCATCGAGCCACCTTCACAGTAATTCTCTATTATTCCACTCTCCAATAGCGCATCGAAAAAACGAACACTTACATCTTTCTGTGGAAGCTCTGATTTCTCTTATTTTATTATGATGATCGTTTCTGCCTATGTAGGTTCAAATGGTTCAAATGGCTCTGAGCACTATGGGACTCAACAGCTGAGGTCATAAGTCCCCTAGAACTTAGAACTACTTAAACCTAACTAACCTAAAGACATCACACACATCCATGCCCGAGGCAGGATTCGAACCTGCGACCGTAGCGGTCGCGCGGTTCCGAACTGAAGCGCCTAGAACCGCTCGGCCACCATGGCCGGCTGCCTATAAAGGTCGGCGTCAGCAAAATATTTTCGCGTTCGGAGGAGAAAGTTGGTGATTCAAATTTCCAGAGAAGATCCCAACGCAACGAGAAATTCCTTTGTTTTAATTATGTCAGCCCCAATTCCTATATCATGTTCGTGACGTCTCTCCCCTATTTCTCGATAACACAAAACGTGCTGCTCTTCTTTGAACTTTCTCAGTGTACTGTGTTAATCCTATCTGGTAAGGATCCCACCACCGCGCAGCAGTACTCCAAAAGAGAACGGACAAGCGTGGTGTAGGCAGTCATTCTAGCAGATCTGTTACATTTTCTAAGCGTTCTGCCAATAAATCGCAGTCTTTGGTTTCCCTTGTCCACAACATTTTCTGTGTGTTCTTTCTAATTTAAGTTGTTCGTAACTGCAATAGGTATTTAGTTGAATTTATGGCCTTCAGGTTAGACTGATTTAACGTGAAACCAAAGGTTAACGGATTTCTTTTAGCACTCATGTAGATTACCTCACACTTTTGAATATTTAGGGTCAATTGTCAATTTTCTCACCATAGAGATATCTTCTAACTCGTTTTACAAGTGGTTTTGGTATTCCCATGGCTTTACTAGACGATAAACGACAGCATCATCTGCAAACAACCTAAAACGGCTCGTCAAATTATCTCCTTAACCGTTTATATAGATGAGGATGAGCAGAGGGCCTGTAACATTACTTTGGGGAATGCCAGAAATGGCTTCTGTTTTACTCGACGGCTTTCCGTCAAATACTACGAACTGTCACCTCTCTGACGGGAAACCAGGAATTCAGTCGCATAACTGAGACGTCACTCAAAAGCCACGGATACATTGGCTTCTCCTGAGGAAAAGCTTGATAAAGTGACTCAGGCAGTTAAATCTGAGCAGTATAAAGATGGCCGGCCGGTGTGGCCGTGCGGTTCTAGGCGCTTCAGTCTGGAACCGCGTGACCGCTACGTTCGCAGGTTCGAATCCTGCCTCGGGAATGGATGTGTGTGATGTCCTTACGTTAGTTAGGTTTAAGTAGTTCTAAGTTCTAGGGGACTGATGACCTCAGATGTTAAGTCCCATAGTGCTCAGAGCCATTTGAACTAATTTAGTATAAAGATGTCATGAATCCTGCCAGCCTGAGATACGGAATTTTATAATAAGGTGGTCTGTGATAGAACTATTACGGATGCTACATATAGTTTATCAGAAGGAGATACAAAATGAACTTCTTATTAATCTTCCATACCACTGACTTTTATTAGGCAATATATGTTTTTGTAACTCTCACGCTCATCATATTCGCTAACCTGCAAAGTACAAATTGTTGTTTCTTTAGTTACTTGTTTATTTTTTAACGGAACATTCAAAAAACAAAGTTGTTTGGTGGAAGAGCGAGACAAGTCCAATTTTTTTAACATTCATTAAATATCTCAATAAATCTTTGTTTGGTTATGTAATACTCCATTGCGGTTTGTTAAAGAATACGAAAAGGCAAGATCGATTAATAAAGTTTTCCAATTTCTGGAGAGTTTTTTGTTTTACTGGGAAGTACGTAAACGTGATTTATCTGTTTATTGTACCAATGCCTTCAGTTGAGGAGCTACTTAAGTGAGAAGTAGGGACTCAGAGGTCTGGGAAGCCGGCAACGGCCGGGAGAGCGCTGTGCTGGCCCCTTGCCCCATCACACTGCATCCAAATGATGCCGTAAGGGAATACCGCATCCAAATGACGCCATAAGGTGAAGGATGACACGGCGGTCGGTCAGCAATGGCTAACCCGTCAGGATCGGATCGCGCATCTGGTACGAAACAAATAGGAATCAGTTTTTCCAACAGATTTGTGAAACATATTGTACAACACTTCTGTCTTAAACCGACAGCCCCCAACTTATCACATAAAGGGTTCAGCAGCGATAAGCGGCACGTGTACGCGAAGAGCGAATTACAGTTGTGCGTCCGTTAGCCACGCCCGCTGCTATGCGACCTTGCCGACTGTATGCCGCCGTCTGTACGCAACGTTGCGCGGCAACTAGCATTTTCCTGCAACGAGCTCAGTAGCGAATCTCAGCGCTAAGGGGGGCTCGCAGTGGGAGCCGACCTGCAGACAGCGTCACGATAGCGTTCACAGATTTAAGTCACGTAAGGCGAACGTGGTACGTCGAGAAGTATCCTCTGCAATGCACTTCACAGTGGTTACTGGGTATAGATGTACAAATAGATGTACGTTTACTCATAGGACACACCGGCAGCACTCTGGGTCTTCAGAAACTTATACTCACAAGTTTGTAGCGTGTAGTAACGAACTTATGAGTCTTCGTTATCAATTACCACTCCCTTCGAAGAAAGTACTGTTACTGAGAGCCTTACACAATTGAAGCTCCAAGCTTTTTGTAAAGTATAAGCTCTGTGCTCGCAAAACTGGAGTAAAGCGCAGTATTTGAGTCAGGGGTGTCTGTCACAGTAAAATATCTGTTCAACACTAGCGTATCAGGAGACATCAAAGTCTTTCGTAGAATACCAGCCTGATTTCGTAGTCAAATGCTGTCTCTCATACGGTAAAATGGAAATGCCCGCCGTGTAGACCGATCGCCTGCTGCAAGTTTTTCGAGTTGACGCCACTTCGGCGACATGCGTGTAGATGGGGATGAAATGATAAGAACAACACAACACCCAGTCCCTGAGCGGAGAAAATTCCCGACCCAGCTGGGAATCGAACCCGGGCCGTTATGCATGACATTCTGTCGCCCTGACCACGTTTTTTTTCGTATTGTTTGGTATGGTTCGTTGCGTTTGGTGTGGGCGGACGTCACAAGTTGATCGTTGATTACGTTACTCAGTTTTTTTATTACAGAGAGCAAGCAGCTCTCTGACCGAACACGCTGAGCTACCGTGCCGGCTACCACTCGGATACCACGGGCGGACTCTCATTAGGGGGAGTGTACTGAACATTTCTGTAAGTGCGGGAGCGCATACCTCTCTCTCTCTCTCTCTCTCTCTCTCTCTCTCTCTGCTGTGTATGTGTGTGTGTGTGAGTGTGTGTGTGTGTGTGTGTGTGTGTGTGTGTGTGTGGGCGAGCGCGCGCGCGCACCTTGTGCGTGTGACTATTACTCCCGTCTGAGCACCACTTACTGTTAACACCGTCGAAGGTGAAATACTGAAATACGAATCTGAAATGCCATTTATGCCGCTTGAGAAATCTGTATGTTAGTTCGTTACATGCTCCGTGTCTCATTTGTAAGCTGTAGCGCAATGGCGTGGAGCGAGTCAATTTATACTCGTTAACTTAATTTACACTTAAACACCGTTATGGTGACTAGGTGCAGATGAGGTGACAGTGAAGAAAAAAAATTTAATTAATAATAGATGTATGTGAAATATGCGAACTAAATGACACAAAAGCTTCTAAATTTGTTTCTATCATATAGAAACAGATGCACGTAAGGATCTTTTTAGCTTACCTTTAAATTTATTCCCGCAATTTTCCAGGCATTTAATAACACTAGACAAGTCATCAGAGAATTTGGCATTAGTGTTACTCGGCCTGTTACGACCTTACTGCAACTTTAATCTTCCAGTATTCTGGTTATGACCTTCATTATTCCTTCAGAATGATTCTAGGCTACGGACAAATGATTTGGAGGGAGAGCATATGTACTGTGATGATTTAGTTAAAATACAGGGATGGACAGAAATATGGAAACCCCAAAAACTCAACACCTTACCATGCCTAATATGATATAGGAAAATTGTTGGCTTTCAAAAGAGACCTCAGTCGTCTTGGAATACAAAAGTACAGTTCCTGTATGATTTTCAAGGGAATCTTACACCATCCCTTAATTGATGCGTCTCATTTAATTTATGAGTAATGTTACATCATTTAATGTGCAGAACAGAATATACTGTTTCTTTTTTAATCCATGGAGAGACGGTTCGTAGGGAACCTGTCATCACTTCTTTTAAACAAATTATGTACCGTTTCCTCTATCGCAAAATCACTGTTAGCGTTGATTTCAATATTTGATAGCTGCAATAAACGTCTTAGATGTGTACTAAACGAAATATCATATTTATATGTAAGATAGTGGATTAGAATAATGTTTGCCCTGGGAATTAAGACAAGCTTTTTAAATAACACAATATAATATAAAGAAGTTCATTCGACGTGTGACAACGTTCTGTTTGGAACATTTCACGGCTAGTTAAAATTTATGCCAGACGGGGAGTCGAACCCAGATTTCCCGTATATATAATAGAAAACATAGCCTAACGGTAAATGCGACTGTGTGGAAAATACAGGAAAGCTGGGTTCGAATCCAGTCCGCATCTGGCACAAATTTTAATTCGTCGTGATATATTCAAAACGGAACGTTATCACACACCGAAAGAATATATCGCTCAGCGATGAACATCTCAAGAGCTGTCGAAAACATGAAGTCAGCGAAATAGAAAAATAACGATTGCTGTGTAGTAGCACCCTTCCAATTCTGCCTCAAACTTTTACAGTCATTTATTTCCTTCTATGAAATTTTAAATCATGCGTGGCGGCGTGCTCATGCAGCCTAATAGTTAAGAGCACAAAATCGAGGTTCGAGTACTGGTCTGCCACAAATTTTCATTAATCACAACGTATCCGATACATATCGGCATTTCTGAGCATAACTTAGCTGCTTTCATTTCATATCATTGCATTTTTACCTCCTCTTTATTAGTGAAGGGTGTCAGTGCTTGACTTTGAGATGATGATCGGGCTGTATAATTTATTTGAATGTTATCGTTCTGTTGACACGATAAATATCACGGAGCTTTGTGGTACGAAAAGTTAGCCTTTGTGGAGTATTCCGGAAATGAAAACAAGAACGGACGGAGGAAAAGGCAAAGTTGTCTTCTTATTACAGACCGAGGGACTTAGATCAATGCACCATTGTGAACCACTCTTACAATTTGCTGATTCACAGTTAGGAATTCATTTTCATGTTTAATGTAGTGAACAGCCAACTTTAAAAAGGCAACTTCTTCATCCGTGCCTTGTCGACTACTCTAGAATGGTTCAGTCACTCGTATTCTGCGTGAAGCTGTTACAAAGGGCACTAGTCGGAATTCAGCGTACTTGGCGCGCTTCCACCTGTTGCGTGACCTTACCTCAGGCAGCGTGCGCTACGCATACTCATTGCGTACTCCGGATCGCAGCGAACGCATTGTCACAGGTAGGCTGGCGCATCAAGCAACTCGCTAACCTTCTAGGCTGGCGTACAGTATGACCTCGAATCGAAAATGGAACCGTGACCTATACCGTACAGTGTGTACTGTCTGATACCTAACACGTGATCTTTTTTTCTCTTCAGTAACAGTCTAGGGGCCTGTGGAAAGATCACTTCGATTCGCCTTCTACTGCTTTGCTTTCTAGTTTTGTCTGTTTGTCATGATAATCTGTCGAGAGTTTTCCTTGCATACATACGTAGATGCACAGGATGACCTGCAGGAGTGGGGAGGGGGAGAGGGCCTTAGCTTTCACTTTTTTACCTAAACTACCTATCTGTAACATTACGTCACGTTACACAGTCACGGCCTGTGTTTCAGCAGCCACTCTCCACTTTCTCTTCTTGATTCTGGAGATATTTGTCTCTGGAATTTTCTGTTAAACCACAAGCCGTTTCACTCTGTTACGCACGTTGTCTTTTGCACACAAGTAACGATTAACTTGGTCAATTCAATTATAATAAGGCTTTTATATGAAAACAAAATGATTTCATTACGAGTGTCTCTTAACTCCATGTCTGTACACCAATTAGCATAACATCATCTGTGCCGCGCGGGATTAGCCGAGCGGTCTAAGGCGCTGAATCATGGACTGTGTTCGAGTCTTCCCTCGGGCATGGGTGTGTGTGTTTGTCCTTAGGATGATTTAGGTTAAGTAGTGTGTAAGCTTAGGGACTGATGACCTTAGCAGTGTGTGTTTGTCCTTAGGATGATTTAGGTTAAGTAGTGTGTAAGCTTAGGGACTGATGACCTTAGCAGTTAAGTCCCATAAGATTTAAAATATTAAAAAAAACAAAAAAAAAACAGCTATGCTTTTTACCCACCCGAAAAGTTACCGCTGATCGAAGTGAGATACGGTTAAACACAACACCTGTCAGTAGTGGGACTGTCATTCCCTTTCGGGTATCCCCGCGTATTTTTTCTTGTATCACCTACTAGCTGACGAACCCGGCACTTCCCAGGTATTCATTTTGCCGATTTTCTATTAGAAACTAGAACAAAAAAAAAAAAAAAAAAAAAAAAAACACTGTGCTTGTAGTGTAATATCGAAAAAGTTTCAATTCCATGTATTCGTGAAAACATGTTTGGGATTATGAAACAGTTTCTATACGCTGGGCGCAACTGCTTCTCGTACCTACAACACAATTTTTTAACGTCTTATGATAACGCCTTTTCGTAGCTCTATAGACGGCTATTGTTTTCACCTACAACTTTGAAGTTGAAGACTATCAAAAGCACTGTCAAGTGTTTAGGATTTCCTTAAGCTTCCTCGACTGTAAGAGTATCTTAGTAGTAAAGAATAAATATATTAAAACAACATACATACATTTTTCTCAGAGTTTATGAGCTCATATTTCTTGAACTATGTGTCGTACAATGATGTATGTGTGGAGTTACATTCAACGGCATACGTCGATACTATCTGCAGAATACGCTGCGAATAGAGTTAGTAACAAAGAAGTAAATAATTTAAACGCCATGCATGATGCGGCAGTTTCTCACGCATGTCAGTGTTTATGACGTCATATCTCCTGATCTATATATTAATGGGAGCCCTCTCAAGTAGCGGAAGCTTAATTATAACTACCCTGTATACTGCTAATCTACCATTAGCCAAGTAAGTGAATTTAAATATCTCGGAAGCACAATAACTGAAAACTTGAGATGTCACCAGGAGGTGAAATCTCGAATTGTCATAGCGAAGGAGGCATTCAACAGAAAGAGGAGACTCTTATGTGGCAAATTAGATAAATGACTAAGGAAAAGGTTTGGCAAATGTTTTGTCTGGAGAGTGGCACTATATGGGGCAGAAACATGGACGCTGAGACGAGAGGATAAAAAAAGGTTAGAAGCATTTGAGATGTGGATGTGGAGGAGAATGGAGAGAATAAGATAGATGGAAAGAGTGAGTAATGAAAGAGCATTGGAAATGGTTGGTGAGAGAAGGTGTCTGCTGAAGGTTGTAAGAGAAAGGAAAAAGAACTGGTTGGGACATTCATTGAGAAGGGAGTGCTTGCTAGTAGATGCTTTGGAAGGACTGGTTTGTGGGAGAAGGCTGAGAGGAAGAAGGAGATACAAGATGATAGACAACATAAAGGGAAGAGGAAATTATGCAGACCTGAAGAGGATGGCAGAAAACCGGACAGCCTGGAGAACTACCATGTGAAGACCTGCCTTTAAGCAGAACACTGATGATGATGATGTATACTGCTACGCCTCAACAACCTGCCTCCCTTGACTAGGCACGTTTTCCGCATGTAGACATGGTCACCTAATTCTTCTACCAAGTTTGGTCACACAATAGTAAAACATTCCTGAATCTTGCGTGGTTTCATTGAAAGGGTACATCCCATTCCGAGGTTTTGCTTTTTCCGATGACCTCGCCGTAGTTGAAACATCAAAGCCTTATCTTTGTTTGCGTTCTACATTTTCTGACCAATGTAAAGTATGGCATCATTGATGTATGTTCTACCGTGACACGTAGATTCGCTTAGCGATTCGGTTCTAAGGGGAAGAAGGCGAAACTCTTCAGCTGAACTGCGTGCGACTCGAGACGATAGGGAACAGCAGTCCAGCCAGTGTCCTAGTGAGAACGGGAGGGCCTTTCTGCCTGTTAGTCATTCTGCGGCACGAGCACCGACAGATTTTACGATCTCCTGTCCCTCGCGTCGGCAAACACGTTCGCCCGAGGGCGCCGCTTGGGAAACAACTGGCCGGCCGGCCACTGCGGTCTTCGCCTTTCGCCCAGCCGGCACGATCTCCCAGTCTAACAGTCTGCTCGTTAATTGGCCCCCTATACGTGGGACTGGACCACTGGACACTGGGCCACGAGTTGCGCAACGAGCGAGGCACAGCCGGCAGGTGTCTCGAGGAGGCTATCCAGTATTTGGTCGCTCCTTATATGCAGTCTATACTTTAAGAATGAATGTACACTGAAGAGCCAAAAAACTGGTACACCTGCCGAATATCGTGTAGGGCCCCTGCGAGCACGCTGAAGTGCCGTAACACGGCGTGACGTTGACACCTTGAATCCTGCAGGTCTGTCCATAAATCCGTAAAAGTACGAAGGGGTGGAGATCTCTTCCGAACAGCACGTTGCAAGGCATCCCAGATATGCTCAATAATGTTCACGTCTGCGGAATTTGGTGGCAAGCGGGAGTTTTTAAACTCAGGAGAGTGTTCCTGGAGCCACTCTGTAGCAATTCTAGACGTGTGGCGTGTCTCATTGTCCTGCTGAAATTTCCCAACTCCGTCGAAATGCACAATGGGCATGAATGGATGCAGGTGATCACAGAGGATGTTTGCGTACGTGTCACCTGTCAGAGTCGTATCTAGACGTATCAGGAGTCCCACACTACTCCAACTGCACCGCCACACACCATTACAGAGTCTTCACCAGCTTGAACAGTCCCCTGCTGACATGCAGGATCCATGGATTCATGAGGTTGTCTCCATACCTGTAAGCTTCCATCCACTCGATACAATTTGAAACTAGACCAGGCTACATGTTTCCAGTCATAAACAATCCAGTATTGGTGTTGACGGCCCCAAGCAAGGTGTAAAGCTTTGTATCGTGCAGTCATCAAGGGTACACGACTGGGCCTTCGGCTCCAAAAGCCCATATCGATGATGTTTCGTTGAATGGTTAGCATGCTGACACTTATTGATGGCGCAATATCGAAATCTGCAGCAATCCCCGGAAGGGTTGCACTTCTGTCACGTTGAGCGATTCTCTTCAGTCGTACGGGAAAATCCTCACCTCATCGCTACCTCGGAGATGCTGTGTCTCATCGCTCGAGCGCCAACTACAACACCACGTTCAAACTCATTTAAATCTTGATAATCTGACGTTGAAGCAGCAGTAACCGATCCAACAACTACTGCCAGACATTCGTTGTCTTATATAGGCGTTGCTGACCCCAGCGCCGTATTCTGCCTGTTTAAATATCCCTGTATTTTAATTCGCATGCCGGTACCAGTTTCTTTGGCGGTTCATTGTATACTGTTACTCATGAAACCGTTTTATAATGTTTTCAGGACAGCTTCACTTTGTAGTGTCTAACAATGTCCAAATGACTACATAACGAACAACAAGGTGTTTCGTAGTTCGAGCCGTCCTTGACCGGTTACGTTATGAAGTTTGGCGTGTGCCGTCACATGATCGGTAACAGGGATAATGTAAAGCAATGACATGCAAAGACTCTTCAGAGAGACCTACTAATCATAATTTTTTGTTAATTTACTTAAATTATTTAACAAAGCAACACCTTTCAAGGTACAAACCTCATACTCAGGCTAGAATGTCAATACAAAAGCATTTAACCGAAGTACACATAAGTATTAAAATTGATCTTTAGAGAATTGGCCATCTCGCGGAGAAAGAGATAGATGACCCACTATAAACGAATGCTTACTACGCTTGTTGGTCTGCTGTTCGCAAAAAAAAAAAGATATTAAATGCTTTCAGATCTGAAGGTGATTGTGCCTGACAATAAACAGCTTTAAACAGCAGGTAGGTTAGACTATAACATCTCGTCGACATTGAAGTCAGTCGAGTTTTGAGGGGCCAAAGATGGTCGAAAGAAGTGTCTGTCAGCTGCTTAAGGAACCAGATAACAATCTCTGGACAATCATTAATTTATTTATTCAGTTTTTACACTTCCCTCTTACAGCTGAAGATGCTATAACATTAAAGAATATCCATCACGCTATTACGGATATATCACAACTTTTTTGGGATTACACTTTCTTTTCATTTTCTTTCTTACACGGTTAATCACATTTATCGTCTTGCCTATGAAGTTAATTTTGTTTTAGTTCTCCAGACCTTTACGGAGATTATTTTTATTTAATTTTACTTTATTTTCATTTATTGGCATCTGATCAGTGGTCAACATTTTATTACAAAAGTTGCACACGTGAACGACATAAAAGACAAAGAGTGCGCAACAACAGACAACTGATCAGTTATCACATCATGGTATCTGGTAACAAGTTCAATCATCTAGATTGTTAAGGGGGAAAAAAAGAACAATACAGATAAAGCAATTTCATCAGAAGTGATGTCGCTGTCTAAAATTTCTGTTGTCCTTGGGATCCAACAAGGTAAAAATTAAAGAATACGTAGATATGTCTCTACAGGCGGACTGGCCTTCCATGGGATGGTACGGGTATTCGCTGTCGGAATAGGCACTCAATTTATGTGTAGACTACAATTTGTTAACAAGTCTATGGCAATTTTATGAGACGTATTTTCTGGTGCGAAAATGGTGATGTTATATTCGGGAAAAACTGTTTCAATTTGATTAATCTCTCGTACAAAAAAAAAAAAAAAAAAATGCAGGCCGCAGCCGTTCACACGAAAAACGTAGGTGTGTTTAATCATTTTCTGATGCTACGTTATACGACAAAGTTGGGGAGTCTCTGACGCCCATTCTGTAAAGACGACTGCCAAGACTGCTACCATTTCGTGTCAAGAAAATGTTCCATATCCAGTCTGAAAAAAATGATTTAGTCTTCTCCCTAAATTCTTTTCACATTTTGGAAAGGATTTCTCCAGCACAACTGCCACTTGTCTGCAGTTGACAGTAGGCACAAATTGCCTGGCCGTCTCCCTTACAATGGTAATAAAGCCACAGTCCTCTGTGGCTTGTACTCGTCCACGGAGCATTGCAACACAAGGACACTAACGCGAAAGAAACTGAAATGATAAAACGAGATGCTCTCCTTCACGCCGCTCGCTAAACAGGTTTGTAACTGTTCCTCTGCGGCTTCGTCTGCCTTGGAACGTCTTCATCATGTCGAGGTCGGCTTCCCGTTACGAAGCAGAAGGCACTCCATGAAAATATGCAAGCGTGAACTTCGCTTTCGCTTATTAATTTCTCCCCCGAAGCACGCTTCTGGGCGTCAAAATTACCTTCCTCGGAGAAAAAACTGCTTGATTATTACGGCTACTTTCGCTACTATGCACGATAAGGAACAATTTTGTTGCTTAATGTTTCTTGGAAGAAGAAATATGAAAGTACTTTTCGTTTCGTTCGTTTTTCTCGGGGCAAATCTCCTGTCTACGTCGATGTCTTTAGAGAAGAAGCAAAAAAATCAAACCCCCGAAGATTATCAGGGTTCTCGTACGCTCTCGATGAAGGTAGATGCAGGCGTTTACTGCACTGAATAAGTGAAACTACTGAAAACTAACT
The DNA here is from genome assembly GCF_021461395.2 of Schistocerca americana. NCBI lineage: Eukaryota > Metazoa > Arthropoda > Insecta > Orthoptera > Acrididae > Schistocerca > Schistocerca americana. The sequence continues at coordinate 359,620,360 of NC_060121.1, read as the reverse complement.
CATAATGGCACTGAATGAAATAATGCAACGAAAATTTTTTCGGAGGCAACAAGTGCCAACGTCCGCATTTATTTTGAGTGTGAGTGTGCCTTTATGTATCTCAGTATGGAATACAGATTTTACCTAAGGAAGTGTTAAAGGGCTATCATACAAGTTCTCGTACAGTGAAAACATGCTACGTCGTGAACAGTCCTCTTCACACAACGAGGGATCAGAAGCTCTTTGAAAAATTCATAGATTTACATTTTCGGTAATTTTCTGGAATAACCGCTGGGAAATACCAAATAAAAAGTCTTCTGAGTTTGAGACAATAATAGCGAAACAAAATTCAGAGTTCTTTCGCAAGCTAATTTTTAAAGTATATGTAGTAAGTGTAATTTCACTTTCAGTAAGCTCTATAAACCCATTATCGTGTGAAAGCTAATATAGTTTCAGTGAAAGATTAAGTAGTTATAGTAATAATCATTTTAGAAGCACTTTCCTTGTCCACGTTTGCTTCTTAATATGTAACACGGAAATGTGGTTCTACCTTGAGCATAAGAAAATGTGATTCTTCCTTCCTTCCTTCTTGTTTTACTACCCATATATGTTTCGGAGAAGTTTCTCCATCTTCAATAGGTTTTATATTAATTATTGTCTTATTATTACATACTGGTGTTCACAAGCCCGTTTGGTATTTGCAGCATAGCTGTTATATTTCCATCGTGTTTCTACACCCTATAGAAGCCGGTATGTAACAGTGAGATAATAAATAAAACCCACTGAAGGTGGAGAAACTTTTCCGAAGCATGTATGAGTAATGAGATAAGAAAAATTGTGTTTGCACAAGGCTGGACAACATTTCCATATCATATAGTAATGGTAAAAAATTTTCCAAGTGTTGTACGTGAGATGCTTCGTCAGCTGCCATCGAACATACAGTCACAGCATGTAAGCAGCGGACTATGAGTCGTAAAACCTACTAGAACCTATTCGAAGGCGGAACAGAGCGCAGAAAAGCCGGGCCTACGTTAACAAAACGAAAATGCTGCTGCACATCTACTTCTATTGAGAATTACTGGAAACTACAAGACTTCGCACGGAAATAAGTGTGTGTTTCGGTGTCATAATTCTGAGGTTATGTTAGCCGATTACTGCGTGGATCATCATCTAAGCTGCCCCCACCCAATTTAAACTCGTTTATCCACTTGGAAAGAGCTGAATATGAAGGAGCAGTGTCCCTGAGTGTGCTCTCAAAATCGGCGAGAATTTCCTCCTCTTTCTTATATTTCTTTACGAAGTACTTTATCACTGCTCGAATCTCAATATTATTCCATCCTCACAAATCACTACATGGGCACAACAACAGAAAGACGCCCGCATCACAGATCCCTAGCCATAGCGTTGACGCATCACTTTTTACTCACAAAAGATGATTTATTATTACTAGGGAATCTCGTTGCACTAGCGCTGACATCTGGTGGTGATTTCTCGACCTTCTCAATGCCCTCCTAAGAAGCAGTGGGAGTATTCCGAATCTTACAATTTTAACGCCCCATCGTGTCTAATGTATTTCACTGTTATCCTGACGCACTCTTATAGAATACCAGACTCGACCGGTTTCCTTGTCCAGTGTAAACTAGGACTCGAAGTCGCCTGGCCTTTAAACTCTAGGTAAAAAAAGAAATGCAGAATATTGGTGTCGCAGTGAAAGTTTCAGATCTTATTACAGATGGAGGAACGTAGCAACCAGTCCAGCGTCAAGCATTTTCTGTAACGACCTTTCACCCACAAATTCCACTGTAGGTGTCTCCTAAATTAGCGCCTTACAAGGTGCAAGCAAGTCCCGGTTGACATCATAACTGTCTGGAACCACACTTCCGGCTGCCACATGTGTAGTTCTCATTAAGGACAGTCCGCTAATGACTTCATTTGCTGTACCAACCGACTGTTGTCTGAACGTGACTGAGAGAATATTAGAACGAAAATTGAACTAATTTGTGCGCTAGTAAGGTAACAAGCAATGTTCGTCCAGTGCGACACAAGTTTTCTTCGCATTTTTTGCGTATTAAGAGAGATCGCGACGGTGCTCCATGTTTGTACTGTTCCTTGCTCCGATAGGTGCAAAATCTCCAAATTATTACTCTCTTAAAAATATGCTACGTCACAGTCTTTTTCCAAGCTCCGTCTCTGTCTGTGTTACTAAATGCTTAACCCGGTTCAAGGTTCATGGTGCAAGATGCCTATTTTTCAGGTTGCCTATCAAACGGTCTTTAGGGACAGTAAAAAATTTCATTTTCAGTGTCTTATATAATTGTCGACCGAATTTAAAAATTTAAAATGCTATCACAATCTACTCTTTAAGGGGATACGGAATCGGATTTTGGGTTAAAAAATCGAATTTTTTTTTATTGGCGTATTATATTCTGCCATGTTTCCTCTTTAAAATGACGTATCATACATAGCTCTACTACAATTATAACTATTTTATTTTTATATATTTGTGAGATCGGGTATTGCGCTTTAGTTATACACGTCTCTCGTGGCTGACCATGAACTTTTTGGCAGTACCTTTAAAGTGACATGAATTCAAATATCCCGGTTTCCAGCGACTATTTATACACTAGTTGCCCGAAAATGTTTCTCTCTGGTTTCCTCAAGTTACTCTTTGACTTTGTGGCGGGACTGTTTTGTAAACAGTGTGATATAAGAAAGTAGTTGTTGTTGAGTTATTTCGTATTTAGTGCTTCATTTTTCGCAGTGAAAATGCCTAGAGCTAAAGCAAAAGTATTTAAAAAGCGTGTGAACTGGCAAAAGAAAAGAAATAATGATTCATTAGCAAAGCAAAGCAGTTCATCATCATCACTGTTGGAAAATGTGAATCCACTTATTACTGATTTGCCGAACGAACTTACACCAAATGAAAACAGTGCTTCTCATAAAAAACTAAGAGATTTGGAAGAGAAATATAATTTACTTGATAGAGGGAATGAAGTTTTTGAACTCATTGATACGAATATATTGTGTGAAGCTCTTGAAAACAGTTTGTGCTGCAAAAAATGTCATGGAAACGTTTCTCTGAAAGTAGAATCCCATGTTGGCCTGGCTGCCCAGTTTAATTTAATATGCAGTGTTTGTAAATACAGCTGTAAGTTTCCAAGTTCGGTTTCAGTAACTGTAAATAATGGATACAAGAAAACTGAACTTTATAGTGTAAATATTAGGTTAGTTTATGGATTGCGAGCAATTGGTAAGGGCAAAGCAGCTGGTGATATGCTATGTGGTGTTCTAAATCTTCCAAGTGCACCTTCAAAGTTTGAAGCTTACAATTATGTACTAGGATCTGCAGTTGAAGATGTAGCACAGAAGTCAATGCAGGTTGCTGTGGAAGAAGCAGTGGAAGAAAATGACGGCAGTCGTGACCTCACAGTGGCGTTTGATGGCACGTGGCAGAAAAGGGGCCACACCTCCAACAGTGGTGTTGTAACAGCAACTAGTGTTGATACTGGCAAGGTTATTGATGTTGCAATAATGTCTAAATACTGTAGGTGCACAGGCAGGCTGAAAAATGAACACAGTGATGACTGTATTGCTAATTATTATGGTAGTAGTGGTGGCATGGAGGTTGCTGGGGTGAAGAAAATTTTTCATCGCTCTTCACAGTGGTATAATGTTCGCTATGTCAAATATCTGGGAGATGGTGACTCTAAAGCATTCAAAGAAGTTTTGGAAAGCAAACCATATGGGAACAGTGTAAATATAAGCAAACTTGAATGTATAGGACATGTGCAGAAGAGAATGGGTGCCAGGCTGAGAAGGTTAAAATCAGTTATGAAAGGGAAAAAACTAGATGATGGGAAAACCTTGGATGGCAGAGGAAGATTGACTGATTCCATAATAGACCACATTCAGAACTGCTATGGCCTTGCAATCAGGCAAAATACAGGCAATCTTGAAGAAATGAGGAGAGCTATATGGGCTTTATATTTCCACACCGCATCCACGGATGAGCATCCACAACATGGTTTGTGCCCCAAAGGTGAAAACAGCTGGTGTAAATACAATAGGGGACTAACAACAGGAGAGAAATACATTCACCACCACAGTCTACCATCAGCCATCATGGCAGAAATAAAGCCCATTTTCAGAGATCTGGCTGACAGAAGTCTTCTGATGAAATGTCTTCACGGAAAAACGCAGAACCCCAACGAGTGCTTGAATAGTGTGATATGGCATCGTCTCCCAAAAACAGTGTTTGTCGGAATTAATACACTACATTTTGGTGTGTATGATGCTGTGGCAACCTTCAATCTTGGAAATATAACTAAATGCCAGGTCCTTCAAAAGTTGGGTATGTGTGTTGGTTCCCGTACGGTACGTGCTATGTTCTTTTTAGATCAGCACAGACTAAGGCATGCTGATAATATAATCAAGACATTAGTGAAAAAAGCAAGACAGGTGCAGAGGGGTGCCAAAAGAAGACTTGAAGATGATTATGAAGACTGTGAAGGGGGTATTAGCTACGGATCAGGAATGTTTTAATCTTCTTTCTCCGTTTCCCGTAAGTTTACTTTTTACTTCATCTAGGAACATTATCTCAGGTACTGGTCAACCTAGAAGTCTGAAATTTTTATGACGTAGTGACATAGGTCCCTATTACACACTGAAACAACGATTTTTTAATTACTTGATTTACAAAAGACTTAGGGGTGATAGTCTAGTAAAAAGCGATGGAAAAAATTTACTTAAAAATAAATGTACAATATCTCTGTAAGAAAATACTTTGACAATAAACTGTTGTTTCAGTATTGTTGTAACATATGAATGCACATACAGTAAAATTTTTACCTCTCTGTCTCCAGTAGTTTGTGAGAAAATGTTCCCTATAGTAGGCATATATTAACATTGCGGGGATAAGTGATTCCGTATGAGGTACAATCTTACGTTAAAGGTTTACACATCAAGGCAAGTACAAAAGTTAGAAACTGTGTATATGTCCTGAGAAAGAGCAATTCACGACGCGCAAATCGCCCAGACTATGTTCACCCAGTATTTGAAAATGGGAGCACTTAGCGACTTGCAATTATAAGCTTTGCACGTAATTTAAAACTTTTACGAAACTATTTCTCACTAACACCCCCCTTCCCCCCCCCGCACCCTCCCCCCACCCCGCACCACCACACCCTCGCTGCCACAAAATCATTATTTTATTACTAATTCTATTCGAACACATTTTACGGACAGTAGCCACATATACAACTGAACATAACTGCAAAATTATATAATTGTACGAATCATAGTTCAGGAGATATGGCGTCATAAATATTCAGATATGTGTAGTTTTTGCTTAAAACGGACCGCAAAGTACTCACAATATACTCATCCAGTGTAAAGACAGCGCATAGTGACTTCCAACAAACCTTAACCATTATTCCAAACGTCTTCTAAACTATTCTCGTTCGCATGTTTGACGTCAGAAGTTTAACACATTAACTCACATGTAAAGTAATCAGATGTTTGAAACTGCTTGATACATGGAAATTCGACTAATTAAAGAATCGAGGGTTCACTGGTTGTTCACCAAAATTTCCGTACAGATAAAATTAGCTTATGCTCATCAACTGTCCTATGTACGCGATCGTCATTGAAAAGTACTAATACAAACTTCATTATTCTCTTCTAAATTTCGGACAGTTACTTTTTCGTATTTGCATTTTCCATACATTCTCTGTCTCACCTAGCAAGCTTGCTTTTGGTGTTTATTTGGGCTACATAGCCGACTTTAAATTTTCATGCTGCCATTCTTCTGCTGTAACAATTTGTATAAGCTTGCAAGGCGATTTCATTTTTGAGCCTAACTTTCTGTAAACACCATCACTCTTAGGCTGAAATTTGCCCATATTTTTCTGAGTCGGGAGAAATAATCGGTTTTATACTTGTTTACGAAATCATAATGAATTCTGGAAATAATTTTCATCACGGAGATCAAATAGCGAGCTAACTGAGTGCGTGTCTAGTACACTGTGTTGTAGGCTACAGATTCATAAAAGGACGAATTCACTTTCATTTCCATGGATGATGATAGTGTTGCGAAGCTAATGTCGCATATTAAGTATCTGTTGATGATCGGTGAAAATCCTCTCCACAAAAATTTATGGTAGTACATCGCTAGCTTGCAGAACTACTGTGCAAGATGGTGCCAGGGCCGATGTTAATACTGTCTTTTGAAGTCGTAGGTTTTAAATCTTCAGCTGCAAATATTAATATATTATTTTGATATATGATGTTGAAAGGAAGAGACTTTGTGCAACTCACTTCAAATATCTTTATCATCGTAGACTGATTGTACAAAACACTTCTAATTGAAAGCTGAAGACTAACAGTGGCACTTCTCATCTTGCCTATTATAATACTCGCATAGGACGATTTCTTACAAAAGTTTACTATACAGAATGATTACATACTCAGGAACAGTATGAAAGACAGAAATTATAGGTAACAGCTTTATATAACTGGCAATGTGGTCACTATGCTTACTAATTTCTAGATATTGAACAAATGGTACTAAAATTTAGATTCTACGTTTATGGGCTAAATTTTGGGCACGTACTATTTTTCGGCTACCTAGCAACATGACGACAGAAAATGTATCCTCAAAACAATAAAACTGGCATTTTTGAACGATTACATCCTAAAATTCGAACATTTTGGTATTCTCACAACAACAATTAGTTTGGATTAAAATATTTACTAAATTACATATTTTTCAAAAAACGTAATGTTATATACTAAGAAAAATATAACAGTTTTCAAATAAAGTATGTCAAACCTAAAACAAACAATTATTAACATGTTCGAGAACTTCCAGAATCTAAACATCTGAAGATTTTCTCAAGTCGACTGTTTTCAATCAAACTATTGATAAGATTGCCATGAGTCAAACTTCAATTACATCTGAGTAACACAGAATATAAAATTTAATGTTTACCACAGACTTTGTTTGTGCTACATAGAACGCTGCACTTATACAGGCTATACTCACAAAAATCGTTGTATGTACCGGGGGATCAAAAAGTCAGTATAAATTTGAAAACTGAATAATCACAGAATAATGTAGATAGAGAGGTACAAATTGACACACATGCTTGGAATGATATGGGGTTTTATTAGAACTAAAGAAATACAAAAGTTCAAAAAATGTCCGACAGATGGCGCTTCATCTGATCAGAATAGCAATAATTAGCATAACAAAGTAAGACAATGCAAAGATGATGTTCTTTACAGGGAATGTTCAATATGTCCACCATCATTCCTCAACAATAGCTGTAGTCGAGGAATAATGTTGTCAACAGCACTGTAAAGCATGTCCGGAGTTATGGTGAGGCATTGACGTCGGATGTTGTCTTTCAGCATCCCTAGAGATGTCGGTCGATCACGATACACTTGCGACTTCAAGTAACCCCAAAGCCAATAATCGCACGGACTGAGGTCTGGGGACCTGGAAGGCCAAGCATGACGAAAGTGGTGGCTGAGCACACGATCATCACCAAACGACGCGCGCAAGAGATCTTTCACGCGTCTAGCAATATGGGGTGGTTCTAATAAAACCCCATGTCATTCCAAGCATGTGTGTCAATTTTTACCTCTCTATCTACATTATTCCGTGGTTTATTACGTTTTCAAATTTATACTGACTTTTTGATCACCCAGTACATTCCACATCTTCTCCTAAACCACTCGTTTGATTTTAACCAGACTTGGATACATATTGGCCTTGCCGCAGTGGTAACACCGGTTCCCGTCCCGTCAGCTAAGTTAAGTGCCCCCAGGCTTAGCTAGCATATCGAAGGGTGAGCGTCCGAATCTGCCGAGCGCTGTTGGCAAGCAGGGTGCACTCAGCTCTTGTGAGGCCCATTGAGAAGCTACCTGATCAGAAGTAGCAGCACTGGTCACGAAAACTGACAACGGCCGGCACAGCAGTGTGCTGACCATATGCCCGTCTGTATCCACATCTAGTAACACCTGCGGATTCAAGATGAGATGGCGGTCGCTCGGTACCGTTTCGCTTTCAAGGCTTGTTCGGATGGAGTTTGCTTCTGAGTCTGAAATACACTGAAGAGACAAAGAAACTAATACACCTGCCTAATATCGTGTAGGGCCTCCGCGAGCACGCGGAAGTGTCGCAACATAACGTGGCTTGGACTCGACTAATGTCTGAGGTGGTGCTGGAAGGAACTGATACCGTAAATCCATTAGACTACGAGGGGGAGGAGATCTCTTCTTGAGATATGCTCAATAATGCTCATGTCTGAGGAGTTTGGTGGCCAGCGGAAGTGTTTAAACTGAGAAGAGAGTTCCTGGAGCCACTCTGTAGCAATTATGGACGTGTGGGATGTCCGATTGTTCTGCTGGAATTGCCCAAGTCCGTCAGAATGAACAATGGACATGAATGGATGCAGGTGATCAGACAGGATTCTTTCGTACGTGTCACCTGTCAGAGTCGTATCTAGACGTATCAGGGGTCCCATATCACTCCAAATGCACAAGCCCTACATCATTACGAAGCCTGCTCCAGCTTGAACAGTCCGCTGTTAACATGCAGGGTCCGTAGATTCATGAGGTTGTCTGCATACTCGTATACTTCCATAAGCTCGATACAATTTGAAACGAGCCTCGTCCGACCGGGCAACATGTTTCCAGTGATCAACAGTCCGATGTCGGTGTTGACGGGCCCAGACGAAGCGTAAAGCTTTGTGTAGTGCAGTCATCAAAGGTATACGAGTGTGCCTTCAGCTCCGAAAGCCCTTTCGATGATGTTTCGTTGAATGTCAGAATGAGATTTTCGCTCTGCAACGGAGTGTGCGCTGATATGAAACTTCCTGGCAGATTAAAACTGTGTGCCGGAACGAGACTGGAACTCGGGACCTTTGCCTTTCGTGAAAGAGTGAAAATCTCATTCTGGAAACATCCCCCAGGCTGTGGCTAAGCCATGTCTCCGCAATATCCTTTCTTTCAGGAGTGCTAGTTCTGCAAAGTTCGCAGGAGAGCTTCTTTGAAATTTGGAAAGTAGGAGACGAGGTACTGGCGGAAGTAAAGCTGTGAGGACGGGGCGTGAGTCGTGCTTGGGTAGCTCAGCTGGCAGAGCACTTGCCCGCGAAAGGCAAAGGTCCCGAGTTCGAGTCTCGGTCCGGCACACAGTTTTAATCTGCCAGGAAGTTTCGCTTAGTTGAATGGTTCACACGCTGACTCTTATTGATGGACCAGCATTGAAATCTGCAGCAAATTGCGGAAGGGTTGCACTTCTGTCACGATTCTCTTCGATTGTTGTTGATCCCGTTCTTGCAGGATCTTTTCCCAGCCGCAGCAATGTCGGAGATGTGATGTTTTACCAGATTCCTGATATTCACGGTACTCTCATGAAATGGTCGAACGGGAAAATCCTCACTTCATCGTTACCTTGGAGATGCTGCTTCCCATCGCTCGTGCGCCGACTATAACACCACTTTCCATCTCACTTAAATCTTGGTAACCTGTCTTTCTAGCAGCAGTAACCCATCTAACAACTGCGCCGACCGCAACGCCATATTCTACCTGTTTACATATCTATGTATTTGAATACGCTTGCCTATATCCTTTTCTTCGGCGCTTCAGTGTATATGAAGAACTGTATCTGACAACTGCGCCAGACACTTGTTGTCGTATATAAGCGTTACCTAGTGCAGCACCATATTCTTCATGTTTACATATCTCTGTATTTGAATACGCATGCCTATACTAGTTTCTTTGGCGCTTTAGTGTATATACAGTGTTATATAAGATCTTCTTCTAATGTTTGAGAACAGCTTTACTTTTGTAATGACTAGAAATGTCCAAATGATTACATAACAAATAACATGGTGTTGTTACCCAACGAAGAATTGTGATTTAACGGATGTGCAAAGACTTTCGAACAGCATACTTTTATTTTGGTAACTTTTTTCTTTTTATTTGACAGAAACGTATGTTGTTTAGTGTCAAAATGATTATTCTTTCGCTGCACCCTCCTCTTGATGCTGAATCTACACGCAATGCCAGATATGCAGGTAGTCATAAATTTCTTTGAGCAGGTGATTTTGAGTCCTTAGAGCGCTAGCAAGATGTTAACGGTTTCGTTAGCGCCGCGCTGTTGTACAGGGGATTCGGCACGCACGTCGAAATCAGGGTCACCTTGCGGTACGAGAGTTGCGCGGTAGTTGTGTTCGAGACTGTGTACCGGCAGCGGTCGCAGACGCAGACACATTCCGGACGTGTGTCTGCGATTCGTATCGGCGGGCGGGCCATGCCGGGCTGCGGAGTCGGGTTCGCTTCCTGACGCGGAGGCGGCGGCAGCGGTGAGCGGCGGCGAAAGCACTCGCAACAGCGGGCAGCCACTCCCGACTGCGTCATGCGGCGAGAAAGGCGCTGCACAGGCACGCTTAGGAACATATTTAAAGGCGGCGCACTGGGACCGCCCACGCGCTTGCGAGGGCTCGATTTCTGCACCCCTAAGGTGATCAGCGCTTCCGTTTCGTTCTTGCACTAAGGGATCATCGTATCTAGCATCTCCATATTATTTTTGGGATCTTACATTGCTCATTCTGGAAACTGGATGTCTCGAAGCGGAAAAAACTGACTCTAGACACATGCATAACGCAATATCCAGAACTGATCTAGCTGTTGTTATCTCAAGCTTCGTTTTTCTGATTTTGACACAGTATCTTTCAATGTTATACATCGACATTTCTAAGGTACTTCCTCTCATAACAGACTCTCCTTTACAGACTGCCGTTTGCTTTCCTTGTTATTTTAAGAATTATTATCTGCTGCGGCGTTGCCGTATTTTATTTAGCACTAGTGAAACTGACAGTACTTTGGAATTGCTAAATATGTATGGGAACTGGATATACATCCTAAGGTCTTCTCTCGCCCCCCGCCCCCCTTGCCAACTATACCATCTCACTGTGCGTCACCCCGTCCCCCTTTCTCTCTGTCCATCTCCTCCTGTCCCCTCTCCTTTTTTTTCAATTCCCCCCTCTCTGTCCTACCTCTCTCTCTCTGACCTTGAGACATCTATAGTTATAGCAGACGAAATCTTGATTGTGAACTAATGTCGCTTAAAATGAATGGGTAAATCAGTTAGGATCGTTGGTATATGGGGTATGAGATACACCTTTCTATCTGCTGGATCTGTGAGGATAGTGTTTCAGTGACAGTGTTTTTCGTTAGAGTATCGTGTCTAAATTTGAAGTAAATCGGTGAAGATCTTTTCGAGATTTTTCGTAACAACATCTTCTCTTTACGTATTATGTACATATTGTCTATGTTAAAAATCTATAGCCCATGTCCATCCGAATGTTCATTCGACTACCATGTAAAAATTTGAAGTGAATCGGTTAAGAATGTTTCGAGTTTCTTGCTAACAACGTTTCCCCTTTACTTACCAGATGGTTATAATTAATATTTCCCTATTTAACACGTTATAACACGAAAACTAATTACAGTACGAGTACAAAACATGCTAGTATTAATGTCCAGAGTATGGGGTGCATGATTTCCATGCGTCACAGCGCCACCCTCCAGTTCCAAGTATGGCCACCAGGTGCCATGATCAGTCATAGTCTCACACACATGACGAGTCGCAGTGCACTTGTTGACGTGTCAGCATGAGCTTGGACAAAAGTAGCAGGGCATTATGGCGAAGTTCTATTATCAAGTAATGCCGCAGCTGCACTTCGAGAATATTGGTAGCTGAAAGGATTGCGGAAGAGTACTCTTTCTCTACCTGATGTGCGGAGCATGATGAAGTTCGAATCAACTGGAGAACTGGGCGTCGCTCCAGGGGAAAAGGCCGACGACCGGTTGCACCACAGGTGGTTGATGAAATCGCTGTTGCTATGGCAGACAACGCTCCACGCAATTCCCGATCGTCAGCCAATGCACGTACGGAAGGTGCTTCGAATCATTCTCAAATGGTATCCATACAAGACTCCGCTGTAATTTCTGGTTGTGGGGCTACCTGAAGGACAGGGTTTACCAGGAGAACATTCACACACGTGCTGATCTGAAGCGCAGCATATCAAGGAGGGTAGCCAGAATACCTATGGACATCTTTCATTCTGCTGTGCAGAATGCAATCCTGCGCTTTCAGACTCTTCTGGACACTGATGGGTGCCATATTGAGCCTCCTTTGTAGCAGTAATGGTACCGGTATGTAATGGTACGATGTACCGTGGCAGAACATTAAAAGTATTTCAATTCAATTGAGTCTGCATTATTTCTCTTCCCCAAGTCCTTTACATTAATGCTAGCAAGTATGGTACTCGTATGATAATTAGTTTCCGTGTTATAACATGTTAAATAGGGAAGTGTAATTATAACGACAGGTATTACATATATAGTTACATATTATGTATATATAAAAAAATATATAGCCTATGTCCGTCCGAATGTTCGTTAGAGTATCGTGTAAAAATTTGAAGTAAATCGGTCAAGTACTTTTTCAGATTTTTGGTAAGGAAGTTCAACAAAGACTTGTCTCAAACAGTAGCAAAGATGAAGAGGAAATAGAGAAGGTGCAAAGAAAAGCAGTACATTCCGCCACAGGTTCGTTTACTAATGTACTAATCTACACTAGTGTGTAGAATAACATAACATCGTCCTACAGTTCCCATTACACTCATTCAGGATAGTGAGTTCAGAATTCAGATAAGAGCCTGGAAAAGATATTCCACATCACCTATTCTCACAAGACTTACAGGAAGGCTTCCCTTCCTTAAATTTGTTAATCGTACATATCTCAACCATTTTCTTTGTGATAATAACAGAGAACTGTTTGTCTCTAGTGCAGATTAACCTCAACAATAAGAAAATAAACTTGAAGGGTCAAGTTTGAAATAAGATTTAATAAAGCAGTTATAAAGAGTAATTTAATACACAAAGGGGTTCAAAAAGTTAGTTACTCATTATTATGGAAGGCCAAGCAGCTTTTATTGAATGCTGCACTACACTTCTACTTAACAAAGATACATGACACTATTTTTCGACATTCATTCATCTACGATAGAAATCCGCATCTCAGTCACGGAGAAATTCCGCTGTTTTTGGACGTCCTCATCGTCGGAAAATCTGGGACTGCTCAGAATCAGTTGCGCGACTGCCAGGACATTGTCGTCCGTAGGTGATGTCATTAGGGAGCCACCCCGATCGTCGTCACCAAAGTCAGTGCGGCCTTGGTCAGATTGTTGCCACCATTTCACTACGGCTGATGTACAACTTAGACGTTTTGCCCACAAGAATCGTGCTGTCCCGCCTACTTCAACTTTAGAGTACGTTTCTAGTTGCCGCGCCATTTCACCCCCACTCTGCGATGTACCTGTGATCCGTAACGCAGCAGAGCTATGTCATCAGGAAGTCCAGAACACGTGCTATATTCTGACAGTGCGCTAGCTTTATTTCATAATGGTCTTAATGTGGCACGGCTTGTGTAACTTACTTTTTGAAGTCTGCTCGTGCAATCAACGCACTGATAATAATGTGGTTCGAATTCACAATTAAGTCATAGAATTATTGATCAGATACTTTATTTGGGGCACCTGATGACGACTGGACGGACAGGAAAAAAATGAACGCAAGAACAGAAGTGGCCTGGCTTGCTTTTGATAACCGAAATAGGGTTTCCAAATATGAGCCTCCGACGTGTCTGAAACGGAAAGTTTACAGGCGGAAAGTATTATCAACTTTGATTTATGCTGGTAAGATATGAACTTTTAAGGGGAGGTACCGGTGAAATTTCAGCCCAGTCGTAAAAAATTCGCAAGGGGCTGAGAATTTGTTTCATGGCATATCTTGGAATGCTGAATTCAGTGGGTAAATTCAATTTGCTAAACAAAAATTTTTGATTCTTGAATTCTAAAAACAAAATCAATATTTTTTTCCAGATCCTAGATCACGGAACGTAGTCACAAAAAAAATTTGAGCCAAAAATATTTAAAATTGACAGAGATGTAGCATTTTTTTAATTGTGACCTTTTTGATTTTTTTTTCAAAAAAGTTGAAGTATAGTTAATTTTTTGTTAGTAGATAGATACATACGGCGCAGAAATTTAATTGAAAAATAAATTTATATAAATGTGTCTGCATATGTGCATAATCTGTATGAACACCCGTAATCGTATATGTATATGTGCCTATCTACATGTACATCCGAAACCAACGTAAATAAATAAACTTAACTAAAATTAACATATTTTTGCAATTTCGAGACATGTGGTTTTACGTTCGCGGTGGACTCAATTGTGAACTGGATGGGTGGCGGCGGGGTATGAGGTTCTTAGGGCGAGCAGATGATTAACAATAGAACTCAGTTCTATTAGTTTACATTGCTTTATTCATACTAAAATACATACATACGCTCTATAGGTAACACCGCTTCAGTCTACCAACTCTAACGCGTCGCGGAAGCCCGGAGATTGACGCCTGGTAGCCAGAAAAGACCAGCTTCTATTCCACGTGGCCAGCTACACCCGCGGCCGACGAACCGCCTGTGCGCACGCAGAAGACGGGAATGTGTGATGCAAATACGTAAACTGAAAATAAATAAGACAATCTTCAAACGTATCAAGTCGTCTTTTATTTATTTTTCCTTTATACTGAGCCAAACACTGCATAATGTCGTAGTGATTCTTGTCACATATTATAAATACACAATTTTTATAATTTATTTACACTTTTCGTTTATACATAGTGTCAAAAATGTCATTAAACTTCAATTTCTTTGAAAGATCAGAATGGCCGAAACGAAAAAATGCTACTCCTCCGCCAAATTTAAAATTTTTCGTCTCAAAACATTTTAGTGAATATTTTACCTGATAACCAACAACTCCACGTATGGGTTTGAAAAAAGTATTGATTCTTTTCAAAACTCAGAAATCAAATAGTATGAAAAGAATTTTGTTTAGCAAACTAGATTTACCCACTGAATTCAGCACGCCAACAGATTTTCAGTCCCCTGCGATTTTTTTCCGACCTGGTTGAAATTTAACCGGTACCTCCCCTTAATGCTGAAAACATTCAGAAGTGACGAGCCCATTGTGGTTTAGTGCACTGGTCTGAGGAATATTAAAGATTCTAAAAAGCTATTTCATAAGATTCATGCGTATACAAGTGATTAACTTATCCTGTGCGTCAATGATGCAAATGGAACAGTTTACTACAAGGAAAGGAGTTCTTCTCTTAAAGAACTGTTTAACATGAAACTATTGGATACAGCGCAAAAATAATTTTGGCGACGATGGCTTTGACACTGATGATCCGCCGATTGTTGGACGATGTCGACTGTCAGATTTCGTTACTCGACCAGCATTTCGGCTTGGGGCTAACACATGACGACTTGCTTTTCCCTCGTCTGTCCGTCTTTTCCTGCCCTGTCTGGTTACTACAGACCATGGCGCCATTTGGCAGTTCGTAACTCCGGCGTACCTATCACCGAGAACAACAAAGATGGTTCAAGGTTAATCTAGACGTCTGACAGTTCAAACCGCAGGAATTGACGGTAAAAGTGGTGGGTGACAGGCGACAACGTGGTGGTAGAGGCAAAACATGTAGAGCGTCAAGATAACCAAGGTTACATATCGCGCCATATGCAGCGAAGGACGTAGTGACTGAACAGGTGCAGACACAGCTGTCATCAGACGGTGTCCTGACCACCACGGCACCAAAGAAGGTTCTCTCTCCAGAATAGGGTGGTGAGCGAGTTGTGCAGACGCGTGTTCCAGCAGTTACCAACTAGCAGCAGTGGGGAGGAGAGAAGATGGAGCCGTGAATACTCCACTGCTGATGTACAAACTAAGTTTTGTACTGGTTGATAGATTATATTTTTGTATTTTCATTGTACTTTCTTTCAAGAAATTTAACATTCATTTTTCTGCTTATCATCATGGAGGTGTTATGTATGTGAAAGACTGCATTTAATGATTTTTGAATGACTTTAGTTTTCTGTAAGTGAAAAACAATGTTCCAAACATAACTGTTTGAAGAATACATTTAGTCTACTGTTTGTAGTAATGCGTAGTTCTCACAATTATAAGACTGACAGTATTTGTATTGATATTCAATAAAAAATTTCTCTGAAAAAAGAAAGTTGATCAGTGATCGGTGCAAAGTTTCGTTATGCGAATTCCTGTGGGAAATAGAAAAAGAAACAAACGGATTAGATAACAAACTGCCATGAAAAACGTAATTATGACTGCACTAAAAGTGAACTGGAAATAGTGTAGATGTAGCTAGTTAAATGCAATTTAGATGAACAAAGCAAGTTCTTTGCTAGATTCAGTTACGTTAGAAAAGACATAGATGACGAGCTAGTGGAAAATAGATAGAAAACATCAGAAAACGTGCAGGATCAACAACCGCGCTAAGATCGTGGTAGATGGAAAAGTCCAGAGGATGTTTTTATCTAACAGTGGACGCCAACTGTCAGCTTTTGCTGATGGTGCTGATCATACGCTATTAATTTGATCCTGTATATCGTAACTCCCTCGTGAACGAGTTGTTCTCAGTTTTTCAAGCTGCTTTTGTCAGCTGTGTCACTATGTCACCAAGGTTACGATTCCATTCCTCTTCGTTACTTATTTACCGATTTCCTAACGTCATTGCTAATTCTGTACACTTTTTTCGCTTCTGAAGCTATAGTGCCAATGAAGTTATCAAGACACTTCAAAAGTCGAGTTCGCTAAAATGCATATGACAGTGTGCTCGAACCGGGAATGGAGCGTTCCTTATTGTCAGTGGAGTAGACGTGACGGGGTACGATGTCTGCCACATAGTGCACAAATATGTTCAGTCGTGAAATTGTGGCAATGTGACGTGCGATATTGCTGATGGCGTTTCGTTCGTTGGATGAGAAATATCACCCTTGCTGTTCGAAAGAAACAGGGTATGAGCTGACACCAGATTTCGCTTTCTTCCTTCTTTTCAATTCCACAATCATCCATAACACACAGACACCACACTATACTGCCACATACTCTACAAAGTCGTCCATGGGTCCGCAAATACCCGCTCGACATACTTCGGCGATTATAGTAAAGAGACTGCATAACTTTTTAATATCCCAAGAACACCAATTGCAATATACTATGAGGTTCCTGTTATAGTAGTCAGTAGTATTCAAGACCTCAGGACTACGTCTGTTCGTAAAAAGTCCTCTATAATGCAGTCCGCTTACATTTATTCTCTTCCTCCGTTGGGTATATAAATGTGTAAATAAGTGACATGCTGTCCACCAAGAACTAGCTAAGAAAATGAGTAGCATACATCCGAAAAACTGATCGTACAATGAAACCTGAGACACATCCACAAATAAATTTTCTAGGTCTCAAAGTGTACAAGAAAACTTGGCAAGCGTCCCTTCCAAATATCCAGCGCGCCAAAGAGCACTGACGTTATTATAAACGCCAAACCATATCATTCCTTTCAATGTAAATACGATTATTTCTCCTCACGCATTCATAGCATTCTTCGTCTTCCCACAGAGCAGTTAGAGATAACGAAGGATCTCAGTACCCTACGGAAAATTGTCCAAAATATAGAGTATGATCCGAAAACAGTCGACTCCATATGTGACAAAATTACGAAGAAGATCAACACTTTACAAACTCCGGATCCCCAGAAGAGAGTAAAGTTTATTACCATGAAATATATAGGCGGGATGTCTCACAAATGGAGCAAATGTTCCGTACGAATAATACAAAAAAATTTCCTCCAGAACGACAAATATAACATTACAACACAAGTACGGCATAAATTAAGGAAGAGAGAGAGAACAGTTAGCAACGTTTGGGTGTTCATAAAATTTCATACCGCAATTGTGATATAAAATATGCAGCCAAGAGGGATAGAGAATTCTATTTTACAAAGAAGAATCATCATGTGTACACCCACACTACAAAACGGTTGAGGCTGTGAGACAATCCTAATTGCAAGCTGCCATCTGATAGCTTACAGTGGCAACAAAAATTTGATGTTCAGTGTTTCATTTATTGACCGAATTTAAATTTTTAAAATGCTTCCGTAATCTGTTAATCGAAAAGCGTAAACTTACGTTAAAGGACTAACACAATAAGCTACATCAAATTTGATCGTTAGAAATTTTATAGGCCTATATGTCCTGAGGTAGCCCAACTGACGGCCCTCCAATAACCCAGACAATAGTCTTCCAGTGTTTTAGAACGAGAGCCCTTAACTATTTCCAACAAGTTTTACACGTAACTTTAAATCTTTTCGAAATTTTTTCTCGCTGACTCCCACCCTTCCTCTCCCAAACAAAATAGTGAAAGGGGAAAAGTTTATCGCTTACTACATTTGCACTTTTCATGCAGTAAAACTTCAGTTATCAGTCGTGAAGTTTTAGTTTATTACTTCTTTACTACTAACATTATTCGCAACACATTTTGTTTTTGCAGATAGCGTATACAAACGAGCTGAGTGTACACTGAAGAGCCAAAGAAACTGGTACACCTGCCCAATATCGAGTGGTGCTGGAGGCAACTGACACCATGAATCCTGTAGGGCTGTCCATAAATCCGTAAGCGTACGAGGAAGTGAAGTTATCTTCTGAACAGGATGTTCCAAGGCATCCCAGATATGCACAATAATGTTCATGTCTGGCGACTTTGGTGGCCAGCGGAAGTGTTTATGGAGCCACTCTGTAGCAATTCTGGACGTGTGGGGTTGTTGCATTGTTTTGGTGAAATTGCTCAAGTCCGTCGGAGCGCACAATTGACATAAATGGAAGCAAATGATCAGCGGAGTTACTTACGTACATGTCACCAGTCAAAGTCGTACCTAGACGTATCAGGAGTCCCATATCACTCCAACTGCACACGCACCACACCATTACAGAGCCTCCACCATCTTGAAGAGTCCTCTGCTGACATGCAGGGTCCATGGATTCATGAGGTTGTCTCCATACCCGTTCACGTCCATCCGCTCGGTACAATTTGAAACGAGACTCGTCCGACCAGGCAACATCTTACCAGTCATCAACAGTCCAATGTCGGTGTTGACGGGCCCAGGCGAGGCGTAAAGGTTTGTATCGTGCAGTCATCAAGGATGCACTGGTGTTTCGTTGGATGGTTCAGTCGCCGACACTTGTTGATGGTTCAGCATTGAAATCTGCAGCAATTTGCGGAAGGGCTGCACTTCCGTCTCGTTGAACGATTCTTTTCAGTTGTCGTTGGTTCCGCTCTTGCAGGCTCTTTCTCCGGCTGCAGCGATGTCGGAGATTTGATGTTTTACAGGATTCCTGATATTCACGGCACACTCTTGAAATGGCCAACGCTACCTTGGAGATGCTGTAGTCCATCGCTCGTGCGCGGACTATAACACCACGTTCAAACTCGCATAAATTTTGATAACCTGCCATTGTAGCAGCAGTAACCGATCTAACAACCGCGCCAACCGCAACGACGTATTTTGCCTGTTTACACATCTCTGTATTTCAATACGCATAGCTATATCCGTTTCTTTGGCGCTTCAGTGTGTATAAAGAACTGTATCACTGTATGACACATAATTCAGGAGGTATGACGTCATAAACACAGAGATACGCGAAAGTCTAACTTTACATAAAACAGAGCGGAAATTATCCGTACTACGAGTATATTGATCCTATTCTATACATGGGAGTTCGATTCTTTAAAGAATCGGCGTCGGAAGAGAGATGTTGTGGGGCTAGTGATTGCCTCTGAGATAAGTTTGGTATTGTGAAATGATCATGTATTTGTATCACAGAAAAGGAACATATAGTCTTTCATCTTCTCTGGTCCTTTTATTTCTTCATTTTCTATCTACGAAACAAGTCACCGGCTGTTAAATGCGACACAAACTGAAGGTAATGTTTTTTTTTTTAAGTGAATACCACCACCCCACCAGATTATTGCAGCCGGTCTGTTGTCGTTTGTAACGAAGCTTCATTTCGCTGATGTTAGCCAGTTTGTCAGTGACACATCGTGTATCAGGACCTAGACTAGGCAGCATCCCCACAGCAGTAGCATCGTTTGCAGACACTTTAGAGACCTTTCTGTGTCAACCGCGGCGTGTCAACAAGTTTGCAGAGGCGTTCACAAACGAATGTTAACTGGCTTCTGATTGCGCCACTTGTTAGCATCTCGGTTCTAAGCGTTTTATGGGCTCGGCGCCGCTGTGAAGCTGACAACGTCAGAGCACCGAGATATATTGCCTCTTGATGAGTCACTCAGCTACAGCTAATCTACATCATTTGTCCCAAGCGGCCATCATAGACGCAAAACATCTTTAGTCCGAACGTAAACATAAAAATATAATCAGGTGACAGTCTCAGAGGTACTCTCTGAAAAATGGTTCAGATGTGTAAATACAGTGCGGCTGTATCATGCCATACGTTGGACAGAGTACAGATATCAGATTAGATTAGATTAGATAAGATTGGGTTAGCTGCGTAGATCCATAGTGAGCAGATTCTGAAGGTTGCAGAACATGTCATAAAACAAGAATACACAATACATATTCACAAAGAAAAATAGATATGTAATGCACCGTCCACAGATCCAAAGTGAATTGGTCCTCACGGATGTGGCCTAAGTTCAAAAGTGGTTCAAATGGCTCTGAGCACTATGGGACTTAACTACTGTGGTCATCAGTCCCCTAGAACTTAGAACTACTTAAACCTAACTAACCTAAGGAGTACTGCGTGAAGTCTGACTTCTGTGCACATTCAGTTCACTAATGTGATCAATGTAAGCAAGTATTGTACTGATTGTCTGTAATTTATCTGTTATTGTACCTTTATATAGTTTGCGACAAGTTCATTACTTTTAAATGAAAACGTACTTAACATTTTTTGATTTAGGCCACATCGCCGGCCGCGGTGGTCTAGCGGTTCTAGGCGCGCAGTCCGAAACCGCGCGACTGCTACGGTCGCAGGTTCGAATCCTGCCTCGGGCATGGATGTGTGTGATGTCCTTATGTTAGTTAGGTTTAAGTAGTTCTAAGATCTAGGGGACTGATGACCTCAGAAGTTAAGTCCAATAGTGATCAGAGCCATTTTTTTTAACCCTTTAGAAATCCATTCTTTGGCAATACATTATTTCTTGTCAGACGGTTTAGAAGCCCATTGTATATTACCTACTCAGAAATTTTCAACGATGCTAGCCAAACTGAAATCGGACGAAAATTTGACGATATTTCTTTACCTCCTTTGTGATACAAAGACGTAACTTAAGCAAATTTCAGCTATTCGGGAGATGTTCCACTGGTAAATGGTTACGCAGATAGCTTCACATTCGTGTGTTACTAAACACTGAAGAACACTCTATAAGAACATCTGAACAAATATGTGAGGAACACAAGCGTTACATTAATTTTCATTGGATTTTATATCATCCTGACTTGAGACTACACATGTGCTTGTCAAAAAGAATGTTTTGTCTATCATCTATCAGTCAGCGTGTCGGCAGACAAGTCTAGGGTTTTTCTCAACTCGCAAATAGCCCGGAAATTTCGACAGCACGGCGATAATGTGCACTAGAATGGCCCCTAAGAGAGGGTGCCTGCTACAAGGAGAAAGTTGTTGACATATACTTCTTATGCGGAAATGTAAGTCCTGTTCGGAAAGCGTGAAGTTGCACGGTATCCTGTTATTGCCTGCGAAGCAAACGTTCACGGTTTGGAAGTAGAAGCGGCCACATCTGAACCGCATACAGCGACAGTAGCTACATCCTCAGTGTAATACCACTAAATGTCGCAACTGTCGTAGTAAATGAGAACGGAAAAGGAAGTTTCTAAAGGCAAGAAAGTAATCAATTTCATTAAGATAATGAACTAGGAAAGATGATGGTTAACTACAGACATTACAATCACCTGCTTAACAGCTGGTTTGCCGGCCGAAGTGGCCGCGCGGTTAAAGGCGCTGCAGTCTGGAACCGCAAGACCGCTGCGGTCGCAGGTTCGAATCCTGCCTCGGGCATGGATGTTTGTGATGTCCTTAGGTTAGTTAGGTTTAACTAGTTCTAAGTTCTAGGGGACTAATGACCTCAGCAGTTGAGTCCCATAGTGCTCAGAGCCATTTGAACCATTTGAACAGCTGGTTTGTCCGTCTTTGGAACGAAATATGTCACTGATTCTGCGCATCAGGGATCCGGCAATTGGTTAGTAGGTTTGCGGAGGTATGTGGCATTAGAAGTCTGCGCACAAGTCGCGTAATTCGCGTAAATAAAGGGCTGATTTGCGTACGCGGTGATGGCGCCCCAAAGTGATCCAGAAGGATTCCATAGGATTTACATCAGGCGCATTTGGTCGCCGAGACATCAACGTGAGTTCACTATAATGCTCCGCAAACCACTTCATCACGGTTCTGTCTCAGATTCACGGAAAATTACACTGCGGTCGGGGAAGACATCAAGCATGAAGAGATGCAGGTGGTTCGCAGGTGCCAGTGTCTCTTCGATTACTACCACAGATCTCATGCAAGCGCAGGAGAATGTCTTCCATAGCACAATACTCCTCCCAGCAGCCAGCGTCCGTGGCGCGCTGCACGTTTCGAGTCGCCGTTCACCTCGATGACGCCGTTTGCGGAAACGGCCAACAACCCATTGTAGCAAAAATGTGATTCACTCGAAGACCCGACACTTTTCCATTGATCGACGGTCGAATCTCGATGGTCCCGTGCCCACTGCAATCGTAACTGACGATGCCATTGTGTCGACATGTGAACACGTGTGGTGGTCTGCTGCGGAACTCCATGTTCAACGATGAACAATGAGTGCTGTGCTCCGAAACACTTGTGCGCGCACCAGTATTGTGCTCTTTTGGCAGAGATGGCACACATCACCATCTATCCTGCTTTACGGCGCAAACAAGACTCCGAGCACCACTTTCTATGAACAGTTGTGGACGTCCGACCATTTAGTGTCTTGTGGTAGTTTCATTTCTACCACTTTCCATAGATGCTAACAACAGTAGCTTGTGAATATTCGACCATCTTCGCTGTTTTTGAGATACTCGTTCACAGGCTCTGGGTAATAGTAATCTACTCTTTGTCAAAGTTGCTTATCTCAATGGATATTCCAGTTTGCAGCCCATATCTTCGCTAGGGTGATCCTCCGCCCGTGTTCGCTCCGCTTACATGCTTTTGTTACCGCGCCACGTGTTCGCAGCGCCACCACGCGGCATCCAATGTTGCGGTGGACAATGGTGATAATATTTTAATTGATCAGAGATTATCACAGATCATCTGGATGTTTTGAATTTTTACTTATCCTAGAGCTGGTTAACAAGGTAAAAATTTTAACAACAAACTAAACCGAACGGTGTGCTCTTCCTTCCTGCAGGTTTTTGTCTGTTCGCGAAAGTGATGATTATTTGAAGTGTCAGCAAATACGTGAGCTAAGGAATAATTTTTGTGACTCCGGACCCTTAAGTGTTTTTGATGACTTTTTTGATTCTGTTATAGTGACTGCAATGACTTTTGACGTTGAAGTGTACTGATATGCAGTGATGTACGGTTAAAAGGTAAACTTTTTCAGGAAAATTTCTGAAATAATTTTATTTGGTTTAAGGCAGCAAAACATATATCGTTCGCAACACAGACGCACTAAAGTGGCGAGAGTGTATGCCTGTACGTGGCTTCCCGAGGAAGTATCCAACTCAGAAAATTAACAAATCGAGGTTGCGACCGCGCGAGTGAGTGACGGAGACAAAATCGCATTAGTTGCCTGAACTCATCTGCGGTGCAAACATAAACTTGATGCTTATTTCCACTCTGACTAAAATAAATCCTGTCCCACGTTCATTCATTACAGTAAAACAGTTGTTACTAATACGTGGACTTCCATTGTGGTCGCTAATTCGGTGTTCGATAGAGGCGAGAATATTCCTGATTCATTGGTCGTTTCTTAGAAGGATATCTTCTCTGTTTATTTGTTGACAAATGAAAAAGCGACGATAAGGTAATTAAAAAAATTTATTCTAAAATGCAAATCTAAGGTGTAATTCTACATCTACATATATACTCCGCTATCCACCAAGCAGTGTGTGGCGGACAGCACAATTCGCGCCAAAGTCATATTCCCCCCCCCCCCCCCCCCCCCCCATCTGTTCCACTCGCGGATCGCGCAAGGGAAAAACGACTGCTGAACGCCTCAGTACGAGCTCTAATTTCCTTTATCTTTGAATGGTGATCACTGCACGACTTGAAAATTGGTGGTAATAATATATGCTCTACATCCTCGGTGAAAATCGGATTTCGGAATTTAGTAAGCAGCCGCTTTCGTTTAGCGCGCCGTCTCTCTGCAAGTGTGTCCCACTCCAAACTTTCAATGGGATTTGTAACGCTCTCGCGATGTCTAAGTGTACAAGTCGCGAGTCTTGCCGCTCTTCTTTGGACCTTCTCAATCTCTTGAATCAGACCCAACTGGTAAGGATACCATACAGACGAACAATACTGTAAGACTGGACGAACTAACGTATTGTAAGCTATTTCCTTTATTGAAGGACTGCATCGCTTCAGGATTCTACCAATAAACCGCAATCTAGAGTTCACCTTACCCATTGCTTGTGTAATCTGATCATTCCATTTGAGATCATTTCGAATAGTCACACCCAGATACATGACGGATGTTACCGCTTCCAAAGACTGGGCATTTATTTTGTACTCGTACGTTAATGGGGATTTTCGCTTTGTTATACGCAATAGATCCCACTTACTAATATTGAGAGATAATTGCCAGCCATTACACCATGCATTTATTTTCTGCAAGTCGTCATTGATTTGTTCACAACTTTCGTGTGATTCTACTTTCCTGTAGACTACAGCATCATCGGCAAACAGTCCAAGGCCGCTGTCAATACGATCAACCAGATCGTTTATGTAAATCGTGAAAAGCAGCGGACCTGTTATGCTGCCCTAGGGCACACCTGAAGTTACGCTTGTTTCTGTTGAAGTCACCCCGTTCAGGACGACATACTGCTCCCTGTCTGTTAGAAAACTTTCTATCCAACCGCATATTTCATCGGATAGACCGTAAGCGTGCACTTTTTGGAGCAACCGACAGTGCGGAACTGAGTCGAACGCCTTTCAAAAGTCGAGAAATATGGCATCAGCCTGAGAGCCGGTATCTAGAGTCTGTTGTATATCATGCACAAAGGGGGCCAGCTGTGTCTCGCATGACCGCTGTTTCCTAAAACCTTATTGGCCAACTTGTCAACACTGCTTATCAGTGCTACTGTTAGACACTTGCCACTGATGTTTTCTTGTTTTTATTGTATTCCGCTAACCTACATCTACAGACTAGGGAAAAAAATCGATATGCCTTTACCGTATGCTCAACGTATGAAAATCAGTGATGAAAGAAGACGAAGTGATGAAAGATCAAGAGGAATCGAGAGATAAACGAAGAGCTGCCACAGAAAGCTGTCGGGAATTGCTTGGAGTTGTGCTGTGTGATGCTCAACTGAGAAATCACATTTACCTGTCGGAAAATAACGGCATTTATCTCAACTTTCATAACAATGATAGACTTTTGCCTAGGATTCGGTAGCGGTTTCTGTAGTGGGATGCTGTTTACGACACCACTCTATAACGCACGGAATCAAGCCGTGAATACGGTATGGCTGTGACCATATGCCTGTATGTTTTGACATTGTAGTCTTTCGTGTTTTGAAAGGGTTTGGGATTACAAAAGTTTTTTCTAAAATTTTCGTTTCAAACGTTGCTGTTCTGGCACACTACAGCGTCATTCTTAGCTACTTTCTCAAAAGGTACCATTTAGGTATGAAAATGTACCACTCATCGAACGATTTTGAGTAGTAAATTGTTCCATAAAAAATAATATTTATTAATAGACTGATAAAATAGCTACGAAAACTAAACATACTCGCCATTTGTGCGATATCACTTTCTAAAAATGCTGTTCTGATATTTTAAACTGATTGAGAAATACTAGAACACACCCGTTTTGCGTCTGCATCATTTGCACCCGCATGCCTATTACAGTGTTAACAGTAGAACATTTTGAAACTAATTAGGAGAGAGTCCTCTAATATAATCACCTGCAGCTCACAAACAATAGAGCTTTTATTGAGCTCTGACAGCATAGTTCAACCCGCTTCTCGACAACATTTGGGGCCCATTGCGTGAAGTCACCGGTATTTGATCCCGTCCTCTATCGATTCCAGTACTCAGCAGCGTCACCCACGACAGAATCTAGCTGACGGGTATCCTCTAATGACTTCTCTGCCGATATTAAATTATTGATGACTGTGCTAACTGATTACAGGTTTCACAATTTTCAACAAGATGGAGGAAGGGAATCTAGATACTGCTTTGACGACTAGGTCCTTGCTTATTTATTTATTTGTTTATGCATTTATTTAACTGACAAGATTAGGAGCGACAGGCCCTGTCTTACGCCTAACCAGACATGGACCTGAGTCACATTAAGTTTACAGTCAAGACTGAGCATTATTTTGCTGTTCCTTCAGGCTACAGTTTTGCCTTCTCACGAACATTACTTAACACTGTGCTTAGTTGAAGCTATTGATTCCTAGTGTTGTTTCTTCTTTGCTACCGAAGAGGCGGATTTATTAATTTGTTTCTTATTTTAGTTAATTGTTTTAGCTACCTACGGGCTAAGACTGCACATTTTCCGCCACTCTTTAAGTTCTTTTCACCTTCGCAAGCAATCTTTCGAAGTCTAAATTATTCTTGCTCGCTTTTATTTCGCAAATACTCTTTCGTTCCTTTTGTATTCCGTTGGTTAAATCTACAAGCCCCTCTATTTTTGCTCTGAACTTCTTTTTCCTACATCTTGTTCAATGATTCCACATAGCATAGATCTTGGTGTATCCTCTCCATCTGTAGGAGTAGTGTCTTTCTGTTCTCCTGGTAAGTCAATACCTTATTTGTAACTGCTTAAGATTCCATTCTTTTAACGCATTAGTAGAAAACAGTATTCCCTGTGGGAGGGATCTTTTCAACTGTGGTTGAGATCTTTTCAAATTTTTCGTGTAATTCCGTTTTTTATCTTAAATAATGTGTAAACCTAACAGCTGTCCTTTGGACTTTTCTTATTCCCGGTTCCTTCTTGGAAATTATGCCTAGTGTTACTCACATGGACAATAAAGGGAATTTCTGGACTAACAAATATTGAAAAGTATACCAACATGTATTCGAAAACGAAAAAACACGGACTGAAGTTATGTGGGCATATTACAAGGATGGAACCAACTAACTAGACACGATGTGAAATTCTATGAAGCTCATAGTGAAGCAAAAACTGAAATAATACAATGGCTCGGTGCAACAGAAGGCCTGAAGAAACCAGGTGTAATAACTTGATATACGCGACAGGAGAATATTTAGGCAGAAAATTCACGACTGGACAGATAGTCTGGAAGAAAAGCCCAAGACCGATCAACTCAGTAGGATGAGTGGAAAAGAGCCCATTCTGAGAGGGTTAAAGTAATATGGGCACAAAAGAAAGCTAAAACAAAATTCTGAAAATGTCTTATGTTGCTCAGCGCATGGTCCAATACAGTTCAAACGTGAAAAATTACACATTTCAATTGCTGTTTTTGCTCACCGCAACAACGTATTATCTAGCCATAGTTTTTACACAAGCCGCTATCAGTAGTCTATACTAACGGTAAAGTATCTGGGGAGTCCCAAGTTCCTGTCTCTTCTCTGCTGACAACAATTTAATGACTTTTGCACCAGAACATAAACATCCTTTCTGAATCCTAAACAATGTACATAGTTTATACGTAAATTTCCTTTTAGGTCTAATATTCTAGTTTTGAATTTTATTCATGCTAAATTCGTTGTTATTAACCACAAATGCCAATATGAAATAGACATCGTGGTGAGTGTTGGAGTACAGAGTCTGGGAAGAGACCTCTGCATTATGTTGGGTTAAATGGTTCAAATGGCTCTGAGCACTATGGGACTTAACATCTATGGTCATCAGTCCCCTAGAACTTAGAACTACTTAAACCTAACTAACCTAAGGACATCACACAACACCCAGTCATCAGGAGGCAGAGAAAATCCCTGACCCCACCGGGAATCGAACACGGGAACCCGGCGCTATGTTGGGTTAAGAAGGTCACATAACATTCTTACTGTACGCTTCTGTTGAACAAATACTTTTGTGACACATTGCATCCTTTCTGTTGATACTTTTTACATCTTAGCGCAGTTCCCCGTAAGATTATACCATGGCGTTGCATTGCGTAAAAGTGTGCAAGGAACGCTAGCAATTCCGCCTACAGGTCAACGCAGTAAGAGAACTTTTTTAGTGAAAAGTGTGCAAACGTGGCCATTTTGCTTAACTCATCCTGATAATGGAACCTGTTTGTTATCTGTCTGATTACTGCGAAATTTCACAGAAGAGTTTAATTAATTGTAGGTCCACTGATAGCTATTTGTGGCATCTGCAGATCATTGTCATTTATTTGGAGTTCTATAATATCGGTCTTAGTAACATTAAAGACTAAACTTTTTTGCTATGAAGTAGTTGTAATCCGTAAAGGTATATGTAACTACAAAAATATTATTTATTTACCCATGCACACTTCATTTTATTCATTTCCAGCGTCGTCAACGGTCTAAAATAAACCATACTTTCAAGCTTGGTTTGCTTCTAGGTCCAAAAACAGTTCATTACAAAAAATATAGGAGGGTGTGTTTTTACTTACATCGTTCTTGTCTGATTTCCGCTCACATCTGAATGTTTTTAGCCTGGCACTCCACAAATGTGAAATTACGCTTGGAACGTCAGTGACAAACCCTGGAAAATGTACAAGCAGACGACACCTCCAGATGTAAACAGACGTCCGACAAAAACGCTGTGAGTAAAAATGAGTTGCTTTTATATCTAGAAGCAAGCGATAGTGATAAATATGTTTTATTCCAGACCAATGACGATTTTTAAGTTTCCGACATCCGAGTGGGTTAATACCGGACTTTTACGAAAGTCCCGCCACAGTTACACGATTCGCACACGTTTATAAAACCGCGCAATTTCACATGGGACAACACCAGACGAGGACAGCTGCGGTACAGAAAATCCTGTGCCGTGCGGAAGTGAGGGTGGGGGGCGGGAGGGATGGTGACAGGAAGGCATCTCGCCACACCCGAACATTGATCAAATGGCTCAAAGCACTATGGGACTGAACATGTGAGGTCATCAGTCCCCTAAACTTAGAACTAAGTAAACCTAGCTAACCTAAGGACATCACACACATCCATGCCCGAGGCAGGATTCGAACCTGCGACCGTAGCAGCCGCGTGGTTCCGGACTGAAGCGCCTAGAACCACTCGCACACAGCGGCCGGCCATAACATTGTCAAATCTAATAATTAACATGTCGACCCCGTGACGATACGGAATAAAGGTCAGGGAAAAGTAGAAAAAGACTGACGATGTTTTTAAATGAGTGAAACAAAACGTGTATGGTAAAACGATTAAGTATATTTTAGTAGTTACGAAGGTGGATTTGAAATACCTTTAATAATCATAAAGCACAAGAAGATATATATATATATCAAGAAGATATATATATATATATATATATATATATATATATATATATATATATATATATATATATATATATATAATAAAGCGGTAATCTCTTAACAAAACGTTTGTGACTATAGACGTACATTAAAGGAAACCTAATCGTAAAGCAGTTATGTCACTATGGCCATGCAAAACGAGAATCACTTTGTAGTTTTGTTCCACGATTATCAGGCTGCATGTGATATGGATGTGGTTGGGCTTTTATCAGTTGTACCAACTGCCAACGGAGCAGGCTTTTAATAGTTCTCTAGTTTCATAGGAATTGGTTTGTGTAGGTTAAGAAAAGGAGTGGACCAAGTATCGAAGCTTGCGGGACTCCACATTTTTTTTTCCTGCATAAATGTTCTGTAACTGAGCTCCAGCTTGTAATTGTGTCAGCCTGGTCGAATCGTGCCCCAGGTAACTTAGCTGGCTGACATGTCGTAGACTCCTCGAATTTCCGCCGTACGGGTAAACAGACTGGCGATCGCAGCGCCGCTGGACAGCTGACGGCTCGCCGCGGAGAGCGGTCCGCGCAGATCCCGTTGCCGGGGCCGGCCTCTCCTTGGGACTAATGAGACGTAGCGCAAGGATAGCGGCGATGGCTGCTCTCGCTTTTTGCCGCCCGGTTCGACCTTGCTGGCCGACCCGCACCGCCGGCCGCAGCCGCCGGATCACATATCGTGGAAACGGGGCAGTCGTCCGTGGCGGCTGCGCACAACACGTGTCTCTCTGTCGTCGTGTAGTCCACGGGGCACCAAATATACGTGTGCTCTGGTTTCGAGGCCACGTGTAAACACGCTTCCCGATTGCTGCAGAGTTTCGCGTCTTAACGATCGTATGCCACAAGCGACTCTCTCGTCACGGTTGACTATTCGTGACAAGTCAATCTTCTAAAGCGCCCTTGGCGTATTTATTTATTACACGTCTAGTTCCGTAGGACCAAACTGAAAAACCATGCACTTACGTCTTGAATTGCATTCATACAATGAAGGCTCTCACGACCGGATGTTTCAGCCGCCGAGAATTCTTCCAGGTCCATGGAACTCTTCTGTCCCTGACGTTTCGTCCAAAGCTACGTTGGACATCTTCGGAGGTGCTCCTGGTTGTACTGAGTCTTGCCGACTGACGAGTCGGACGTCGAAGAACGGCCTAAGTACCGTGGAAAGTGGGTGTGGTCTGGATTTCACGTGATAGCAGAGATAAACCTTGTCAAGGATAAAATATAACTATCGATCATTGTACGTCAAAGATAAAAACTTATCATCGATTCTGTAGTGCCACTGTTCATATATCGCTGAGTTTCACAGCTTCTTCTTTTATATTAAAATTATTCCGAATTTTATGTATTATCCACGGCTATATAGAACACCCATCGAAATATATAAACATGGAGATAATTGTAACAGAAAAAGGTATGAAACTCAGCGATATATGGACAGAGGCGCTACAGAATCGATGAGAAGTTTTTATCTTTGACGTACAATGATCGATGGTTATAGTTTATCCCTCACAAGGTTTATCTCTGCTATCACGTGAAATCCAGACCACGCCCACTTTCCACTGTACTTAACCCATTCTTCGACGTCCAACTCGTCAGTCGGCAAGACTCAGCACAACCAGGAGCACCTCTGAAGATGTCCAACGTAGCTTTGGACGAAACGTCAGGGATAGAAGAGTTCCATGGACCACGGCCATACAACTCGGAAGAATTCTCAGCGGTTGAATTCCATTATTTGATACATTGCATATGTTTCACCCAGCGTCCTTCACTACTAAGCTAGTGTTATCAGTAGACAGAAATATTTTAGTATCACCTGTCATATTATAAGGCATACCAGTTATACAGGATGAACATTAATGAAACCGACAAACTGCAGGGACGGAGTACTGGTGGGAAATGGAGGAAAAAAGGTTCTATGAACATGTGTCCAGAAATGGACGGTATGAGTGCAACAAGAACAAATCGTCCCGGAAACCAGTACAGTGATGCATCGCATCCACGTCACAACAGTTGTTCATAGTGGCCTCCGTGGGGTCCAATGACCGCTAACATACGTCGCATCATAGATTAACGCAATCCTTTACACTTACCGGCCTCTCTCCGAACAGTGTCACAGGCATCGAGAACACGCTGTTGAAGGGTGTGCACATCAGGAATTTGTTTATCATACAATACGCTTTTCAGATGCCCCCAGAGGTAAAAATCCCTGGAGAATATTCCGCAGTAAGTCTTGGTACGTTCCTTCGTCTAGGCGTTCTGGAATAATAACCGGTCTGCATATGTGGTCGCCAAAAATTCCTGCCCACACATTGATGCTGAACTAATGCTAATGAGACACCTCAGACATTCCCTGAGGATTGTATATACCCCACAGATGATGATTATGCAGATTGATGATGCCAGCTGTGGTAAAGGTTGCTTCGTCAGTAAAAAGGACTGGTGACAGAAATTCCATAATTTTGATGGGCCGGTGAAAAAATAATCGGCAAAATCCTTCCTGTAGAAGGAAAATAATCATATTTTGGCTTACATCATGTTAGCGGGCCACTTGCGTGGATCTTGTACTAGGGTTCGTTTCAATATCTTATCAAACCCAGTCCTCCAAATCTGGTGTACGCACTGTCCACCACCTCCCTGCAGATTCGTCCAATTGAAAGGACTCATGGTCACACAAATGCCCCAAAAGGGCTTGGAATGTTGTATGATGTGGTTTGTGTCTGTGAGGGTACCTGTTTTAGTGTAGCTATGCTGCCCCTCGACCATTTCCATCAGCGAACAGCATCTTAGCTTGTTCCCAACACGAATACCGGACCAATTCTGCTGCTTACGGTGCACAGCGTCAATCACATCGCCTCCATTTCCAGTCATGGATCCATCTCACCAGTTCGTCGGTTTTATTAATGTTCACCCTGTATCTATAAGAAACAGTAGTGGTCCCAGCACTGACCCCTGAGGCACCCCCACACTTACCAGTGCCCCAATCAGCAGCCCTCTCAAAGCCATTGTGATTGCTGTGGAGACTGACCTTCCACTGTTTGTTTTAAAGCATGAGAGGAACCACCTGTGAGTTATTCCCCATATTCAACAATGGTTCAACTTCTGCAGTAATATTTTCTGATCAACACAATCAAACGCCTTAAATAAACCAAAGAAGACGCTAAATGTTTACAACATTTTGTTTAGTCCTCCCAGTCCCTCACAGAGAAAAGAAAATACAGTATTTTCAGTCGTTAAACCACTTCTAAAACCAAACTGTGCGTTTAACAGCGGATTACTTGAACTAAATGATCATTTACCCATATACATACAGCTTTTTCAATAACTTTTGCAAACACCGATGGCATCGAAATAAGTTAAAAATTGGCTACGATATCCCTTTCTCCTTTTTTAGAAAACTATTTCGCTATTCAGTTCTTCAATCGTTCAAGAAACAGGGCACTACTAAATGCAAAATTACAAATGTGGGTAAATACAGGCCCCACATATCCAGCACAGTGTTTAGTATTCTGCTAGATAACTCATTACATCCAAGAGAATCCTTACTCTTCAGCCATTTAATTACTGACTCACTCTCCCCTTTGTCAGTATCACGGAGGTGTATTTCAGGTAAGACTTGGAAAGTCATTTTGAAAGAGAATTGCATGTTTCCCTATAAAACCTAAGTTCTTAGTTAATTCACGTGCTATATTCAGTGAGAAGTTGCTAAATAATGTACATACAGAGTGTTCCAGGAGGAATGATCAGTATTCAGGTACACGACAAGAACGATCAACAGAATCAAAAAAAAAAAAAAAATAAAATAAAATAATGTAGTAAGCGTGGGCTCGCAAATGTGTACCTTACTAGCAATGACCATTTCTACATCTCCGATAGTGTGAACCAAATCTCTTCTACTGCAAGCTCTTTGCTTTCCGTATTTTGGGAGAAGGTGGTGTGAACCAAAACAGGAAGAAAAGACTAGAAACATGTGCTTTAAAATGCATAGCTTAAGAGTTCTGGGCACTTGATTCAGTAAAAGAGATGTGATTCACAGTAGCGAAGATAAACAAATGCCATAGCTCTTATGGTATGCACTTCAGAGCTAATGTTTGCTGGGTATGTTTTTCTTCTTTTGGTCGATACTGCAACCTCTCAAAATATGGAAAGCAAAGAACTTCCAGTAGAAGAGATTTGTTTCACTGTATCGAAGATGAAGAATTGCTCAGTCATAGGTCGTAAGGTACGCATAGGTCGTAAGGTACGCATTTTACTAGACTTTTTTGCTTCGAACGATCGTGCCAGTCATGTTCCTGAATACTGACCATTCCTCGTGTGACAGCTGTATATCAGTAACAAGTACATGATTACTACATACTGACTTTGTATCTTAGACAATGTGGTGGTGTGGGAATCGCCTATCACGAATGCTCCTTTTTTGTCTTTACGGGTTGCCGCGAAAATTCTGTGATTCGTGAGTGAAGTTTGCTGTGCAATTTTGCATCTGAATAGTGAAAGTGATGTTCTGAAGCTCCGACTTTCTTAAAAATGTCGAAATACAACAGCAAATTTAAGAAACTAGCAATGATAATACAGTTATTAATTACCAAAGCAAAATTCGTACTGGATATTCTTGAAAAAGATAGCGCGGTAAATTCTCCTCACTGCTGAGAAAGGGGGGAATAGAAAAAAGTTATTTCTAAACATTCATTTACCCGAGAATATTTTTATACAAACATGTCAAATAATATTCAGACGGGAGTACGTCCTGTTTTCCTCCTACGTGCCAAATACACTCCTGGAAATTGAAATAAGAACACCGTGAATTCATTGTCCCAGGAAGGGGAAACTTTATTGACACATTCCTGGGGTCAGATACATCACATGATCACACTGACAGAACCACAGGCACATAGACACAGGCAACAGAGCATGCACAATGTCGGCACTAGTACAGTGTATATCCACCTTTCGCAGCAATGCAGGCTGCTATTCTCCCATGGAGACGATCGTAGAGATGCTGGATGTAGTCCTGTGGAACGGCTTGCCATGCCATTTCCACCTGGCGCCTCAGTTGGATCAGCGTTCGTGCTGGACGTGCAGACCGCGTGAGACGACGCTTCATCCAGTCCCAAACATGCTCAATGGGGGACAGATCCGGAGATCTTGCTGGCCAGGGTAGTTGACTTACACCTTCTAGACCACGTTGGGTGGCACGGGATACATGCGGACGTGCATTGTCCTGTTGGAACAGCAAGTTCCCTTGCCGGTCTAGGAATGGTAGAACAATGGGTTCGATGACGGTTTGGATGTACCGTGCACTATTCAGTGTCCCCTCGACGATCACCAGTGGTGTACGGCCAGTGTAGGAGATCGCTCCCCACACCATGATGCCGGGTGTTGGCCCTGTGTGCCTCGGTCGTATGCAGTCCTGATTGTGGCGCTCACCTGCACGGCGCCAAACACGCATACGACCATCATTGGCACCAAGGCAGAAGCGACTCTCATCGCTGAAGACGACACGTCTCCATTCGTCCCTCCATTCACGCCTGTCGCGACACCACTGGAGGCGGGCTGCACGATGTTGGGGCGTGAGCGGAAGACGGCCTAACGGTGTGCGGGACCGTAGCCCAGCTTCATGGAGACGGTTGCGAATGGTCCTCGCCGATACCCCAGGAGCAACAGTGTCCCTAATTTGCTGGGAAGTGGCGGTGCGGTCCCCTACGGCACTGCGTAGGATCCTACGGTCTTGGCGTGCATCCGTGCGTCGCTGCGGTCCGGTCCCAGGTCGACGGGCACGTGCATCTTCCGCCGACCACTGGCGACAACATCGATGTACTGTGGAGACCTCACGCCCCACGTGTTGAGCAATTCGGCGGTACGTCCACGCGGCCTCCCGCATGCCCACTATACGCCCTCGCTCAAAGTCCGTCAACTGCACATACGGTTCACGTCCACGCTGTCGCGGCATGCTACCAGTGTTACAGGCTGCGATGGAACTCCGTATGCCACGGCAAACTGGCTGACACTGACGGCGGCGGTGCACAAATGCTGCGCAGCTAGCGCCATTCGACGGCCAACACCGCGGTGCCGTGCGTGTGATCATTGCTTGTACAGCCCTCTCGCAGTGTCCGGAGCAAGTATGGTGGGTCTGACACACCGGTGTCAATGTGTTCTTTTTTCCATTTCCAGGAGTGTAATATCCAAAAATATTCTTACCCTTTAGCAGAACTGATTTTTCAGTGTTGAAGCAGTTTTAATTAAATATATTTCGTATCTATTTACGTTCTTCTTTACGTACACTGTCGGTATTGGAGAAACTGAATAATTATAATGTTTTGCTTTCAGATGTTTGGTTCCTCTTGTCCGAGGCACTTGCAGGAAAAATATCACATCTTCATGTAGCCACTCTAGAGTGTCAAAAAAATAAAGCAAACATGAAGATCAGGGACACAAAGTATAAAATTCATCACTATAATACGAGTGACAGCGGGGGGAAATTTTTATCTTCTGTTAGCAGAACGAACCACAGCCGCTTGCTTCTTCGCTTGCGTACTCTGCAGCATACTCAGAACTCAACACTCGGTACAGTTAGTTGATCACTGACCCATTCGCGGCTTACTTGGCAGCAGACCTATAGGCTAGCATGTTACGCGCATCCACCACGGTTAGTCGATTTAGACAAGAAATTGCTCGTCTATAACTGGCTGTAAACGGCGACAAGCGTTTGTAGTAGCGCTGCACAGTGACCTCGGCATCGATTTCGTCGTTACGTCGTAACACTGCAACCCTCCTGTGGTGAAACCGCAGACTCTTGTTGCGGCCAATGTTCTACCGTTTCCCAGTAGATGCAAGGACGAGATAAATAAAAATGAGACACAGTTATTTTTTATAGAAAAACACGTAAGATTGTTGTAAGGGTGTTGGCTTCCGCGGTCGATGTCATCTGACGGTGCACTGCTGCATCAGCCTATAACTCAAGCGTTAAACTCGCAGGGCGAACGACAGCCGTTGTGATCTTCTCGGCGACAGTGGATGTACAAAAGTCTTTTTTATTTTGCTGGTTCTTTGCACAGGCTTTACTTATGACCGTGTAACTTAACTTCCTGTTCAGACTACACTGGTATGCCTTTTTAGGTGTAATCGAGCCTAAGGCATAGTCCTACCAAGAACTCTCCGATATCGGCGGGTATCGACCACTTCATTTATAAAAAATTTAGAACCTTGTGTAAATCGAATTATAAGTAAACTGTATACTTTTTGAGCTACTGATTTCCTTCGGTATGAGTAGAATAATTTTGAAGCTAATTAGCTAGAACACATCAATAAATTTACACTGTGTTCACTTAATACTTGAGCTATATAGTTTTGAAAGCTGTAGGTTCTTCTGTGGTGCTGAGTAGTACTCGATGACGTTATTACTGCACTTGAGCTGCCGTGTCCTTTACCGAAAACATGCGGTGACGTTACATTATATGTATGAAGATGGTACCTGTTCCTTCGGACATGTCTGAAAGAACAGATACCATCGGCGACCGTGCAGCTCGTTATTATGGAATTACAATTAAATCAATACAATGAAATGAATACCCTTAGCTGCATACAGGTGTTGATATACGTCCACGGGGACAGTTGAAAATGTGTGCTCAGACCGGGACTCGAACCCGCGATCACCTGCTTACATGGCAGATGCTCTAACCATCCGAGCCACTGAGGACACAGATGATAATGTGACTGTCCCCGTTGATGTATATCAACGCCTATATGGAGCTAAGGGTATTCATTTCATTGTACTGATTTAATTGTAATTTCATTCTAACGAGCTGCACGGTCACCGATGAAATCTCTTCTTTCGGACATGTCCGAAAGAACATACCATCTTCACATATATATATAGTTAAGGCTCACCGGCCATTTGACCATCTTCTGTGCGGAGGTACACACATTGCCCGAACTCTTAACGGGAATCGGTTAAACCGCGAGTAATGAGTGTAATGGGCATGGGCACTATGAATATAGTGCAGGACAATAAGTTGGGAATGTGGGTCTCATGGAAGGCGTGCCAGAGATAAGTCCCTGCAATCGCACTATCCTCTGTGTCCTCGGTGGCTCAGACGGATAGAGCGTCTGCCATGTAAGCAGGAGATCCGGGGTTCAAGTCCCGGTCGGGGCACACATTTTCAACTGTCCACGTTGACGTATATCAACGCCGGTAAGCAGCTAAGGGACGTTAAATTAAACAAGTGTAATGGTGATTAGGGAAAACTCATCGCACTGTCAATGATTTCAGGGCACTTTTGATTTTAAGAAATAGTCCTGACTGCTGATAGACTTATATTTAGTAAGGCGTAGTAGCAATATTCTGCTTTGATGCAGTCTTCCACCCTAACCCAGAACAATTAGTGCACGGTACCTGGGAGCGAGCTCGTAACTGCGGCTGCTTAAAACTATATACCGGCCAATCAGATTTGCGTGCAGTGAGGTCATGTCAAATCAGAGTCCTCTATTAGCACCACACGACGGAGAACAGCGACCGATGCAAGAGATTTAAAAACGCCGTTTCTCGCATAGCTGCCAGCGCCGTGCGACACACTGCGTCACCGCGTGCGGCTGACGAAGAGGCCTTCTATATTGCACTACGTAAATTTTATAAAGTTATTTACAACAATGTTTTCACTAACTTTTATTATATGTACATAAATAATACGTGAAAAGTCTATTTAAATACTTCCGCTGCCAACAATGTAAATGATAACTCCTCGCCTACAGTTGTAATCTCTCTGATATCGCTCGCATCGCGGGATTAGACGGTGTTAAAGTCAGATATGTTTCTGCAGTCATACAATTTCGTAATTTATGTGAGCAGATGAAAATTATATTACTGTGGAAGATGAATGATTATTGTGAATTAGTTTTTTGAGTATTTAGAAAATACAGAAGCTAAAATGAATTTCCTTTTATTATTTAATATTTAAAGTTGCACATTGAGCTATTACGATTTTGGAAAGTTCTATATTTCTTTGTACAGGGGAAACTCGAGGTAACAACCATACTCCGAAGAAGAGAACGAAGACAATTTACGACCAACTAACTGCCAGATTTATAATTTTATCAAAGTGGCAATATCTGCTTTCAATTTTACGAATAATGACGAATATCCGCAAAGTTGATACGCCACTGGGTTTACAATCCCTTTTGAAAGAACATATCACAACTTCCCAGCAATTACACACCATAATTTCGACGTTATATTAAAATCAAACAATGGAAAATCCAGGATCGAATCATGACAATGTTATGAAAATGATAGATCGCTACTCACCTTACAGCGGTGTTGAGTCACAGATAGGCACAACACAAAGGCAGTGTTCGACCACTTCAGTGACAAAGGCTAATCGGACACGTGTACAATGGTTATAATTTTTGGTTCGGATGTAACTTGCTGTTGCAGTGAAGACGTAGTACTAATTCATTTCGATAAGCTTGTCTGGAGGAATCAGCCATGGAATTCTTGAAGGTCTAACACCGGTACTTGAATGAAACCACTTAAAATCGGCATTGCCCGATATTTCGTACACCACTTCTCCTCTCAAACATCGCATGGCGTCATAAATTTCTACGCAAGTTGCTTTATTAGGACTCTTACAAATAACTATGTTAGACTGTTTATCGAATTGGTTACCTGATGCTACGTGGCCCTGGCAACACTTTTTGTATGCGAACGTTCACGCGGAACAGTTGTTACCAGTCACGACTATACCAGCCAGTCTCTTAGTTGCGAAATTCTGTTCTGCTGCTGGAAACTGAAAGCGTCGACGCGGTATAGTAAAAATGAAAGTACATACAGCCAATGGCGCACAGTTGCTGTGTAGTGTGTTCACAAGAAGCAGTTTTCTTTATCGAGCAAGAAAGATCAGTCTCTACAGACGTGTGCAGAAATGCGAGACAAGGGGTTGTGGATTAACAAACACGTCTGTCGTTGAAACAGAACTTTATCTCCACGGGAAAAGGCAGAAATACTTTACTGTAAGGTTTAATTCTGTACTGAACTGTAATTAACAGAATTGTAACGAACAAAGCAGTCTATAACATGATTTTTTTTACTTTTTTTGACATGTTTCGGCCTAACTAGACCGTCTTCAGCTCTGAATCTAAAGGCAGGAGGACTACTGATACCTTCAGTTTGTCACTGCCGTCAGTTGGTGTGTTCCGTTACAAAGAAATTACATCAAGATAACTTCATAACAGTAAATTCCAAATGGATGGCCCTTCATTTTCGTGTTTATGTATTCGATATTGAATTCGGAAAGAAGGTCAACGTTAGTAACGTTAACGCAGACAGTGCGGATCTACGTGATGAGCTAAAAGCCTTCGTAGCCATTTCGTCTGCCGAGTTCGTGTCAGCAGTTGGCCGGCTGTGTGCAGGAGGCACGCCTCATGCCAGTGCTCACTTTGCTTGCCATTTCTGTAGTTTCCCTGACACCAAAAATTCCAAAAATTGTCTTCAGCTCCTCTTCGTTACTGTCATCAGTTTCATTCCTGAAAAGCGAGCGCGGGAAACGTGAAGAAAGATTTTATCTACGCAGAGATGCTGGAAGATCCGGATCACCTATCACCAGAGTATAATCATCCGAATATGAATGAAAATGAAATTCATCATCAGAATGTCAGGCTATAAATAGCCTTTCTGTATCCACGTTTGGCAATGCCCGCTTGCACATCCTCAATCTGGTTCGTTACATGCCCCTACTATGTATTCTCGCCGAAATGAGCAAATGGTGAATAGTGAAGCTTCTTCTGCCATCTGTGAGCAATGTCATAGGAGATACTAGTACGAATAACAATTTCATGAAGCGCTGTTGATAAAGTCATGTTGCCTTAAGGCATCGAAACATGTTACACGGAAAAGCCAAAGAAACTGGTACACCTGCCTAATATCGTGTAGGGCCCCCGCGAGTACGCAGAAGTGCTGCGACACGACGTAGCATGGACTCGACTAATGTCTGAAGTAGTGCTGAAGGGGACTGACACAATGAACCCTGCAGGGCTGTCCTTAAATCTGTAAGAGTACGAGGGGGTGGAGATCTGAACAGCACGCTGCAAGGCTTTCCAGATATGCTCAATAATGTTCATGTCTGGCGACTCTGGTGGCCAGCGGAAGTGTTTAAACTCAGAAGAAAGTTTCTGGAGCCACTCTGTAGCAAATGTGGACGTATGGAGTGTTGCATTGTCCTGCTGGAATTGTCTAAGTGCGTCGAAATGAACAATGGACATGAATGGATGCAGGTGATCAGACAGGATGCTTACGTACGTGTCACCTGTCAGAGTCGTATCTAGACGTATCAAGGGTCCCATATCACTCCACCTGCACACGTTCCACACCATTACAGAGCCTCCACCAGCTTGAGCAGTTCCTTGCTGACATACAGGGTCCATGGGCTCATGAGGTTGTCTCCATACCCGTATACGTCCATTTGAAACGAGACAGGATCTTTTTCCGGCCGCAGCGGTGTCGGAGACTTGATATTTTACCGGATTCCTGATATTTGCAGTACACTCGTGAAATGGCGGTACGGTAAAATCCCCTCTTCATCGCTACCTCAGAGATGCTGTGTCCCATCGCTCGTGCGCCTATTACTAGGGTTGGAACTTTAATAGTGGCTAATATTTATTTACAGCTCGTACAAAATAGATACGTGTTTCAAAGTTTAACTGACCTTCAAAGTAGTCACCAGCATTGTGTTTAACCCGTTGCGATCTGGAAGTCGTAGGGTACTCTTAGCAGCGCCAGTTGTGTTGACAGTTCGAGCGGCGCGGTCTATTGCCCGACGAATTTGTAGCAGTTCTGAAGCGAATGCCATGAAGGGTTTCCTTCAGTTTAGAAATCGAGTTGAACTCACGAGGGCTTAAGTCAGGGGAGTTCAGTAGGTGGTATAGCCCTAAGCAGCCCCATTAGTCAAACAAATCAGTAACAGCTTGCAGTGTACGTGCTTGAGCATTGTCCTACAAAGTGATGGTCAGGTCCTGCAGAAAGTGTCATTATTTCAGCCTCTAAGCTGGTAGTAGGTTGTGTTCCAAAAATGAACAGCATAGAGACAGAAGTGATGACACTTTCTCCAGGATCTGACCATTTTGCAGGACAATGTTCAAGCACGTACAGTGCAAGCTGTTAATGATTTGTTTGACTGATGGGACTGCTAAGTGCTATACCACCTACTGCGCTCCCCTGACTTAAGCCCTCGCGAGTACAACTCGATTTCTAAACTGAAGGAAACACTTCACGGCATTCGCTTCAGAACTGCTACAAATTCGTCGGGCAATGAACCGCGCCGCTCGAACCGTCTACTTGACGACGATGACGGCGATGAATACTTCGGTTGGCACCGCAGGTAGTCGGGGAAGTGAGGGTTGGGTTGTTTGGGGGAAGAGACCAAACAGCAAGGTCATCGGTCTCATCGGATTAACGAAGGACGGGGAAGGAAGTCGGCCGTCGCCTTTCAAAGGAACCATCCCGGCATTTACCTGGAGCGGTTTAGGGAAACCACGGAAAACCTAAATCAGGATGGCCGGACGCGGGATTGAACCGTCATTCTCCCGAACTGTCTACACAACTGCCACTGTTGAGAGTATCCTACGACTTCCACATCGCTGGCAACGGGTTATTCACAATGCTGGTGACTACTCTGAAGGTCAGTAAAACTTTTGTGAATAAATAGTTGCCACTATTCAAGTTCCAACCCTTGTATATAATGCCACGTTCAAAGTCACTTAAATCTTGATAACTTGCCATTGTAGCAGGAGCAACCGATCTAACAACTGCGCCAGGCGCTTGTTGTGTTATATAGGCGTTGCCGACCGCAGCGCAGTATTCTGCCTGTTTACATATCTCTGTATTTGAGTACGCATGCCAGTTCCAGATTCTTTGGCGCTTCAGTGTGTATCCAACACTCACACTCCTGGCGCTGTTTACTACTGCCGCATATACATACTGATCCCGTGATGATGTTACAAACTATCAGGGATGATGGAGAAGGATACATGTATCAATCTGAATCAAGGGACCGGAAACGACCGAGTCGAAAGTTATAAGCAGAAAGAATTTCTGATACCTCTGGCAGTGGTAGTAGGGACAAAAACAAGAAAAAAATTTGGTAAATATGGACTCCAAAAAGCATAGCCTAAGAGTTATGAGCACTTGTTCATCTTCGCTTCTGTGAATCATATCTCTGCTACTCAAGTGCCCTTAGCGCTTAAGAGATCCCTTTCAAAACCCATATTTACTAGATTTTTTTCTTCTTGCTTTGGTCCAGACTATAACCTCTGAATGTTGCCTATCCTACAATTTTAGCAAGGAGATTACAGGTACATCTGTTCCATTGCCATATTTTAATTTTTTTAAAAAAATCTGAAATCCGAAAGCTGATTATTGAGATAAAGCTATCGAGTAGCTCGGCCTTGAGCCTCAGAGAAAGGAACAAATTAGAAACTTGGATTCGAGGAGGGTAATTTTCAGTTTCCAAAACCAAGGCTCGTCGCCACTCCATCACAGAGTCGATGGCTGTCGCAGAGGGTGCCTGTGCAGAGGCCGGGCTGCGCAGCACGAGACATTACGGCTCCCGCCGGACTGAAATTGCTGTCTCACAGATGGAGAGGAGAAACCGGCGGAGCGATCGCTTTCTCGGCTGCGGTGAATTTTCACTTGCGTGCAGCTGCGAGGCGTGTCCCCAAGGCGACTGCTCGCTGGCAAAAAGTGATGCAGTGCCGCCTCAAAGAGACAGCCGCCTTAATTGGCCTTGTCATCCCTCGGAGTGTTGGAGACCCCGCGAGTGCGTGCAAGTCCCCTTAAGCAGCTCAGCTAGAGTCCTGGTTCAACGAACTGAATCTCTAGTTTCCACTCCGAGTTGCAGTTTAAATC
The DNA here is from genome assembly GCF_021461395.2 of Schistocerca americana. Lineage (NCBI taxonomy): Eukaryota > Metazoa > Arthropoda > Insecta > Orthoptera > Acrididae > Schistocerca > Schistocerca americana. Next base: position 359,576,872 of record NC_060121.1, on the reverse strand, counting down.
CGTGTGTCGGACAGACAAAAATAATGGAACGCAGACCTCAACCTTTGCTGTCCCAGATGAGCTACATGGGCACATCGCTTTTACGCCAACCCTTGCCACCTCTATTCTTTCTTGGTGCACACTTCTGCCTTATAAAAAGAGCACACTGCTATACATAATTTTTCCCTAACGTATGTCAAGTCATCAGTTTTAAAGAGAAAAAGTGTAGCAAGTTGGACATTGCTACCACACCACATTTGGAAAAGTCGTCTCCACGAAAAGACGGACTCGATGCGGCGTGTGTTTCAACAAGTCGAGAATCTTACGTGTTTCACTCAGAAATATCCGTCTGCTGCTTTCCGCTTGTTCGCCCAGAAAGGTTTTGTGTGATTCGATGGATGTCCAATCAAATGCAACTATCACACTACTAGAATTAATTTAGAAAATTAAGGGATTACCAAGCCGGCTTTCGGAGGAACAGATCAACTATAGAACAAATATTCACCCTGCGTCAAATTTTGGAAAAGAAATGGGAATACAGTAAACCAGTTCATAATCTTTTCATAGATTTTACAAAAGCATATGATTCAGTGTTGCACTCAAAATTATACAGAATTCGTTTGGAATTTGGAATACCAAAGAAGTATGTTAGACCTATAGAAGCGAGTTTGAAAAACACAAAAGGTAGAGTACGCGTGGGGAAATTGGAGTCAGAAGAATTTGTAATAAAGAACAGACTTAAGCAGGGAGATCCCCTGTCTACGCTACTTTTTAAATTAGTCCTAGAATATATTGTACGAATGGCAGCAGATAATTCAGAGGGTGTGGAGTTAAATGGAAATATTAAGATATTAGGATATGCAGATGATCTAAACATCATTAGCGATAGGAAATAATCTGTAACAGCAAATGCGAATGCGTTAATCAAGGCTAGTGAAGATGTAGGTCGAAGGATAAGTGAAGACAAAACTAAATACCTGGTTACTATTAGAATGCCAACAGCAGTAGCTCAGGAAATGTTAAGAGTTGGAGACATGCAGTTTGAAAAAGTGAACACATTTAAGTATCTGGGCGTGGACATCACTTCGAGAAATGAGATTGAATCCGAACTGAAGAAGAGATTACGGGCAGGAAATGGGTGCTGCTTCTCACTGAATAGATTACTTTCATCACGGATATTGCGTAGGAATTTAAAGATTAGAATATACAAAACTATTATTCTACCAGTTACGCTGTATTGGTGTGAGACTTGGTCTCTCACTGTGCAAAATGAAAAGCCGTTTCGAGTATTTGAAAACAAACTTTTGAGGAAAATTTTCAGAGCAAAAAGCGATGACATTAGCGGAGACTGGCGAAAACTGCATAACGAAGAGGTTCACGAACTCTATTCAAGCCTTGACATAATCAGTATTATTAAATCACGTAGGCTGCGATGGACGGGTCACGTAGCTCGAATGGATGAGGGCAGGGCAGCGCGCAGAGTACTGGTAGGGCACCTACAAGGAAAACGTCCTGTGGGGAGACCGAGGCGTCGATGGGAGGACAATGTGAAGGCTGATTTGAGGAGCCTAGTTATTGAAGGTGAATGGAAGGAAATAGCCCAAGACAGGGACAGATGGCGAAAATACGTTGCTGCGGTAATGGACTCTCGAGTCCGGTATGACCAGTAAGTAAGTAAGGAATGAGTATTCGTGCTGACTCCTCAAACAGCCTGCATTCGCTGACGTTTCACGTACGTATCGACTACAGAAGTAAGAGAGTAATTTCGCCATCACACAGTTTCTCTGTGCTCTGTAAAAAATTTGTTTTTAACGTTTTTGAAGCTGCGTTCCGTTTTGGATCTTTTGACTCTTGAATTCCTTTCTTGTAACACAGTTCAGACCCCTTTATTTGTTGTTTTCATTTCTGTGAGACTTACGCTCGTATATGTGGTATCTCACCTGATCTCACTATTCACAACGTTCACTTGCGACTAACTGAACGGACAGTTCGTAATGTTGCGAAAAAAATAAAAATAAATACAAACGGCACGAGGGAGTTTTGAACCCGCTTCCTCCGCTTGATAGTCCAACAACTCGACCACTTTTTTTTTAGTCTCATTTTGTTCGTCGCATTTGTTCCGTTCGGAGGTCCCCTGACATCTGTTGAGGTTCATTGTTGAGCCATTCACTCAGTTTTTTGATTACAGAGGACAGCTAACCCTCTGACCGCGCTGAGCTATCGTGCCGGCACTTAACTTTGGCGCCGCGGATGTTAAC